>NC_141534.1:77965000-78332500 GCF_021556685.1 Rattus norvegicus
TCCACTCTCCTTTCACTGCCCCATGCCAAACACAGTGGCCAGTGGGACCTTAAACAAACTAAATGTCAATGCTCCCAGGGCCTGGAAGTTAGACAAGTAGGAAAGCAACCATGATGCTTGGAATTTGAATCCCTGCACCCACATAACATACTTGGCTTCATCTAAACCTCTCTTATGCCAGTTCTGAAGGATCTGAAACCTTCTATCTCCCATTATGCACATACAAACTCAAAGGTACAAACATGTGGACATCTACCAATGCACCAGCTCTTTTTATAAAACAAAAAACCAAAATATTTTAAGAATATCCCAACATGAAAACACCCAGGATCACAGGAGAGGTACAACATCTACCCCAATACCTGGGATAACTGGGTCCTTCAGGATCCAGGGAGGCAGGAACCCCTACCCAGACAATGGCAAGGTCTTCCCAGTCTGAACCAGTGCCCTGAGCAGACATTGGGTGCTGTGGCTCCAACAAGTCCCACAACACCTAGAGAAAGATTCCCAGGTACTCTAACACTCCCAAGATGAGAGGTGATCTGAAATGCATGGGATCAGAGGATCACAGAGGGAGCTCAACTCCCAGGAGATTAGATAAAACCAGGAGCACTGGACCTCTGATACATTCAAGATCACAGCTAAGGCCACAACATCTTTCCCAACAACCAGAATACCAAGGATCACCACAGGAACTAGGGAAACCCAAACCCCACCAGCCAGATAAACAAGTTGTGGCCAGAGCAAACCCAGGGCTCTAGCTCCCCATGAATTCCTGCAACACCCAGAGAAAGCTGGACTCCTGGGAGCTCTGACACAACAGGATCTCAGGAGCTTGGTCACACAGGATTTCAGGATCCCAGAGACAGCTAAACTCCCAAGAGATCTGACACACCCAGGATCTTAGGATCCCCAGGATCCCAGAATCATAGGATCAGAGACAGCTGGACTCTGAGGAATTGTGAGACAAGGATCACAAAAGGGACAGGCTACAGTCAGAGACAAGAAGAGCAGGTAGCACTTGAGATAACCAGATGGAAAGAAGCAAGCACAAGAACATAAGGAACAGAAACCAAGGATAATTAGCATCATCAGAACCAAATTCTCCCACTACAGCAAGGGCTGGATATCACATAAAACCAAAAAAATCAAGATTTGGATTTGAAATGACATGTTATGGTGATAATAGAGGACGTTAAGAAGGACATAAATAACACCCTTGAATAAATACAGGAGAAGACAGGTAAACAGGTATAAGCTCTTAAAGAAGAAACAAAAAATCCCTTAAAGAATTAAAGGAAAACATTATCAAACAGGTAAAGGAATTGAACAAAATCACCCAAGATCTAAAAATGGAAATAGAAACAATAAAGAAATCACAAAGTGAGAAGCCCTGAAGATATAAAACCTAGGATATAGATCAGGAGACATAGACAGAAGAATCATCAACAGAATACAAGAGATAGAATAGAGAATCTCAGGGGCAGAAGATGCCAAAGAAAACAGTGATACAACAGTCAAAGAAAAGGTGAAATGCAAAAAGTTCTTAACCCAAAACATCTAGGAAGTCCAGGACACAATGAAAAGATCAAACCTAAGGATAATAGGTATGGAAGAGAGTGAAGGCTCCCAACTTAAAGGGCCAGTAAATAACTTCAAAAAATTATAGAAGAAAATTTCTCTAACCTAAAGAAAGAGATGCCCAAAAACAAGAAAGAAGTCTACAGAACCCCAAATAGATTGGACCAGAAAAGAAATTCCTCCCATGATATAATAGTCAAAATACCAAATGCACAAAACAAAGACAGAATTTTAAAAGCAGTAAGGGAAAAAAACAAGTAACATATAAAGGCAGACCTCTCAGAATTACACCAGACTTCTCACCAGAGATTATGAAACCCAGAAGATCCTAGGCAGATGCCATACAGACCCTAAGAGAACATAAATGCCAGCAAAACTCTCAATTAACATAAATGGAAAAACCAAGATATTGCATGAGAAAAATAAATTTACACAATATCTTTCTACAAATCCAACCCTACAAAGGATAATAAATTGAAAACTCCAGCACGAGGAGATAAACTACACCCTAAGAAAAGAAAGAAAGTAATCTCCTTGGAAGGACACCAAAAGAAGAGAGACACACAAACAGAATTCCAATTCTAACAAAAAAATAAATAAATAACAGGAAGCAACAATCACTATTCCTTAATATCTCTTAACATCAATGGACTCAATTCCCCAATAAAAAGACAGAGACTAACCGACTGGATACATAAAGAGAATCCAGGATTTTGCTGGATACAGGAAGCACACCTCAGAGACAAAGAAAGAAATTACCACAGAGTAAAAGTCTTGAAAACAACTTTCCAAACAAATGGTCTAAAGAAAAAAATTGGAATAGCTATTCTAATACGGAATAAAATCAACTTTCAACCAGAAGTTATTAAAAAAGATAAGGAAGGACATTTCATATTCATCAAAGGAAAAATCCACCAAGATGAATTCTCAATCTTAAATATCTATGCTCTAAATACAAGGGCACCTATGTTCATAAAAGAAACCTTACTAAAGCTCAAAGCACACATTGCACCTCACACAATAATAGTAGGAGATTTCAACACCCAACTCTCATCAATGGACAGATCATGGAAACAGAAATTAAACAGAGACATAGAGAAACTAACAGAAGTTATGAAACAAATGGAATTTAACAGATATCTATAGAACATTTCATCCTAAAAAAAAATATACCTTCTACTCAGCACCTCATGGTACCTTCTGCAAAATTGACCATATAATCAGTCAAAAAACAGGCCTCAACAAATACAAGAAAACTGAAATAATCCCATGCATCCTAGCAGATCACCATGGACTAAGGCTGGTGTTTAATAAAATCAAAAATGACAGGAAGTTGGACAACACTCTACTCAATGATAGTTTGGTCAAGGAAGAAATAAAGAAAGAAATTAAACACATTTTAGAATTTAATGAAAATGAAGGCACAACATACACAAACTTATGGGACACAATGAAAGGAGTGCTAAGAGGAAAAATCATAGCTCTGAGTGCTTTGAAAAAGAGCTTGACATTAGCAGCTTGATAGCACACCTAAAAGCCCTAGAACAAAAAGAAGCAAATACACCCAAGAGGAGTAGAAGGCAGGAAATAATCAAACTCAGGGCTGAAATCAACCAAGTAGAAACAAAAAACAAAACAAAAAAAACTATACAAAGAATCAACAAAATCAGCAGCTGGTTCTTTGAGAAAATCTACAAAATAGATAAACCCTTTGCCAGACTAACCAGAGCACACAGAGACAGTATCCAAATTAACAAAATCAGAAATGAAAAGTGAGATATAACAACAGAATCTGAGGAAATTCAAAAGATTATAAGATTTTGCTACAAAAAAATCTATATTCAACAAAACTGAAAAATCTCAAGGACATGGACAATTTTCTAGACAAATACCAGTACCAAAGTTAAATCAGGATCAAACAAGCCATCTAAACAACCCCATTCTCCTATAGAAATTGAAGCAGTTATTAAAAGTCTTCCAACCAAAAAGAGCCCAGAAGCAGATGGGATTAGTGCAGAATTCTACCACACCTTAAAGAAGACCTAATACCAATACTGTACAAACTATTCCACAAAATAGTAACAGATGGAGCACTATCCAATTCCTTCTATGAAGCAACAATTACACTTATACCTAAACCACACAAAGACCTAACAAAGAAAGAGAACTTCAGACCAATTTCCATTATGAATATCGATGCAAAAATAATAAATAAAATTATTGCAAACTGAATCCAAGAACACAACAAAACAAACATCCATTATAATCAAGTAGCCTTCATCCCAGGGATGCAGGGATGGTTCAATATATGGAAATCCATCAACCTTATCTACTATATAAACAAACTCAAAGAAAAAAAACACACGATCATTTCATAAGAAATGAAATACTGAGAAATCATTTGACAAAATTTAACACCTCTTCATGATAAAAGTCCTGGAAAGATCAAGAATTCAAGGCCCATACATAAATATAGTAAAAGCAATATACAGCAAACCAGTAATGAACATTAAATGGAGAAAATTTTGAAGGAATTTCACTAAAATCAGGGACTAGACAAGGCTGCCCACTCTCTCACTTCTTATTCAATACAGTGCTTGAAGTCCTAGCCAGAGCAATCAAACAACAAAACGAGCTCAAAGGAATACAAATTGAAAAGGAAGAAGTCAAAATATCAATATTTGCAGAAGATATGATTGTATACTTAAGTAACCCCAAAAGTTTCACCAGAAAACTCCTAAGCCTGATAAACAACTTCAGCCAAGTGGCTGGGTATAAAATTATCTCAAACAAATAAGTAACCTTTCTCTACTCAAAGGATAAACAGGCTGCGAAAGAAATTAGGGAAATGACACCCTTCACAATAGTCCCAAGTAATATAAAGTACCTCAGTGTGACTTTAACCAAGCAAGTGAAAGATCTATATGACAATAATTTCAAGTCTCTGAAGAAAGAAATTGAAGATCTCAGAAGATGGAAAGATCTCCCAAGCACATGGATTGGCAGGATTAATATAGTAAAAATGGCCATTTTGCCAAAGGCAATATACAGATTCAATGCAATCCCCATCAAAATTACAATTCAATTCTTCATACAGTTGAGCTTCAAAGAGCAATTTACAAAATCATTTGGAATAACAAAAAACACAGAATAGTGAAAACTATACTCAACAATAAAAGAACTTCTGGGAGAATCACTGTCCCTGACCTTAAGCAGTATTACAGAGCAATAGTGATTAAAAAACTTTATGGTTTTGGCACAGAGACAGGCAGGTAGTTCAATGGAATAGGACTGAACACCCAGAAATGAACCCACACACCTTTGGTTACTTGATCTTTCACAAAGGAGCTAAAACCATCCAATGGAAAAAAGATAGCATCTTCAACAAATGGCGCTGGTTCAACTGGAGGTCAGCATGTAAAAGAATGCGGATTAATCGATTCTTATCACCCTGTACAAAGCTTAAGTCCAAGTGGATCAAGGATCTTCACATAAAACCAGATACACTCAAACTAATAGAAGAAAAAGTAGGGAAGAGTCTTGATCACATGGACACTGAGGAAAATTTCCTGAACAAAACATCAATGGTTTATGCTCTAAGATCAAGAATCAACAAATGGGACCTCATAAAACTGGAAAACATCTGTAAGGCAAAGGACATTGTCCTTAGGACAAAATGGCAATCAACAGATTGGGAAAAGGTCTTTACCAAGCCTACATCTGATAGAGGACTAATATCCAAAATATACAAAGAACTCAAGAAATTACTCTCCAGAGAGCCAAATAACCCTATTAAAAATAGGGTACAGAGCTAAACAAAGATTTCTCAGCTGAGGAATATTGGATGGATGAGAAGTACCTAAAGAAATGCTCAATGTCCTTAGTCATCGGGGAAATGCAAATCAAAACTACCCTGAGATTCCACCTCACACCAGTCAGAATGGCTAAAATAAAAACCTCAGGTGACAACAGATGCAGGCAAGGATGTGGAGAAAGAGCAACACTCCTCTATTGTTGGTGGAATTGCAAACTGGTACAACCACTCTGGAAATCAGTCTGGAGGTTCCTCAGAAAACTGGACATTCCACTACCTGAGGACCCAGCTATACCTCTCCTGGGCATATACCCAAAAGATGCTCCAACATATAACAAAGACACGTGCTCCACTATGTTCATAGCAGCCTCATTTATAACAGCCAGAATCTGGAATGAACCCAGATGCCCTTCAACAGAGGAATGGATACAGAAAATGTGGTACATCTACACAATGGAGTACTACCCAGCTATCAAAAACAATGACTTCATGAAATTCATAGGCAAGTGGATTGAACTAGAAAATATCATCCTGAGTGAGTTAACCCAATCATGGAAAAACACACACAGTATGTACTCACTGATAAATGGATATTAGGCCCAAAACTTGAATCACCCAAGATACAATCCACAGACTACATGAAGCTCAATAAGAAGGATGACCAAAAAAAAAAAAAAAAAAAAAAGGACAAATGGAGGTCCCACCGAGATTTGAACTTTGAATCCAGTGATCCGAGATCGGGAAAGAAAAGGTCTCCTGACGGGACGTCCAGGGAAGCTGGCGCAGAAGCAGGGACGTATTGGGGTAAGATGGGCTAGAAAAGGCCTCAATGATTTGGGCTAGCATGAGTCAAACTTGTAATAAAAAAGGGGCAAGGTAATGGTAAAGAGTTTTTGTGTATGCGTTCTTTTAGAGTTATATTTTAGTCTTTGGACCCTGATTAGATATAGTTTACACCCTAGACAAAGAGAGAATGGGTTTGGGAAAAACAGTCCTCCCTGACTCTCCGCGGATGCTTTGGAGAAAGAGAAAAACTTTTTAGAGCTCTCCTAGGAACAGAGGGAAGGCAGGAGACATCCTGCCTCTCTGCTGGCTCCTATTGGAGAAATGCTTATTTCTGGTTCTGGGTTCCATAGGTAGGATATGTGGGTCCCTTCGGTGGAACACCATCTACTTTTTTTCCCTCTATGTGTATTGTCTGTCCTTGTTGCACCAAGCTGTCCGTGTCTGTCAGTTTATGTCTATGGTTTTTGTTTCTCGTTGTTTGAATGTTTTGTGTTTCATGTACGGAAGAAAGAATGGTAAAAACTTTATCTGCCGGTTGTTCACACCTTGATTTGGTTTTACCTTGTTTCAAAAAAAAAAGGAACAAATGAATAAAAAACAGTTTCAATCAGCCTTTGGAGCCCTGTACCTGTAGCTGGGAGCCTAGGTCAGCTGGAGAAGCCGCCTGGGGGCAGAGCGTCTACAGAAGCTGATCTTAAAGGCGCCGACACTACACTCCTTCTTAAAAGAGGGAACAAAAATATTCATAGAAGGGGATATGGAGGTCAAGTTTGGAGCAGAGACTGAAGGAATGGCCACTCAGAGCCTACCTCACATGTGGTCCATATATATACAGCCACCAAAACTAGGTAAGATTGATGAAGCTAAGAAGTGCATGCTGACAGGAGCTGATATAGATGTCTCTTGGGAGACACAGCCAGAGCATGCCAAATACAGAGGCGAATGCTAGTAGCAAACCATTGAACTGAGAATGGGACCCCATTGCAGGAATTAGAGAAAGGATTGAATGAGCTGAAGCGGCCTGAGACCCCATAGGAACAACAATGCCAACCAACCTGAGCTCCTAGGGACTAAACCACTACCCAAAGACTATATATGGACTGACCCATGGCTCCAGCTGCATATGTAGTGTGGTGTGACCTTTTCAGGCACTAACTGAAGAAGAAGCCCATAGTCCTGCCAAGGTTGGACCCCCAGTGTAGGGGAATGTGGGGGGGGGTTGGCATGAAAGGGGGGTGAATGGGGAAGAGAACACCCTTATAGAAGAAATGGAGCAGGATGAGATAGGGGCCTTATGTCCAGGAAACCAGGAAAAGGAATAATATTTGAAATGTAAATTAAAAAAATCCAAGAAAATAAAAGAAATTAAAAATGTAACTACATGAGAAGAGACTGCACTCTGCACACATCTCTGACGCCAGAGGAAAACACCAAACGCCACCTGGAACCCTGGTGCACAGAAGCTCCCAGAAAGGGTGGCGCAGATCTTCCTGGTTGCTGCCACCTCGGAGAGCTTGTAGGCAGCACCCCACAAGCAAACTTGAGCCTCAGGACCACAGGTAAGACCAACTTTTCTGCTGCAAGCGACCTGCCTGGTGAACTCAGGACACACAGAAGCAAAATTCCTCTAGGACTGGGCACTTCCGGTGGTTAGCGGGAGTCCCAAATCCGCTGATCCCTGCCCGCAGCAGCTCTCTGCTCCCAAACCCCATGGGAGAGAGACCTCACTGCCTGGCCAGGTGGGCACTCCTGAGGCTGCAAAGCAGAAGAGACCACCAACACTGCCCACCCCTGTTCACATCCCTGGCCAAAGAGGAAACTGTATACGGCCTCTGGGTTCCTGTAGAGGAGAGCCCAGGAGCAGCAGGACTGCTGTGTCTAAGACACCACCAGAACCTGAAGGGACCTACCGGATAAACAGTTCTCTGCACCCAAATCCCGAGGGAGAGAGAGCTAAAACTTCAGAGAGGCAGACACACCTGGGAAACCAGAAGAGACTGCACTCTACACACATCTCTGACGCCAGAGGAAAACACCAAACGCCATCTGGAACCCTGGTGCACAGAAGCTCCCAGAAAGGGCAGCGCAGATCTTCCTGGTTGCTGCCGCCACAGAGAGCTCATAAGCAACACCCCACGAGCAAACTTGAGCCTCAGAACCACAGGTAAGACCAACTTTTCTGCTGCAAGTGACCTGTCTGGTGAACTCCACACAAAGGCCCACAGGAACAGCTGAAGACCTGTAGATAGGAAAAACTACACACCCAACAGCAGAACACTCTGTCCCCATAACTGGCTGAAAGAAAACAGGAAAACAGGTCTACAGCACTCCTGACACACAGGCTTATAGAACAGTCTAGCCACTGTCAGAAATAGCAGAACAAAGTAACACTAGAGATAATCTGATGGCGAGAGGCAAGCACAGGAACCCAAGCAACAGAAACCAAGACTACATGGCATCATCGGAGCCCAATTCTCCCACCAAAGCAAACATGGAATATCCAAACACACCAGAAAAGCAAGATCTAGTTTCAAAATCATATTTGATCATGATGCTGGAGGACTTCAAGAAAGACATGAAGAACTCCCTTAGAGAAACACAGGAAAACATTAATAAACAAGTAGAAGCCCACAGAGAGGAATCACAAAAATCCCTGAAAGAATTCCAGGAAAACACAATCAAACAGTTGAAGGAATTAAAAATGGAAATAGAAGCAATCAAGAAAGAACACATGGAAACTACCCTGGATATAGAAAACCAAAAGAAGAGACAAGGAGCTGTAGATACGAGCTTCATCAACAGAACACAAGAGATGGAGGAGAGAATCTCAGGAGCAGAAGATTCCATAGAAATCATTGACCCAACTGTCAGAGATATTGTAAAGCGGAAAAAGCTACTGGTCCAAAACATACAGGAAATCCAGGACTCAATGAGAAGATCAAACCTAAGGATAATAGGTATAGAAGAGAGTGAAGACTCCCAGCTCAAAGGACCAGTAAATATCTTCAACAAAATCATAGAAGAAAACTTCCCTAACCTAAAAAAAGCGATACCCATAGACATACAAGAAGCCTACAGAACTCCAAATAGATTGGACCAGAAAAGAAACACCTCCCGTCACATAATCGTCAAAACACCAAACGCACAAAATAAAGAAAAAAATGTTAAAAGCAGTAAGGGAAAAAGGTCAAGTAACATATAAAGGCAGACCTATCAGAATCACACCAGACTTTTCGCCAGAAACTATGAAAGCCAGAAGATCCTGGAAAGATGTCATACAGACCCTAAGAGAACACAAATGCCAGCCCAGGTTACTGTATCCTGCAAAACTCTCAATAAACATGGATGGAGAAACCAAGATATTCCATGACAAAACCAAATTTACACAATATCTTTCTACAAATCCAGCACTACAAAGAATAATAAATGGTAAAGCCCAACATAAGGAGGCAAGCTATACCCCAAAAGAAGCAAGAAACTAATTGTCTTGGCAACAAAACAAAAAGAAGAAAAGCACACAAACATAACCGCATATCCAAATATGAATATAACAGGAAGCAATAATCACTATTCCTTGATATCTCTCAACATCAATGGCCTCAACTCCCCAATAAAAAGACATAGATTAACAAACTGGATACGCAACAAGGACCCTGCATTCTGCTGCCTACAGGAAACACACCCCAGAGACAACGACAGACAATACCTCAGAGTAAAAGGCTGGAAAACAACTTTCTAAGCAAATGGTCGGAAGAAGCAAGCTGGAATAGCCATTCTAATATCAAATAAAATCAATTTTCAACTAAAATTCATCAAAAAAGATAAGGAAGGACACTTCATATTCATCAAAGGAAAAATCCACCAAGATGAACTCTCAATCCTAAATATCTATGCCCCAAATACAAGGGCACCTACATACGTAAAAGAAACCTTACTAAAGCTCAAAACACACATTGCACCTCACACAATAATAGTAGGAGATTTCAACACCCCACTCTCATCAATGGACAGACCATGGAAACAGAAATTAAACAGAGATGTAGACAGACTAAGAGAAGTCATGAGCCAAATGGGCTTAACAGATATTTATAGAACACTCTATCCTAAAGCAAAAGGATATACCTTCCTCATGGTACTTTCTCCAAAATTGACCATATAATTGGTCAAAGAACAGGCCTCAACAGGTACAGAAAGAAATAATCCCATGCGTGCTATCAGACCACCACGGCCTAAAACTGGTCTTCAATAACAATAAGGGAAGAATGCCCACATATACGTGGAAATTGAACAATGCTCTACTCAATGATAACCTGGTCAAGGAAGAAATAAAGAAAGAAATTAAAGACTTTTTAGAATTTAATGAAAATGAAGGTACAACATACCCAAACTTATGGGACACAATGAAAGCTGTGCTAAGAGGAAAACTCATAGATCTGAGTGCCTGCAGAAAGAAACAGGAAAGAGCATATGTCAGCAGCTTGATAGCACACCTAAAAGCTCTAGAACAAAAGGAAGCAAATACACCCAGGAGGAGTAGAAGGCAGGAAATAATCAAACTCAGAGCTGAAATCAACCAAGTAGAAACCAGAAGGACCATAAAAAGAATCAACAGAACCAAAAGTTGGTTCTTTGAGAAAATCAACAAGATAGATAAACCCTTAGCCAGACTAACGAGAGGATACAGAGAATGTGTCCAAATTAACAAAATCAGAAATGAAAAAGGAGACATAACTACAGATTCAGAGGAAATTCAAAAAATCATCAGATCTTACTACGAAAGCCTATATTCAACAAAACTTGAAAATCTGCAGGAAATGGACAACTTCCTAGACAGATACCAGGTATCGAAGTTAAATCAGGAACAGATAAACCAATTAAACAACCCCATAACTCCTAAGGAAATAGAAGCAGTCATTAAAGGTCTCCCAACCAAAAAGAGCCCAGATCCAGACAGGTTTAGTGCAGAATTCTATCAGACCTTCATAAAAGACCTCATACCAAAAAAAAAAAAAAAAAAAGACCTCATACCAATACTATCCAAACTATTCCACAAAATTGAAACACATGGAGCACTACCGAACTCCTTCTATGAAGCCACAATTACTCTTATACCTAAACCACACAAAGACCCAACAAAGAAAGAGAACTTCAGACCAATTTCCCTTATGAATATCGACGCAAAAATACTCAATAAAATTCTGGCAAACCGAATTCAAGAGCACATCAAAACAATCATCCACCATGATCAAGTAGGCTTCATCCCAGGCATGCAGGGATGGTTTAATATATGGAAAACCATCAACGTGATTCATTATATAAACAAACTGAAAGAACAAAACCACATGATCATTTCATTAGATGCTGAGAAAGCATTTGACAAAATTCAACACCCCTTCATGATAAAAGTCCTGGAAAGAATAGGAATTCAAGGCCCATACCTAAACATAGTAAAAGCCATCCATATACAGCAAACCAGTTGCTAACATTAAACTAAATGGAGAAAAACTTGAAGCAATCCCACTAAAATCAGGGACTAGACAAGGCTGCCCACTTTCTCCCTACTTATTCAATATAGTTCTTGAAGTTCTAGCCAGAGCAATCAGACAACAAAAGGAGGTCAAGGGGATACAGATTGGAAAAGAAGAAGTCAAATTATCACTATTTGCAGATGATATTTGGGATTTAAGTGATCCCAAAAGTTCCACCAGAGAACTACTAAAGCTGATAAACTACTTCAGCAAAGTGGCTGGGTATAAAATTAACTCAAATAAATCAGTAACCTTCCTCTACACAAAAGAGAAACAAGCCGAGAAAGAAATGAGGGAAACGACACCCTTCATAATAGACCCAAATAATATAAAGTACCTCGGTGTGACTTTAACCAAGCAAGTGAAAGATTTGTACAATAAGAACTTCAAGACTCTGAAGAAAGAAATTGAAGAAGACCTCAGAAGATGGAAAGATCTCCCATGCTCATGGATTGGCAGGATTAATATAGTAAAAATGGCCATTTTACCAAAAGCGATCTACAGATTCAATGCAATCCCCATCAAAATAACAATCCAATTCTTCAAAGAGTTAGACAGAACAATTTGCAAACTCATCTGGAATAACAAAAAACCCAGGATAGCTAAAACTATCCTCAACAATAAACGGACTTCAGGGGGAATCACTATCCCTGAACTCAAGCAGTATTACAGAGCAATAGTGATAAAAACTGCATGGTATTGGTACAGAGACAGACAGATAGACCAATGGAACAGAATTGAAGACCCAGAAATGAACCCACACACCTATGGGCACTTGATTTTTGACAAAGGAGCCAAAACCATCCAATGGAAAAAAGATAGCATTTTCAGCAAATGGTGCTGGTTCAACTGGAGGTCAACATGTAGAAGAATGCAGATTGATCCATGCTTATCACCCTGTACAAAGCTTAAGTCCAAGTGGATCAAGGACCTCCACATCAAACCAGATACACTCAAACTAATAGAAGAAAAACTAGGGAAGCATCTGGAACACATGGGCACTGGAAAAAATTTCCTGAACAAAACACCAATGGCTTATGCTCTAAGATCAAGAATCAACAAATGGGATCTCATAAAACTGCAAAGCTTCTGTAAGGCAAAGGACACTGTGGTTAGGACAAAACGGCAACCAACAGATTGGGAAAAGATCTTTACCAATCCTACAACAGATAGAGGCCTTATATCCAAAATATACAAAGGACTCAAAAAGTTAGACTGCAGGGAGACAAATAACCCTATTAAAAAATGGGGTTCAGAGCTAAACAAAGAATTCACAGCTGAGGAATGCCGAATGGCTGAGAAACACCTAAAGAAATGATCAACATCTTTAGTCATAAGGGAAATGCAAATCAAAACAACCCTGAGATTTCACCTCACACCAGTCAGAATGGCTAAGATCAAAAACTCAGGTAACAGCACATGCTGGCGAGGATGTGGAGAAAGAGGAACACTCCTCCATTGTTGGTGGGATTGCAGACTGGTACAACCATTCTGGAAATCAGTCTGGAGGTTCCTCAGAAAATTGGACATTGAACTACCTGAGGATCCAGCTATACCTCTCTTGGGCATATACCCAAAAGATGCCCCAACATATAAAAAAGACATGTGCTCCACTATGTTCATCGCAGCCTTATTTATAATAGCCAGTAGCTGGAAAGAACCCAGATGCCCTTCAACAGAGGAATGGATACAGAAAATGTGGTACATCTACACAATGGAATATTACTCAGCTATCAAAAACAATGACTTTATGAAATTTGTAGGCAAATGGTTGGAACTGGAAAATATCATCCTGAGTGAGGTAAGCCAATCACAGAAAAACACACATGGTATGCACTCATTGATAAGTGGCTATTAGCCCAAATGCTTGAATTACCCTAGATGCCTAGAACAAATGAAACTCAAGATGGATGATCAAAATGTGAATGCTTCACTCCTTCTTTAAAAGGGGAACAAGAATACCCTTGGCAGGGAATAGAGAGGCAAAGATTAAAACAGACACAGAAGGAACACCCATTCAGAGCCTGCCCCACATGTGGCCCATACATATACAGCCATCCAATTAGACAAGATGGATGAAGCCAAGAAGTGCAGGCCGACAGGAGCCCGACGTAGATCGCTCTTGAGAGACACAGCCAGAATACAGCAAATACAGAGGCGAATGCCAGCAGCAAACCACTGAACTGAGAACGGGACCCCCGTTGAAGGAATCAGAGAAAGAACTCGAAGAGCTTGAAGGAGCTCGAGACCCCTTATGAACAACAATGCCAAGCAACCAGAGCTTCCAGGGACTAAGCCACTACCTAAAGACTATACATGGACTGACCCTGGACTCTGACCTCATAGGTAGCAATGAATATCCTAGTAAGAGCACCAGTGGAAGGGGAAGCCCTGGGTCCTGCTAAGAATGAACCCCCAGTGAACTAGATTGTTGGGGGGAGGGCGGCAATGGGGGGAGGATGGGGAGGGGAACACCCATAAAGAAGGAGAGGGGGAGGGATTAGGGGGATGTTTGCCCCGAAACCGGGAAAGGGAATAACACTCGAAAAGTAAATAAGAAACACTCAAGTTAATAAAAAAAAGAATAAAAAAAGAAATACTCAAGTTAATAAAGATGAAAAAATGTAACTACATAATATCAACAATAATAGAATATACAGCGACCTTCCAAACTCATGCAAGCTGAACAATTCTTATGAGTATTGGATGAAAAGAAAAATAAACAAAGAAATTAAAGACTTCTTATAATTCATTGAAAACTATGTAAAACATACCAAACCTATGGGACAAAATGAAAGCTGTGGTAAGAGGAAACTTCATTACACTAAGCACCTACAATAAAAATTAGATGTATGTTATACTAGCATTCTAACAGCACACCTGACAGCTTGAGAACCAAAAGAACTCAAGAAACATAAGAGGAGTAAATTGTAAGAAATAATCAACATGAAGGGGAAAATAAATAAGATAGAAACAAAGGGAAAAAAACACAAAGATTCAAAGAAACAATGAGTTTGTTTTATTCATTGGATATTTGATTTATTTATACTTCAAATGATATCCTCTTTCCTTGTTTCTCCTCTGGAAACCCCCATCACATGCTTCTATGAGGGTACTCCCCGACCCACCTACCTACTCCCACCTCACTTCCCTGGCATTCACCTGCACTGGGGCATCTAGCCATCACAGGACTAAGGGCCTCTCCTCCCATTGATGCCAGATAAGGCCATCCTCTGCTTCATATGCAGCTGGAGCCATGGGTTCCTCCATGTGTACTCTTTGGTTGGTGGTTTAATCCCTGGGAGCTCTGGGAGGTCTCCTTGGTAGATATTGTTGTTCTTCCTATGGAGTTCTTCAGCAACTTCAGTCCTTTCCCTAACTCCTCCATTGGGGTCCCTGTGCTCGGTCCAATTATTGGCTGCAAGCATCCACATTTTTATTTGTCAGGCTCTGGCAGAGCCTCTCAGGAGACAGCAATATCAGGCTCCTGTCAGCATGCACTTCTTGGCATCTGCCATAGTGACTAGGTTTTGTGGCTGTCTATGGAATGGCCTTTCCTTCCTCTGCTCCACACTTTGTCCCATATTTCCTTTAGACAAGAGCAATTATGTGGCCCCATTCCCTAACCTCTGGATATGGTCTCTACAGTTTCTCCCTCCCATTTATTGGGTATTTCATCTAATGTCATCCCCTTCGGGGAGCCTCTTCCTTTCCTGGCATCCAGACATTTCTGGTGGCTACCCTCAGTTCCCCATCTTTCATGGCTACACAACTCTGCTAAATTCCCTGACCCTCTATATATCATTCTCATATTCTCCCATACCTGATCCTTTCCTCCTTTAACCCTCACCCTCCTCTCTTCCTCCCAAACCCCTCCCACCCTCTATCACCTGTGAGTACTTTTGTTCCCCCCTTCTGAGAAGAACTGAAGCATCCACATTTTGGTCTTCCTTCTTCTTAAGTTTCATATGGTCTGTGAGTTGTATCAAGGGTATACTGAGCTTGTTGTTGTTGTTGTTGTTATTGTTGTTGTTTTAAAAAATTAAGATAGACAAACACTTAGCCATTCTAAACAAAATGCCATGAGAGAAAATTCAAATTAACAAACTCAGGACTGAAGAAAGGGGCATCACAAGAAATACCAAATAACCCTAAGATTCATAAGGGCATTCATTGAAATTCTGTACTCAATTAAATTGGAAAATCCAAGAGAAATGGTTAATATCCTCAATAGATATCACTTAGAAAAATATGGTCAAGTACAAATTCATATTTCAAATAAACCTACAATTCTGAAGGAAACAGAAGCAATCATTAAGATCTCACAATCTGAATTCAAGCTGCACTACAGAGCAAGAGTAATGAAAATTGTATGGAAACAGACAGGTTGATCTGTGGACTAAAATCAAAATCCCAGAGATTAAATTGCACAGCTACAGACAATTGATTTTCTACAAAGAAGCCAAAGTAATTCAAAGAACTGGTGCTGGTCAAACTGGACTTCTGCATGTGGAAGAATGCAAATAGAGCCATATTTAGCACCCTGCAGAAAACTCAAGTCCAAGTGGATCAAAGTCTTCGGTGGGCTCATGCCCATAGAGGATGACAGGATCATGTCACAGTGTGTTTGTTGACAGAGACAAATCACTTCTTGTAAATGCCTGTTCACATCAATAAGCCAGAAAAATGTTTTAACTGAGCAGTGAGCATCATAGAGGGACAGGCTATACGTGTGGAAGTGACCCTTCACACTAGTGGGGTCAGGAGCTGAGCATGTCCTGGGAAAGTGATCAGACAAAGCTTGTATTCTAGAGACGTTTGACTGACGGCCAAGGATAAGGTTACAACTAGACTCCCTACAGTCTAGCTTTCCACACATTTAGAAACAATTTTTCTATAGATACCTTAAAAATCCAGTTGTGGGGTTGAATATTCTCTCAGTGGATGAAGGTTTGCTATATAATCAGAAGGAACTGAGTTGTGACCCCTAGCACTATATGACATGCCATCATTACATATTCCTAGAAATGTCAGTACTGGAGCACACTCTATAAACCAGGCTGACTTTTGGCATACAATCTGCCTCCTTGCTTTCTTAGTGCTGGGATTAATGATGTGTCCTACCACATTAGACAGGAAAGTTTTTTTTGTATGATTGGCTTTAATTGCTTAACTCAATTCTCTCTTGGCATCCATTTTCCTTCATGGAACATAACTTTGTCCTAAGTAGTACTTGTAAAACGAAGTCCTAGAATACATACATATATATATATATATATATATATATATATATATATATAAATTTTTTGGATATTTATCTTGTTTTGATTTTAGGTTAAAAGTGACTGAATAAAATGAATTAGAGAAATATTCTGCTTTGCGGAGGAAATCAAAACTTTGTTGGAAACCTAGGCAACTCTCCAGAACCAGGAAGGTCATGGATCTTAGAAGAGAATCTGCTACTGCCACTTTACTAAACCAGCATGATTCCTAACTACATTCAAAAAGTTTATACTCACAGAAAACTATAGCTCTCACACCTCTTAGAAGAAATATGGATTGAAATAGATGGGTAACATTACTGAGAACCAAACTGAAGAAAATTCAGAGAATAAGAGATCTGTGGTGCCTATCTCGATCTGATTCATCTACAACGCAACTGCACATGAAGTTCAGGTACGAAAGCAGAGAACAGGTTGAAAATGTTGCAAGAGCCAGAGGAACAGGAAGTTTGCTGTAAGAATGTCTCTCCTACAAACTGTAGAGAGATGGCATCCATGATGTCTCATCAATGTGGCTTCCTAAAGAAAACTGGAAACTGGTGATATTGATGGACATGCTAACCTGGAAGTGAGAACTCAGCCATATGCAAAGAACTACAGTCAACCAAGGAATACTGGAATTGGGAGAAATAATCTATCCAAGGGAAGAGATTTCCGGTAGGTAATCTAACACCAAGAGCTCAGCCCTGAAATCCTATACGTACAAGTTATGCTCTATGGACTAAGCAGGTTCTATTTATATATTTAGAACATTCATAAATGGACTCTATGAATATGAGAGTGTTTGAGGAGTGTACAGGGGAAGGCTTGAAGGGAAAAATTAAAAGGGGAAATGTTATAATTATATTCAATTTTTTAAAGTAAAGTATATTTCTTAACATTAAAAAAGTTACAAAAGAACAATATTTTCCCAGAATATTTTTATGTCATTGTTATAAAAGTATTTTTATTAGATTATACTGTGTTCTAATGGCACATTGCTTCATGTGTCAACAAGTTTTTCCCTTTACTCCTAATTATTAGAAATTTTTTTTATGATATGAAGGACTATGTTCCTTAGATGAGTACTGTAAAATGGGGTGGGTTAGATGTTTCAAAGTTAGGAAATAAATTGAAATCAACCAAGGATGATGCTTATGACCTGCAGTGGTTAGTATTCAAAAATTAAGTAAGTACCCATTACTGAAGACACCCTGAACTTGAGTCAACGAACATAAAGAAATCTAGCTGGAAACTTCAACTATACTGGATATTTTTATAGTCCTAGAAGTAATCGTGACTACTACCCAGGTGTGGGTCCTGAGAGTTAAAACAGCAATGAGCCTGTTGAAACATTGTCATGGCCATCCTGGGAGTAACCAGTAGCTTCATAATTAAAGTGAAGGTCCACTTCATCAGATGCTACCAATGTCTGGCACCATTATCAGGGAAAAGAATATGTGGCTACAAAGTTACATAAACTCAGGAGAAGGACTTAACCGTAATATTCATCTAAATGATTATATTGATAATGTTTCCCCCCGAATCTTATTTTAATATTGAGGATTAGTCTTTGCCTAAATGCTCATCAGGGAATTGTCTTTTCATAATTTATGGTGATTAACTTATGGGCCCACAATCATTCAAAATGGTGAGAGTAATAAACGTTGGCGTTTCTAGCTAAAATCAAACATCTGCATCACATCTTTCATTCCAAGACTCAGGAATCATCCTGGAAGAAGCGTCAGAAGGTATCTAAACCAGAGGTGGCAAATGACTCCAAGGAAGCTTTTGTTTAAAAGACAGAATAGGGCACCTCCACTCACAAATTCATCTGCTTCAACAATATACACAAAATCTTCCCAAAATCGACCTAGAAAAATCTGAGTGGAGTGGAGGATGTCAGGAAATTCCACAACTATCTGAACATCTACTGGCCAAGATAGCTACCCATACGTCAATTTATGTCTCAACACTAGTCATATTTAATTTCAGTTCACTAAGTAGAACAAGTAGGGTTTTTTTTCTCAGAACACATGAAATTTGGAGGGAATAATGGTAGGTGATAAGAAAGATTGGAAAATTAATAATTGAAGGTGAACTTGAGTAAAACACATGCAAATATGGAATATTCTAAGAAATATTTAAGTATTAATTGTTGTGGGGTTTTTTTTTCAAAAGAACGTAGTTTGGTTTTGTTGGAAATAGTCATTAAAACCTGTTACCAGTGAGACATTGAGACTTCTCCCAGTTTTTCACACATCTTCCACAAAGTCTTTAGCATCTTCCACAGGGTACTTGGTCAGCTTTCAGGGATATTGAAAACTCATGCCTTCTCAGCACACCTTACTTTTGTAAAAATTCACAACAACCTCTTATGTACTTTTGTATTTATTAACTGAAAAGCATTCATAAATAATATGGAACCCTGAAGTTAACTCTGGAATTGCCATTGTAGTTGAAACAAAAATTGAAATCAAATAGAAAAAAAAATCTGACATGTCTTTGTCTACTACAGAGAGATTAACACCCAGATATCTTCTCTTACTAAAATTGTGCAGAATATAAAGAAGAAAAGAGACAACAATGGTCCAAAACATTCCTAATATATTTCTTTAACTTAGAATTTTGTTACGCTCCAGATTCTGTTTATCTCGATGTGCATTCCAGAGATTCAGACACCCCCAGGTCTGGTATAGCAGGACAGCACACTCAGATGCACAGTTGTGTTCCTCCATTGTAATTTGAAATGTTCAGTGTGTGTGCTGTGCAGTTTATCAGTCTGCAATTTTACTCAGTATTGAACAATTAAATTGTAGGTCACAGAGGAAATGACTATAATAACATGAAGGAAATACTGCAGAGAAGTGAACTCAAAATAAGGGAAAGAGTAAGGGACATGGAACACAGACTCTGAAAGGAAGATGAATGAAGACTACTGGCTCAGGACAGGAATCTGGAGTTTTCAGGTTTTTATTAAACCTGTTCCAAAACACGAACTTGGGAACTTGAAGTTGGGACTTGACTCATTCTGCTTATAATTCAGAGCTGAAATCCACAGGATAGAAGACTTAGAATTTCTGCTTTTATGGGAATCTCCAGAGATTAAGAAGTGATGAGTGATGAGGACGATGGACGTCAGTTAGAGAAGATGCGCCCTTTTTTTTTTATTTTAAAGATTTATTTATTTTATGTATGTGAGTACACTGTCAACTGTCTTCAGACACACCAGAAGAGGATATCAGACCCCATTACAGATGGTCGTGAGCCACCATGTGGTTGCTGGGAATTGAACTCTGGACCTCTAGAAGAGCAGTCAGTGCTCTTTTTTTTCTGGTCACTTTTTTTTTATTATTAACTTGAGTATTTCTTATATACATTTCGAGTGTTATTCCCTTTCCTAGTTTCCGGGCAAACATCCCCCTCCCCCCTCCCCTTTCTTATCGGTGTTCCCCTCCCCACCCTCCCCCCATTGTCCCCCTCCCCCCAACAGTCTAGTTCACTGGGGGTTCATTCTTAGCAGGACGCAGGGCTTCCCCTTCCACTGGTGCTCTTACTAGGATATTCATTGCTACCTATGAGGTCAGAGTCCAGGGTCAGTCCATGTATAGTCTTTAGGTAGTGGCTTAGTCCCTGGAAGCTCTGGTTGCTTGGCATTGTTGTACATATGGGGTCTCGAGCCCCTTCAAGCTCTTCCAGTTCTTTCTCTGATTCCTTCAACGGGGGTCCTATTCTCAGTTCAGTGGTTTGCTGCTGGCATTCGCCTCTGTATTTGCTGTATTCTGGCTGTGTCTCTCAGGAGCGATCTACATCCGGCTCCTGTCGGTCTTCACTTCTTTGCTTCATCCATCTTGTCTAATTGGGTGGCTGTATATGTATGGGCCACATGTGGGGCAGGCTCTGAATGGGTGTTCCTTCAGTCTCTGTTTTAATCTTTGCCTCTCTCTTCCCTGCCAAGGGTATTCTTGTTCCCCTTTTAAAGAAGGAGTGAACCATTCACATTTTCATCATCTGTCTTGAGTTTCATTTGTTCTAGGCATTTAGGGTAATTCAAGCATTTGGGCTAATAGCCACTTATCAGTGAGTGCATACCATGTATGTCTTTCTGTGTTTGGGTTAGCTCACTCAGGATGATATTTTCCAGTTCCAGCCATTTGCCTACGAATTTCATAAAGTCGTTGTTTTTGATAGCTGAGTAATATTCCATTGTGTAGATGTACCACATTTTCTGTATCCATTCCTCTGTTGAAGGGCATCTGGGTTCTTTCCAGCTTCTGGCTATTATAAATAAGGCTGCAATGAACATAGTGGAGCACGTGTCTTTTTTATATGTTGGGGCATCTTTTGGGTATATGCCCAAGAGAGGTATAGCTGGATCCTCAGGCAGTTCAATGTCCAATTTTCTGAGGATCCTCCAGACTGATTTCCAGAATGGCTGTACCAGTTTGCAACCCCACCAACAATGGAGGAGTGTTCCTCTTTCTCCGCATCCTCGCCAGCATCTGCTGTCACCTGAGTTTTTGATCTTAGCCATTCTCACTGGTGTGAGGTGAAATCTCAGGGTTGTTTTGATTTGCATATCCCTTATGACTAAAGATGTTGAACATTTCTTTAGGTGTTTCTCCGCCATTCGGCATTCCTCAGCTGTGAATTCTTTGTTTAGCTCTGAACCCCATTTTTTAATAGGGTTATTTGTTTCCCTGTGGTCTAACTTCTTGAGTTCTTTGTATATTTTGGATATAAGGCCTCTATCTGTTGTAGGATTGGTAAAGATCTTTTCCCAATCTGTTGGTTGCCGTTTTGTCCTAACCACAGTGTCCTTTGCCTTACAGAAGCTTTGCAGTTTTATGAGATCCCATTTGTCAATTCTTGATCTTAGAGCGTAAGCCATTGGTGTTTTGTTCAGGAAATTTTTTCCAGTGCCCATGTGTTCCAGATGCTTCCCTAGTTTTTCTTCTATTAGTTTGAGTGTGTCTGCTTTGATGTGGAGGTCCTTGATCCACTTGGACTTAAGCTTTGTACAGGGTGATAAGCATGGATCGATCTGCATTCTTCTACATGTTGACCTCCAGTTGAACCAGCACCATTTGCTGAAAATGCTATCTTTTTTCCATTGGATGGTTTTGGCTCCTTTGTCAAAAATCAAGTGACCATATGTGTGTGGGTTCATTTCTGGGTCTTCAATTCTATTCCATTGGTCTATCTGTCTGTCTCTGTACCAATACCATGCAGTTTTTATCACTATTGCTCTGTAATACTGCTTGAGTTCCGGGATAGTGATTCCCCTGAAGTCCTTTCATTGTTGAGGATAGCTTTAGCTATCCTGGGTTTTTTGTTATTCCAGATGAATTTGCAAATTGTTCTGTCTAACTCTTTGAAGAATTGGATTGGTATTTTGATGGGGATTGCATTGAATCTGTAGATTGCTTTTGGTAAAATGGCCATTTTACTATATTAATCCTGCCAATCCATGAGCATGGGAGATCTTTCCATCTTCTGAGGTCTTCCTCAATTTCCTTCTTCAGTGTCTTGAAGTTCTTATTGTACAGATCTTTTACTTGCTTTGTTAAAGTCACTCCGAGGTACTTTATATTATTTGGGTCTATTATGAAGGGTGTCGTTTCCCTAATTTCTTTCTCGGCTTGTTTCTCTTTTGTATAGAGGAAGGCAACTGATTTGTTTGAGTTAATTTTATACCCAGCCACTTTGCTGAAGTTGTTTATCAGCTTTAGTAGTTCTCTGGTGGAACTTTTGGGATCACTTAAATATACTATCATATCGTCTGCAAATAGTGATATTTTGACTTCTTCTTTTCCGATCTGTATCCCCTTGACATCCTTTTGTTGTCTGATTGCTCTGGCTAGAACTTCAAGAACTATATTGAATAAGTAGGGAGAGAGTGGGCAGCCTTGTCTAGTCCCTGATTTTAGTGGGATTGCTTCAAGTTTCTCTCCATTTAGTTTAATGTTAGCAACTGGTTTGCTGTATATGGCTTTTACCATGTTCAGGTATGGGCCTTGAATTCCTATTCTTTCCAGGACTTTTATCATGAAGGGGTGTTGAATTTTGTCAAATGCTTTCTCAGCATCTAATGAAATGATCATGTGGTTTTGTTCTTTCAGTTTGTTTATATAATGGATCACGTTGATGGTTTTCCGTATATTAAACCATCCCTGCATGCCTGGGATGAAGCCTACTTGATCATGGTGGATGATTGTTTTGATGTGCTCGTGGATTCGGTTTGCCAGAATTTTGTTGAGTATTTTTGCGTCGATATTCGTAAGGGAAATTGGTCTGAAGTTCTCTTTCTTTGTTGTGTCTTTGTGTGGTTTAGGTATAAGAGTAATTGTGGCTTCGTAGAAGGTATTCGGTAGTGCTCCATCTGTTTCAATTTTGTGGAATAGTTTGGATAATATTGGTATGAGGTCTTCTATGAAGGTTTGATAGAATTCTGCACTAAACCCGTCTGGACCTGGGCTCTTTTTGGTTGGGAGACCTTTAATGACTGCTTCTATTTCCTTAGGAGTTATGGGGTTGTTTAACTGGTTTATCTGTTCCTGATTTAACTTTGGTAGCTGGTATCTGTCTAGGAAATTGTCCATTTCCTGAAGATTTTCAAGTTTTGTTGAATATAGGTTTTTGTAGTAAGATCTGATGATTTTTTGAATTTCCTCTGAATCTGTTGTTATGTCTCCCTTTTCACTTCTGATTTTGTTAATTTGGACGCACTCTCTGTGTCCTCTCGTTAGTCTGGCTAAGGGTTTATCTATCTTGTTGATTTTCTCAAAGAACCAACTTTTGGTTCTGTTGATTCTTTTTATGGTCCTTCTGGTTTCTACTTGGTTGATTTCAGCTCTGAGTTTGATTATTTCCTGCCTTCTACTCCTCCTGGGTGTATTTGCTTCTTTTTGTTCTAGAGCTTTTAGGTGTGCTATCAAGCTGCTGACATATGCTCTTTCCTGTTTCTTTCTGCAGGCACTCTGAGCTATGAGTTTTCCTCTTAGCACAGCTTTCATTGTGTCCCATAAGTTTGGGTATGTTGTACCTTCATTTTCATTAAATTCTAAAAAGTTTTTAATTTCTTTATTTATTTCTTCCTTGACCAGGTTATCATTGAGTAGAGCATTCTTCAATTTCCAAGTATATGTGGACATTCTTCCTTGATTGTTCTTGAAGACCAGTTTTAGGCCGTGGTGGTCCGATAGCACGCATGGGATTATTTCTATCTTTCTGTACCTGTTGAGGCCCGTTTTTTGACCAATTATATGGTCAATTTTGGAGAAAGTACCATGAGGAGCTGAGAAGAAGGTATATCCTTTTGCTTTAGGATAGAATGTTCTATAAATATCCGTTAGGTCCATTTGGCTCATGACTTCTCTTAGTCTGTCTACATCTCTGTTTAATTTCTGTTTCCATGATCTGTCCATTGATGAGAGTGGGGTGTTGAAATCTCCCACTATTATTGTGTGAGGTCCAATGTGTGTTTTGAGCTTTAGTAAGGTTTCTTTTACATATGTAGGTGCCCTTGTATTTGGGGCATAGATATTTAGGATTGAGAGTTCATCTTGGTGGATTTTTCCTTTGATGAATATGTAGTGTCCTTCCTTATCTTTTTTGATGACTTTTAGTTGAAAATTGATTTTATTTGATATTAGAATGGCTACTCCAGCTTGCTTCTTCTGACCATTTGCTTGGAAAGTTGTTTTCCAGCCTTTCACTCTGAGGTAGTGTCTGTCTTTTTCTCTGAGGTGTGTTTCCTGTAGGCAGCAGAATGCAGGGTCCTCGTTGCGTATCCAGTTTGTTAATCTATTTCTTTTTATTGGGGAGTTGAGGCCATTGATGTTGAGAGATATTAAGGAATAGTGGTTATTGCTTCCCGTTATATTCATATTTGGATGTGAGGTTATGTTTCTGTGCTTTCATTCTCTTTGTTTTGTTGCCAAGACGATTAGTTTCTTGCTTCTCCTAGGGTATAGCTTGCCTCCTTATGTTGGGCTTTACCATTTATTATCCTTTGTAGTGCTGGATTTGTAGAAAGATATTGTGTAAATTTGGTTTTGTCATGGAATATCTTGGTTTCTCCATCAATGTTAATTGAGAGTTTTGCAGGATACAGTAACCTGGGCTGGCATTTGTGTTCTCTTAGGGTCTGTATGACATCAGTCCAGGATCTTCTGGCCTTCATAGTTTCTGGCGAGAAGTCTGGTGTGATTCTGATAGGTCTGCCTTTATATGTTACTTGACCTTTTTCCCTTACTGCTTTTAATATTCTTTCTTTATTTTGTGCATTTGGTGTTTTGACTATTATGTGATGGGAGGTGTTTCTTTTCTGGTCCAATCTATTTGGAGTTCTGTAGGCATCTTGTATGCCTATGGGTATCTCTTTTTTTAGGTTAGGGAAGTTTTCTTCTATGATTTTGTTGAAGATATTTACTGGTCCTTTGAGCTGGGAGTCTTCACTCTCTTCTATACCTATTATCCTTAGGTTTGATCTTCTCATTGAGTCCTGGATTTTCTGTATGTTTTGGACCAGTAGCTTTTTCCGCTTTACATTATCTTTGACAGTTGAGTCAATGATTTCTATGGAATCTTCTGCTCCTGAGATTCTCTCTTCCATCTCTTGAATTCTGTTGGTGAGGCTTGTATCTACAGCTCCTTGTCTCTTCTTTTGGTTTTCTATATCCAGGGTTGTTTCCATGTGTTCTTTCTTGATTCCTTCTATTTCCGTTTTTAATTCCTTCAACTGTTTGATTGTGTTTTCCTGGAATTCTTTCAGGGATTTTTGTGTCTCCTCTCTATGGGCTTCTACTTGTTTATTCATGTTTTCCTGGAATTCTTTCAGGGATTTTTGCGATTCCTCTCTGTAGGCTTCTACTTGTTCTCTAAGGGAGTTCTTCATGTCTTTCTTGAAGTCCTCCAGCATCATGATCAAATATGATTTTGAAACTAGATCTTGCTTTTCTGGTGTGTTTGGATATTCCGTGTTTGCTTTGGTGGGAGAATTGGGCTCCGATGATGCCATGTAGTCTTGGTTTCTGTTGCTTGTGTTCCTGCGCTTGCCTCTCGCCATCAGATTATCTCTAGTGTTACTTTGTTCTGCTATTTCTGACAGTGGCTAGACTGTCCTATAAGCCTGTGTGTCAGGAGTGCTGTAGACCTGTTTTCCTCTCTTTCAGTCAGTTATGGGGACAGAGTGTTCTGCTTTCGGGCGTGTAGTTTTTCCTCTCTACAGGTCTTCAGCTGTTCCTGTGGGCCTGTGTCTTGAGTTCACCAGGCAGCTTTCTTGCAGCAGACAAGTTGGTCTTACCTGTGGTCCCGAGGCTCAAGTTTGCTCGCGGGGTGCTGCCCAAGGGCTCTCTGCGGCGGCAGCAACCAGGAAGACCTGTGCCGCCCCTTCCGGGAGCTTCAGTGCACCAGGGTTCCAGAAGGCCTTTGGTGTTTTCCTCTGGCATCCGAGATGTATGTACAGAGAGCAGTCTCTTCTGGTTTCCCAGGCTTGTCTGCCTCTCTGAAGGTTCAGCTCTCCCTCCCACGAGATTTGGGTGCAGAAAACTGTTTATCCGGTCTGTTTCCCTCAGGTTCAGGCGGTGTCTCAGGCAGGGGTCCTGCCGCTCCTGGACCCTCCCCCACGGGAGCCCAGAGGCCTTATACAGTTTCCTCTTGGGCCAGGGATGTGGGCAGGGGTGGGCAGTGTTGGTGGTCTCTTCCGCTCTGCAGCCTCAGGAGTGCCCACCTGATCAGGCGGTGAGGTGTCTTTCCCACAGTGTCTGGGAGCAGAGAGCTGCTGCGGGCCCGGGATCCGCGGGTGTGGGACCTCCGGCAAACACAGGACGTGCCCGGTCCTAGATGAACTCTGCCTCTGTGTGTCCCGATCTCACCAGGCAGCTCTCTTGCAGCAGACAAGTTGGTCTTACCTGTGGTCCCGAGGCTCAAGTTTGCTCACGGGGTGCTGCCCAAGGGCTCTCTGCGGCGGCAGCAACCAGGAAGACCCAGAGAAGATGCGCCCTTGAGACTTGAGTCCCAAGGGGTTGGGAGGCCTGGTAGGGTGGGGTGGGTTGGAGTGGGGGCTATGGGAGAAGATGTGTGGAATGAGGTAATGAGTAGGGTTGTGTTGAGTGGGGTAGGGTGGGTGGGGTGGTGGGTACATTCTCTTGGAGACATGGGGAGGAGAAATGGGTTAAGGAATTGTCATAGTGCAGACCAGGAGGGGAACAGCGACTGTGCTGTAAAAAAAAAAAGGGTTAAAGATAAATATTTTAAAAAAGAAATACTTCCTTGAATTTTCTTTTCTTCTCTGAGGACCACCACCACTGAATAATCATTAAGGAAGTTTGTCTTTAGGGAAGTCTTTTCTTCTTTTACATGGAAAATTGAATGAGTTTTCTTGACATATACATGAATGTTATATTTCTTTTAAAAACATATAGTTTATAAATAAAATTGCAGACTCCTTTAGGCCATATATTTTCCATTAAACTTAAAGAAAATAAAGAAAAAGAAAAAGACAAAACAAATACCACTACCTTCCATTCAGGTCCAGGTGACTACTTACCATGTAAGATCTTATCTTCTGCTTTGAAATGTTAGTGTGGTTGGAGTGAGGAAGTCATCTTTAGTCTTGAATTAGTGAGGGCAATTTCAGGTAGTATTGAAGCATCAGAAAGAGATGGTGATCTCTCTCCCTCCCTCCTCCCTCCCCCCTCCTCCTCCTCCTCCTCCTCCTCCTCCTCCTCCTCCTTCTTCTTCTTCTTCTTCTTCTCTATCTCTATCTCTATCTCTCTTTCTCTCTCCCTCCCCTCCTCCTCCCTCTCTCTCCCTCCCCCTTCTCCTCCTCTCTCTCTCTCTCTCTCTCTCTCTCTCTCTCTCTCTCTCTCTCTCTCTCTCGATCTCATTCTCTCTCCTCTTCCCCACCTCCATCTTCATCTGTCCATTTTTATTCCTCCCTCCTATTTTCTTTCTGTGTATCTCTGCCCACAGTAAAGTATTGTATTCTAAGTCATGTAAACTTACTTTTCTCCTTATGTTATTACAGTTTCTTGCACTCATATGAAAAAAATCAAACAATTTCTTAACTTGTACAGCATGTACTAGTGCACATGGAGACTGAGTACTCAGTGCAAGAATTTTATTCTGGCCAGGAAAACTGAAGGTCTGCATGTGATATTGCATGCATTGTTACTCCATTTTTTTTGGCATTGATATCTTGACTGTTAAGTTTCTTCTCCTGATGGGTATCATTATAAATCTATTTTAAAGCTATCAGAGATGTCCACGGCCTATGCATGCATGCAAACACACACACACACACATACACACACACACACACACACACACAATTTGCAGTGAGCCAAGGTGTTCTGTTCAGTCAGCAGAAAGACAATTTCAGAGAAATTAATCTATGTAAACACCATAGAGGACCAGCAGATAGTGGTTCAGGGCATCAGTTCAAACCAATGTGGGATAATTTTCAAGTTTAAGGAGATGTGTGAAAAGGATATTTCATAAGCACACAAACACCACACAACACACCTCACACAAACACACACACCAACAACCCCTGACATACTCCCTAATTTCAACCCTAAGTATTCCAAATCTTCAACTACTAAAACTCTCAGATCTGAATGAATCATACAAAGTAAATTGTGTAACTGTCCATGAACCTGTTACATATGATATTAGCAGTATTAGAGTAACATATATCACACTGCCACACCTACTAAATGCCTACAACATTTGTGTGCTTGCTATCCAACCACTACACCATGTGTTGCTCTTGGCAGATGTGGAATGGAGCATATAATATTGAACAGTCTTACCTCTGCAGTGGGAACTGGTTATCAATTTCCGTACAAGTTCATTGACAGCATCTGTATAGGAACAGGAGTTTGTCTGCAGAGGAGGCTGTGCACTGTGCAAGTCCCCAAGTACTACTGAAAATGGTCAATAATGATTCTACCCAGGAGAGACTGAACTGGTGGCCAGAAATAGTGATGGGGATATCACAAGTGCTACAATAATTTGAGCAGAGCCTCTTACTTATTTAATTGCCTTGGTATTTGGGGCATCAAGGTAATTTTGAGAAAACCAAGAACTTGTGCCTCAGTTTAGCTTCACAGATTTGTGCCATTTCTGTGATTCCTCCCTTATTTTGGTGGCTGGAAAAACCTTATGTTCCAAGGTATGTATATGTCATAGATATGGTTGCATATGTTTAGGACATTATGGAATGCAGCATTGGTAGAATGGATCATTGGTGAAAGGATTGTGGAAGATCTTGCAGGTGAGGATTCTAGAGATGGTTTGTGAGAAACAGAAATAGAAAAAAACAATGGTTACATTAGATGAGTACTTTGAATTATGGTTAGAATTATGGTTAAGGGGGCTGGGGATTTAGCTCAGTGGTAGAGCGCTTACCTAGGAAGCGCAAGGCCCTGGGTTCGGTCCCCAGCTCCAAAAAAAAGAACCAAAAAAAAAAAAAAAGAATTATGGTTGAGGGAACATAAATAACAGTGGATCAGATTACAACTCAATGTGATAGGAGAATTAAGATGAATATTGGAGGAGAAGATGAATGAATGAATGAATGAATGAATGAATGAATGAATGAATGAAAACACAGTTCTCAATACAGGTCCTCCAACACCAGATTCACTAGATAGGGTGCATTGTGTCTCACAAGACTTTTATAATTTGGATTTTGTTAGGAAATAACAGACATGGGTGTCAGTTAAAATCATGCAGCCTACAGCCTTCGGAATTCTAGACAAAATATACACCTGGTCTTCAGGGTACAGTCACAGAAGATTCTTTTGATGACCTGATTAGTAGAAACGAAGACATGATTACTGAATCCTTCCTGGAAAAGTTCATCTTACCACAGCCATAGATAGCATCTTTTCTTCAAGGACCACAGTCAGGCCACCTATGGTATTAGCAGAATTAAGTTCTAAGAAGATAATAATTGGAATACACTACCTTGAACTCTCTGGTGAGCATTACTAGACACGTATTGTAGAATACCTGGGCTACTGAGGTTTTAGATCTTGAAAGAGAAACTACGCCTGCTGTTATATAACACTTTCCTACGTGACTGAAACCTTCCATTCTCCAGAGAAGCTCATTAAAGTGTGTGTTAGGATTATTTAGGGTCTCTCTTGCTGTGAAGACATACCATTACCATGGCAACAATTTTAAAAGAAAACATGTAATTGGGCTGTCTTATGGGTTCGGAGATTTGTTCTATTGTCTTAAGGGCAAGAAGTATGCTGGCACACAGAAAGGATTATGCTAGAGAGACAGACAAGTGTTCTACATACAAGCTGGCAAGGAGCAGGGATAGAAGAACATCCTGATCTCACTTGACGACTTGAAATCTCAAACCCATTCTTTTTTATTATTCTTTAATTATTTTTTTTACAGTCCAGACTTTGACCCCTCCTGGTCTACCCTCTGACTGTTCCACGTTAAACCCCCTCCCCTCATCTCCAAGAGGATGTCCCCACCCCTCCACCACCACCCAAACAGACCTCCCAACTCCCTGGGACCCAAGTCTCTTTAGGGTTAGGTGCACCTTCTCTGACTGAGTCCAGACCCAGCAGTCCGCTGCTGTATGTGTTGGGGCCTCAAATCAGCTGGTGTATGCTGCCTGGTTGATGGCTCAATGTCTGAGAAATATCAAGGGGCCAGGTTAGTTGAGACTGCTGGTCTTCCAAAGGGCGCCCTCCTCCTCAGCTTCTTCCAGCCTTTCCCAAATTCAACTGCAGGGGTCACCAGCTTCTGTCCATTGGCTGCATGTAAATATCTACATCTGACTTTCAGCTACTTGTTGGGTTTTTTGGAAGGCAGTTATGATAGTCCTCGTTTTGTGAGCACATCATAACTTCAGTAGTAGTGTCAGGCTTTGGGACCTTCCCTAGAGCTGGATCCCAATTTGGTCCTGTCACTGGACATCCTTTGCCTGAGCCTCTTCTCAATTTTTGTCCCTGCAGTTCTTTCAGACAGGAACAATTATGGGACAGAGTTTTTGACTGGAGGATGGCAACCCCATTCCTCCACTTGATGCCCTGTCTTTCTACTTGGGGGTGGGCTCAATAATGACCCTATCCCCACTGTAGGGCATTTTATCTAAGGTCCGTCCCCTTGGGTCCTGAGAGTCTCATGCCTCCCAGGTCTCAGGTGCATTCTAGAGAACCGCCCCCACCTCCTACCTCCTGAAGTTGCCTCACTCAGGATGATATTTTCTTATTCCATCCATTTGCCTGCAAAATTCAGGATGTCCTTATTCTTAGCAGCTGAGTAGTATTCCATTGTGCAAATGAACATTTTCTGTATTCATTCTTCTATTGTAGGGCATCTGGGTTGTTTCTAGCTTTTGGCTATCACAAATATGGCTGCTATGAACATAGTAGAACACATGCCCCGTGTCATGGTGGGACATTTTTTGGGTATATGCCAAAGAGTGGTATAGCTAGGTCTTCAGGTAGATCTATTTCCAATTTTCTGATGAATCTCCAGACTGATTTCCAGAGTGGTTGCACCAATTTGCAATCCCACCAGCAATGGAGGAGTGTTCCTCTTTCTCCACATCCTTGCCAATGTGTGCTGCCACCTGAAGTTGTGATCTTAGCCATTCTGACTGATGTAAGGTATAATCTCTGGGTCATTTTGATTTGCATTTCTCTGATCACTAAGGACTTTGAACATTTCTTTAGGTGCTTCTCAGCCATTTGAGATTCCTCTATTGTGAATTCACAATTTAGTTCTATACCCACCCCCCTTTTTAAAATTGGGTTGCTTGGTTTTTTGGTGATAACTTCTTGAATTCTTTATATGTTTTGAATATTAGCCCTCTATCAGATGTGAGGTTAGTGAAGTTTTTTCCCCAATCTGTAGGATGCGGATTTGTCTTATTGACTGTCTTTTGCCTTACAGAGGCTTTCCAGTTTCATGAGGTCCCATGTATCAATTCTTGATCTTAGAGTGTGAGCCATTGGAGTTCTGTTTCGGAAATTTCCTGTGACAATGAGTTCGAGGCTGTTTCCCACTTTCTCTTCTGTTAGATTCAGTTTATCTGGTTTTATGTTGAGGTCCTTGATCCACTTGGACTTGAGATTTGTGCAAGGTGACAAATATGGATCTACTTTCATTTTCTATGTACATACAATCAGTTAGACCAGCACCATTTATTGAAGATACTTCATTTTTTCATTGTATATTTTTGGCTTCTTTGTCAAAGATCAAGTGTCCATAACTGTGTGATTTTATTTCTGGGTCTTCAATTCCATTTAATTGATCAACCTGTCTGTCTCTGTACCAATACCGTGCAGTTTTTATCACTATTGCTCTGTAGTAGTCAGGGATGATGATTCCCCCAGGTGTTCTTTTATTTTTAAGAATTTTTTTCCCTATTCTGGGTTTTTTGCATTTCCACATGAATTTGAGAATTGCTGTTTCCATGTCTTTGAAAATTTGCTTTGAGATTTTTATGGGGATTGCATGGAATCTACAGACTGCCTTTGGTAGGACGGCCATTTTTACTATGCTAATTCTGTCAATCCATGAGCATGGGAGATCTCTCCATTTTCTGAGATCTTCTTTGATTTCTTTCTTAAGAGACTTTATATTTTATATTATCTGTGGATATCATGAAGGGAATTATTTCCCTAATTTCTTTCTCAGCCTGTTTATCATTTGTATAAAGAAGGCTACTGACTTATTTGAGTTAATTGCTTTTATTATGTTTAGGTATGGGCCTTGAATTCCTGATATCTCCAATACTGTTAACACAAATGGGTGTTGTACTTTGTCAAATGCTTTTTCTGCATCTAAGGAGATGATCATGTCATTTTTTTCTTTGAGTTTGTTTATATGGTGAATTATGTTAATGGTTTTCATATATTGAATCAACCTTGCATCCCTGGGATGAAGCCTATTTTATCGTGATGAATGATAGTTTTCATATGTTCTTGGATTTGGTTTGTGAGAATTATATTGAGTATTTTTGCATCAATGTTCATAAGCCAGATTGGTCTGAAGTTCTCCTCTTTGGTAGGGTCCTTGTGTGGTTTAGGTATCAGAGTAATTGTGGCTTCATAGAATGAATTAGGTAATGTTCCTTCTGTTTCTACTTTATGGAATACTTTGTAGAATGTTGGTATTAGGTCTTGTTTGACGGTCTGGTAGAATTCTGTACCAAATCCATCTGGTCCTGGGCTTTTTTTTTTTTTTTTTTTTTTTTTTTGGTTGGTTGGTAGGGTTTTTTTTAACGACTTCTTCAATTTCCTTATGGGATAGGGATATGGACCTGATTAGAAAGTTTACCTGCTCTTGATTTAAATTTAGTACGTGGTATCTATTTAGAAAACCATCTATTTCGTTTAGATTTTCCAGTTTTGTTGAGTATAGGCTTTGGTAGTAGGATCTGATGATTTTTTGAATTTCCTCCATTACTGTTGTTATGTCCCCCATTTCATTTCTGATTTTGTTAATTTGGATGCTGCCTCTAGGCCCTTTAGTTGTTTGGTTAGGAATTTGACGGTCTTGTTGATTCTTTCAAAGGTTAGTTGTTTAGCTTTTGGTTTTCCTAATTCTTTGTATTGTTCTCTGTGTTTCTATATGGTTAATTTCATCCCTGAGTTTGACCATATTTTGCCTTCTACTCCTCTTGGGTGAGTTTGCTTCTTCTTGTTCTAGAGTTCTCAGGTATGTTGTTAAGTTGCTAGTGTAAAATCCCTCCCTTTTGTTTATCAGTGCACTTAGTGTGACGAGTTTTCCTCTTAGCACTGCTTTCATTGTGTCCCATAAGTTTGGGTATTATGTGTCAACATTTTCATTAAATTCCAGAAAGTCTTTAATTTCTTTATTTCATCCTTGACCAAATTATCATTGAGTAGAGAGTTGTTCAGTTTCCACATGTATGAGGGATTTCTGTTGTTTTTGCTGTTATTGAACACCAGCTTTAGGCTGTTATTGAACATCAGCTTTAGGTCTGATAGGGTGCATGGGATTATTTCAATCTTCTTGTATTGACTGAGGTTGTTTTGTGACCAATTATATGGTCAGTTTGGGGAAAGGTAGCATGAGGTTCTGAAAGGAAGGTGTATTCATTTGTTTTAGGGTGAAATGTTCTGTAGATATATATTAAATCCATTTGGTTCATAATCTCTATTGGTTTCACTGTGTCTTTGTTTAGTTTCTGTTTCAATGACCTGTCCATTGGTGAGAGTGGGGTGTTGAAGTCTCCCACTACTAGTTGAATGTGTGTTTTGAGCTTTACTAAAGTTTCTTTTATGAATGTGGGTATCCATGCATTTGGAGCATAGATGTTTAGAATTGAGACTTTCTCTTGGTGGATTCTCCCTTTGATGAACATGAAGTATCCTTCCTCATCATGTTTTATAACTTTCAGTTGAAATTCTCTCTTTTTTGGATATTAGGATGGCAACTCCAGCTTGTTTCTTGGGACCATTTGCTTGGTAGACCTTTTCCCCTCCTTTTACTCTGAGTACTGCCTGTGTTTGTTAATGAGGTGTGTTTCTTGTATGCAGCAAAATGCTGGATCTTGTTTGCATATCTAGTCTGTTAGCTTATGTATTTTTATAGGTGAGTTGAGTCCACTAATATTGAGAGATATTAAAGACAGATGACTGTTGGTTTCTGTTATATTTGCTTTTGTAGGTACCTTTATGTGCTTGTGGTTTTCTCCTTTTGGCTTTGTTGTAAGATGCTTAATATCTTGTCTTTTCTTTGGTATAGGAAACTTCCTTGTACTGCAGTTTTCCTTCTAGGATCCTCTGTAGGGCTGGATTGGTAGATAGTTACAATCTTTTTGAATTTGGTTTTGTCCTGAAGTATTTTGGTTTCTCCATCTATGTTGATTGAGAGTTTTGCTGGGTATAGTAGCCTGGGCTGACATTTGTGTGCTCTTAGAGTCTGCATGACCTCTGACCAGGCTCTTCTGGCCTTCATAGTCCCAGTTGAGATATCTAATGTAATTCTGATAGGTCTAACTTTGCATGTTACTTGGCCCTTTTCCCTTGCAGGTTTTAATATTCTTTCTTTGTTCTGTGCATTTAGTATTTTGACTATTATGTGGCAATAGGATTTTCTTTTCTGGTCCCATTTATTTGGTGTTCTGTAGACTTTTTGTACCATTATGGCCATCTCTTTCTTTAGGTTGGGGAAGTTTTCTTTTATGATTTTGTTGAAGACATTTTCAGGTCCTTTGAGCTGGGAATTTTCATTCTCCTCTATTCCGATTATTCTTAAATTTGGTCTTTTCATTGTACCCTAAATTTCCTGAATGTTTTGGGTAGGAGATTTTTATGTTTTGAATTTTCTTTGACTGCTGTATTAATCTCTTCTACTGTATCTTCTACATGATATTCTCTATTCTATCTCTTGTATTCTGTTGGTGATACTTACATCTGTAATTCCTGACCTTCCTAGGTTTTCCATGTCCTGATTTGCCTCCATTTGTGTTCCTTTATTGTTTCTATTTCCACTTTTAGGTCTTAGACCACTTTATGCAATTCCTTCACCTGTTTGAATGTGTTTTCCTGTATTTCTTTAAGGGATTTATTTGTTTCCTCTTTGAGGGCTTCTACCTGTTGACCTGTGTTTTTCTGTATTTCTTTCATTGAGTTATTTATATCCTCCTTAAAGGACTCTATTATCTTCATGAGATAAGATTTCAGGTCAGCTTCCTGATTTTCAGGTGTGTTGGTGTATTCAGGGCTTGCTGTGGTGGGAGAACTAGCTTCTGATGATGCCCACATGTACTGGCTTCTGTTGATTATGGTCTTGTGCTTGCCTCTCAACCATCTGGTTATCCCTCATGTTTGCTGGTCCCAGCAACTCTGTCTGGAGTCTATCTTTTTTGTCTCTGGGTTGCTTCAGGTCTCCTGGTAGGCCCGTGGTCCTGGCTGTAGCAGACCTCCTGTGGGGCCTTCTAACTGGAAGATCTTCAGAGGAGCAATCACAGGGTGGGTGGGTGTATGGGGGGGTCAATGGATTGTGTTTTTTGTTTCCTTGTGTGCAGCCACACTCCAGGGAAGCTTTCAGTCTTTTGACTCAGTTTCCCTGCATGCTTCAGAGCCCCTGGGAGACTTTTAGACTGTGGTGTCAATTGCCCAGTTGCCCTGTGTACAGAGGAATTCCTGGGATGCCTTCAAGTTCTGGTGTCCTGGGTGTAGTGGATCTCCTGGGATGTCTCTAGTTGTGGTGTCATATGGCCCGGGTGCAGCAGATCTCTTGAGATGCCTCAGGATGTGTTATCAAATGTTTTGAGTACAGTGGTTCTTCTGGTATACTTCAGGATATGATGTCAGCTATTCTGAGTGCAGCAGATCCTCTGGTATATCTGGGGATATAGCCTCACCTGGGGAGCAGACTTGCGAGCAGTCTGTCCCAGCTGAAAGAACCAGGGAGAAACTGCTGAGGGACTTGAGGGGGATGGTCTTACCAAATGCTGAGTGCAGCAGATCCTCTGGTATGTCTAAAGATATAGCCTCTTCCAGGGAGCAGACTTACTAGTAGTCTGTCCCAGCAGAAAGAACCAGGCAGAAGGCAGGGACATTCATTTTAAAGGATATTTTCCTTTTATGGAGATGGTGTAAGACAGGAGATTCCATCTGGAATGTTAACTAAGGAAGATGGTTGGGTGGGTACTTTCTCTGCCTCCCTGAGCTACTAGGCTTTTACCTGAGCATTTCAGCTCCTGAATCTTCAAAGGTAAAATGGGACAATTGAGATTTTGTTTAAAAAGAAAAAAAAGTGATTTGTCTCCTGTGCTGGAGTTATAAAGCAGAAGGCCAGTTTCTGCCTGAGCCTGGAACTGAACTGAACCAGTCCCACATCTCTCTGTACACAAATTCCTTGGGGGAGAGAGTTGGACTCTCAACCATGCGGACAATCCTGAGAGCTCAGAGGAGACAACTACTTCTACTCACATTCCTGGCCCAAGAGGAAACTGCCTAGTGCCCTCTGTGCCCGCTGGCACAGGAACCTAGGAGCAGTCAAGGGCAGGACTCTTCTAGTTCTTGCCCAAGCCCAGAGATGAAAGCCAGTCTCCAGCGCTGACACACCTGAGAGCAGAGGTAAGACCAATTCTTCTGCTCCAAAAGACCGGCCTGGAGGCTTCAGGACACACAAACCCAGGAAGAGCTCTCTGTTCCCAGATCCAGCTGAAAGAAAATAAGTCTACAGGAGTGCTGACAAAAAGGCTTACAGGAGGGTCACACCACTATCAGAGACAGCAAGGCAAGCTAACCCCACAGACAACGTGATGGCGAGAGACAAGCACAGGAACCTAAGCAAAAGAAACCAAGACTACATGGCATTGTCACAGTCCAGTTCTCTCAGCAAAGCATAAACACACCAGAAAAACAAGATTTGGATTTAAAAATCACAATTCATGATGATGATAGAGGACTTTAAGAAGGACTTAAATAACTCCCTTAAAGAAATACAGGACAACACACATAAACAAGTAGAAGCTCTTAAAAAGGAAACACAAAAATCCCTTAAATAATTACCGGAAAACCACAACCAAACAGGTGCAGGAATTGAACAAAACCGTCCAGGATTTAAAAATGGAAATAAAAACAACAAAGAAGTCACAAAGGGAGAAAATCTTGGAAATAGAAAAACTAAGAAAAAGATCAGAAGTCATAGACACAAGCATCACTAACAGAATACAAGAGCTAGAAGAGAGAATCTCAGGGGCAGAAGATACCATAAAAAACAATGACACAACCATCAAAAATAATTTTATAGGCAAAAAGGTCCTAACCCAAAACATCTATGAATTCCAAGACACAATGAGAAGATCAAACCTAAGGATAATAAATATATAAGAGAGCGAAGACTTCTAAATTAAAGAGCCAGTAAATATCTTTAACAAAATTATAGATAAAAATTCCCTGACCTAAAAAAGAGATGACGATAAACATACAAGAAGCCTACAGAACTCCAAATACATTGAACCAGAAAATAAAGTCCTCCCATCCCAAAATAGTCAAAACATGAAATGCACAAAACAAAGAAAGAATATTAAAAGCAGTAAGGGAAAAAAGGTCATGTAACATCTAAAGGCAGACCTATCAGAATTACATCAACAAAGAAAGAGAACTTCAGACCAATTTTGCTTATGAATATCAACGCAAAGTACTCAATAAAATTCTCACAAACTGGATCCAAGAACACATCAAAACAATCACCTATCATGATCAAGTAGGCTTCATCCCAGGGATGCAGGGATGGTTCATATATGGAAATCAATCAACGTGATCTACTATGTAAACAAACTAAAAAAAAAAACCACCCATACATGATCATCTCATTAGATGCTGAGAAAGCATTTGACAATATTCAACACCCCTTCATGATAAAAGTCCTGGAAAGATCAGGAATTCAAGACCCATACCTTAACATAGTAAAAGCCATATACAGCAAACCAGTAGCCAACATCAAACTAAATGGAGAGAAACCTGAAACAATCCAACTAAAATCAGGGCCTAGACAAGGCTGCCCACTCCCTCCCTACTTATGCAATATAGTGCTCTAAATCATAGCCAGAGGAATCAAACAACAAATGAAGTCAAAGGGATACAAATTGGAAAGGAAGAAGACAAAATATCAGTATTTGCAGGTGATATTATAGTATACTTAAATGACTCCAAAAGTTACACCAGAGAACTACTAAGTCTAATAAACAACTTCAGCAAAGTGGCTGGATATAAAATTAACTCAAACAAATCAGTACCCTTCCTCTACTCAAAGAATAAACAGGCTGAGAAAGAAATTAGGGAAATGGCACATTTCACAGTAGTCACAAATAACATAAAATACCTCAGTGTGACTCTAACCAAGCAAGTGAAAGATCTGTATGACAAGAACTTAAAGCCTCTGAAGAAAGAAATTGAAGATCTCAGAAGATGGAAAGAACTCCCATGCTCATGGATTGGCAGTATTAATATAGTAAAAATGGCCATTTGGCCAATAGATTCAAAATTCCAACTCAATTCTTCATAGAGGTAGAAAGAGCAATTTGCAAATTCATTTGGGATAAAAAAAACCCAGGATAGGGAAAACTATCCTCAACAATAAAAGAATTTCTGGGGGAACCATCATCCCTGACCTTAAGCTGTATTACAGAGAAAGTGATTTTAAAAAACTTTATGGTATTGGTACAGAGACAGGCAGGAAGATCAATGGATTTGAATTGAAGAATCAGAAATGAACTCACACACCTATGGTCACTTGATCTTTGACAAAGGAGCTAAAACCATCCAGTGTAAAAATGATAGCATTTTCAACAAATGGTGATGGTTCAACTGGAGGTCAGCATGTAGAAGAATGCAAATCAACCCATCCTTATTACCCTGTACAAAGCTTAAATTCAAGTGCATCAAGGACCTCCACATAAAACCAGATAAACTCAAACTAATAGAAGAAAATGTGGAGAACAGCCTCAAACACATGGGCACTGGGGAAATTTTCCTGAACAGAACACAAATGGCTTATGCTCTAAGATCAAGAATCGACAAATGGGACCTCATAAAACTGTGAAATTTCTGTAAGGCCAAGAACATTGTCATTAGGACAAAATGGCAACCAAGAGATTGGGAAAAGATCTTTACCAATCCTGCATCTGATAGAAGACTAATATCCAATATATACAAAGAACTCAAGAAGTTGGACTCCAAAGAGCTAAAGAACCCTATTTAAAAATGGAGTACAGGGGAGAGAGAGCTCACCGCCAGGACAGGCGGGCACTCCTGAGACTGCAGAGCAGAAGAGAACACCAACACTGCCCACCCGTGCCCACATCCCTGCCCAAGAGGAAACTGTATACGGCCTCTGGGTTCCCTTGGATAAGGGCACAGGAGCAGCAAGACTGCTGCGTCTGAGACACTGCCAGAACCTGAAGGAACCGACCAGATAAACAGTTCTCTGCACCCAAATCCCATAGGAGGAAGAACTAAACCTTCAGAGAGTCAGACACGCCTGGGAAACCAGAAGAGACTACACTCTGCCCATATCTCTGACTCCAGAGGAAAACACCAAACGCCATCTGGAACCCTGGTGCACGGAAGCTCCCAGAAAGGGCGGCGCAGATCTTCCTGGTTGCTGCCCCCAGGGAGAGCTCATAAGCAACACCCCACGAGCAAACTTGAGCCTCAGGACCACAGGTAAGACAAACCTTCCTGCTCCAAGAGACCTGCCTGGTGAACTCAAGACACAGGCCCACAGGAACAGCTGAAGACCTGTAGATAGGAAAAACTACACGCCCGAAAGCAGAACACTCTGTTCCCATAACTGGCTGAAAGAAAACAGGAAAACAGGACTACAGCACTCCTGACACACAGGCTTATAGGACAGTCTAGCCACTGTCAGAAATAAGAACGAAGTAACACTAGAGATAATTTGATGGCGAGAGGCAAGCGCAGGAACCCAAGCAAGAGAAACCAAGACTGCATGGCATCATCAGAGCCCAATTCTCCCACCAAAGCAAACATGGAATATCCAAACACACCAGAAAAGCAAGATCTAGTTTCAAAATCATATTTGATCATGATGCTGGAGGACTTCAAGAAAGACATGAAGAACTCCCTTAGAGAAACACAGGAAAACATAAATAAACAAGTAGAAGCCTACAGGGAGGAATCACAAAAATCCCTGAAAGAATTCCAGGAAAACATAAATAAACAAGTAGAAGCCTATAGAGAGGAATCACAAAAACCCCTGAAAGAATTCCAGGAAAACACAATCAAACAGTTGAAGGAATTAAAAACGGAAATAGAAGGAATCAAGAAAGAACACATGGAAACAACCCTGGATATAGAAAACCAAAAGAAGAGACAAGGAGCCATAGATACAAGCTTCACCAACAGAATACAAGAGATAGAAGAGAGAATCTCAGGAGCAGAAGATTCCATAAAAATCATCGATTCAACTGTCAAAGATAATGTAAAGCGGAAAAAGCTACTGGTCCAAAATGTACAGGAAATCCAGGACTCAATGAGAAGATCAAACCTAAGGATAATAGGTATAGAAGAGAGTGAAGACTCCCAGCTCAAAGGACCGGTAAATATCTTCAACAAAATCATAGAAGAAAACTTCCCTAACCTAAAAAAAGAGATACCCATAGGCATACAAGAAGCCTACAGAACTCCAAATAGATTGGACCAGAAAAGAAACTCCTCCAGTCACATAATAGTCAAAACACCAAACGCACAAAATAAAGAAAGAATATTAAAAGCAGTAAGGGAAAAGGTCAAGTAACATATAAAGGCAGACATATCAGAATCACACCAGACTTTTCGCCAGAAACTATGAAAGCCAGAATATCCTGGACAGATGTCATACAGACCCTGAGAGAACACAAATGCCAGCCCAGGATACTGTATCCAGCAAAACTCTCAATTAACATAGATGGAGAAACCAAGATATTCCATGACAAAACCAAATTTACCCAATATCATTCTACAAATCCAGCGCTGCAAAAGATAATAAATGGTAAAGCCCAACATAAGGAGGCAAGCTACACCCTAGAAAACCAAGAAACTAATCATCCTGGCAGCAAAGCAAAGAGAAGAAAAGCACACAAACATAACCTCACATCCAAATACGAATATAACAGGAAGCAATAATCAATATTCCTTAATATCTCTCAACATCAATGGTCTCAACTCCCCAATAAAAAGACACAGATTAACAAACTGGATACGCAATGAGGACCCTGCATTCTGCTGCCTACAGGAAACACACCTCAGAGACAAAGACAGACACTACCTCAGAGTGAAAGGCTGGAAAACAACTTTCCAAGCAAATGGTCAGAAGAAGCAAGCTGGAGTAGCCATTTTAATATCAAATAAAATCAATTTTCAACTAAAATTCATCAAAAAAGATAAGGAAGGACACTTCATATTCATCAAAGGAAAAATCCACCAAGATGAACTCTCAATCCTAAATATCTATGCCCCAAATACAAAGGCACCTACATACGTAAAAGAAACCTTACTAAAGAGGCCGGGCCCTCAAGATGGCGGCGTGCGCCCTGAGCGGCTCGGCCTGGCAGTAGTGGCGGGACCGCACTCGCCGCTGGGGCCGCCCGCCCCCTGAGTGGCTGCTGCAGCGCCGGGAGTCGAGGATGGTAAAATGACCCAGGGGAAGAAAAAGAAACGGGCCGCAAACCGCAGTATCATGCTGGCCAAAAAGATCATCATTAAGGACGGAGGCACGCCTCAAGGAATAGGCTCCCCTAGTGTTTATCATGCGGTTATCGTCATCTTTTTGGAGTTTTTTGCTTGGGGACTACTGACAGCACCCACATTGGTGGTATTGCATGAAACCTTCCCTAAACATACATTTCTGATGAATGGCCTAATTCAAGGAGTAAAGCATCCCTAGGGTTTGTTGTCCTTCCTCAGTGCCCCACTTATTGGTGCTCTTTCTGATGTTTGGGGCCGAAAATCCTTCTTGCTGCTAACAGTGTTTTTCACATGTGCCCCTATTCCTCTAATGAAGATCAGCCCATTGTGGTACTTTGCAGTTATCTCTGTTTCTGGGGTTTTTGCAGTAACATTCTCTGTGGTATTTGCATATGTAGCAGATATAACTCAAGAGCATGAAAGAAGTATGGCTTATGGGCTGGTTTCCGCTACATTCGCTGCCAGCTTAGTTACCAGCCCTGCAATTGGAGCCTACCTTGGACGAGTGTATGGGGACAGCTTAGTGGTGGTCCTTGCTACAGCAATAGCCCTGCTAGACATCTGTTTTATCCTTGTTGCTGTGCCAGAGTCATTGCCTGAGAAGATGAGGCCAGCATCGTGGGGCGCTCCCATTTCCTGGAAACAGGCTGACCCCTTTGCATCTTTAAAAAAAGTGGGCCAAGATTCCATAGTGCTGCTGATCTGTATCACGGTGTTTCTCTCCTACCTACCCGAAGCAGGCCAGTACTCCAGCTTCTTCTTATACCTCAGACAGATAATGAAATTTTCCCCAGAAAGTGTGGCAGCCTTTATAGCGGTCCTTGGCATTCTGTCCATTATTGCACAGACCATAGTCTTGAGTTTACTCATGAGGTCAATTGGAAATAAGAATACCATCTTACTCGGTCTGGGATTTCAAATATTACAGCTGGCATGGTACGGCTTTGGTTCAGAACCTTGGATGATGTGGGCTGCTGGGGCAGTGGCAGCCATGTCTAGCATCACCTTTCCAGCTGTTAGTGCCCTGGTTTCACGGACTGCTGATGCCGATCAACAGGGTGTTGTTCAGGGAATGATAACAGGAATCCGAGGACTGTGCAATGGTCTGGGACCAGCCCTTTATGGCTTCATTTTCTACATATTCCATGTGGAACTTAAACAACTGCCAATCACAGGGCCAGACCTGGGGACAAACACAAGCCCTCAGCACCACTTTGAACAGAATTCCATCATCCCTGGTCCCCCTTCCTCTTTGGAGCCTGCCCAGTACTGCTGGCTCTGCTCGTTGCCTTGTTTATTCCGGAGCATACTAATTTAAGTTTAAGGTCCAGCAGTTGGAGGAAGCATTGTGGTGGTTACAGCCATCCTCACAGTACACAAGCGCCAGGAGAGGCCAAAGAACCTTTACTCCAGGACACGAATGTGTGACTGAAATCAGGAAGACTTCTCTCAGCTCACCCAGGTCTTAGTTTTCACCTGTAGTTCTGGACGTACATTCCATCCCCATCTCCAATGTACTTTAAGATTGTCTTAAGAAATACCTGCATGAACTCCGTGGGAACTAAAGAAAGAACCGGACAGTTTTCCAAAGATGTTACAATTTCTTTCGAAAAGAAACCTTTTGTTTATATTAGCACCACTCTCTTGCCACTAAACTGTTTTATTACACATCTTTAATTAAAGCTATATATGTAACTCCGCTGTCAGCACGTCTCTGCCATTTCCTTAGGTGTTGAGCCTTTACCTGCTCATGCTGACTCAGTGACACAGTAGGCGGGATGGTTATGGACCTGTTTGCTTTAACATTGTAAAACCTGAGTCATTGTAAAATCTTGGGTCAATAATTCAAAGCCTTAATGCAGATGCACTAGAATAAAGAAATGGTAAAGAATTGTTTGCATTTAAAAGAACTTGTGAAAATTGTAGAAAATCAGAATCATGTTTCAAGCCTGTTTGCCATAATTTTATTTAAAACCTTCACTGCTGTCTGAAGTATGAATATATCAGCCACTGACGATCTAAGTTGGGGCAGCCAGAGCCTGTGCATCCGTGTTCTGGCCCAATTCGTGTAAATTTGCTCTGCTTCTTATTCCACTATTCCTTTGATGTTTGCATAATCATAAGGACCTCAACACTTGAATACATAATCTAAAAATTCTATAGTAAAGCTGGTAGCCTTGAAAATGTCAATGTGATATCTATATGTAGATAAATATATATAGTGGCCTTTCAGGACTGTCACGGTAACACTTTATTTACAGAGCTAATGTTTGTCCTAAATTTTCAGGACCCTAGAAGAGAGCTTTATACAATTACTGATGTGAATTTCTCTAAAGTGTATATTTTTGTGTCCAGTTATATTATTTAAAAAAGTGTTACTTTGTAAAAATGTACATAAAGTATTGTATACTTTACACTGTTTTCATCTTGTGTGTGGTTACTGCCTAATGCTTTTTAAACTTGGAGCATTCACTATGATTAAATAAGGTCTCAAATGTAAATATTCTGTTAATAAAATTAAATATTTTAATGATTTTTTTCTTTAAAAAAAAAAAAGAAACCTTACTAAAGCTCAAAACACACATTGAACCTTACACAATAATAGTAGGAGATTTCAACACCCGACTCTCATCAGAGGACAGATCATGGAAACAGAAATTAAACAGAGAAATAGACAGACTAAGAGAAGTCATGAACCAAATGGACTTAATAGATATTTATAGAACATTCATTCTATCCTAAAGCAAAAGGATATACATTCTTCTCAGCTCCTCATGGTACTTTCTCCAAAATTGACCATATAATTGGTCAAAAACGGGCCTCAACAGGTACAGAAAGATAGAAATAATCCCATGCGTGCTATCAGATCATCACGGCCTAAAGCTGGTCTTCAATAACAATAAGGGAAGAACGCCCACATATACGTGGAAGTTGAACAATGCTCTACTCAACTATAACCTGGTCAAGGAAGAAATAAAGAAAGAAATTAAAGACTTCTTAGAATTTAATGAAAATGAAGGTACAACATACCCAAACTTATGGGACACAATGAAAGCTGTGCTAAGAGGAAAACTCATAGCTCTGAGTGCCTGCAGAAAGAAACAGGAGAGAACATATGTCAGCAGCTTGACAGCACACCTAAAAGGTCTAGAACAAAAAGAAGCAAATACACCCAGGAGGAGTAGAAGACAGGAAATAATCAAACTCAGAGCTGAAATCAGCCAAGTAGAAACAAAAAGGACCATAGAAAGAATCAACAGAACCAAAAGTTGGTTCTTTGAGAAAATCAACAAAATAGATAAACCCTTAGCCAGACTAATGAGAGGACACAGAGAGTGTGTCCTAATTAACAAAATCAGAAATGAAAAGGGAGACATAACTACAGATTCAGAGGAAATTCAAAAAATCATCCGATCTTACTATAAAAGCCTATATTCAACAAAACTTGAAAATCTACAGGAAATGGACAATTTCCTAGACAAATACCAGGTACCGAAGTTAAATCAGGAACAGATAAACCAGTTAAACAACCCCATAACTCCTAAGGAAATAGAAGCAGTCATTAAAGGTCTCCCAACCAAAAAGAGCCCAGGTCCAGATGGGTTTAGTGCAGAATTCTATCAGACCTTCATAGAAAACCTCATACCAATACTATCCAAACTATTCCACAAAATTGAAACAGATGGAGCACTACCGAATTCCCTCTATGAAACCACAATTACTCTTATCCCTAAACCACACAAAGACCCAACAAAGAAAGAGAACTTCAGACCAATTTCCCTTATGAATATCGACGCAAAAATACTCAATAAAATTCTGGCAAACCGAATCCAAGAACACATCAAAACAATCATCCACCATGATCAAGTAGGCTTCATCCCAGGCATGCAGGGATGGTTTAATATAAGGAAAACCATCAACGTGATCCATTATATAAACAAACTGAAAGAACAAAACCACATGATCATTTCATTAGATGCTGAGAAAGCATTTGACAAAATTCAACACCCCTTCATGATAAAAGTCCTGGAAAGAATAGGAATTCAAGGCCCATACCTAAACATAGTAAAAGCTATATACAGCAAACCAGTTGCTAACATTAAACTAAATGGAGAGAAACTTGAAACAATCCACTAAAATCAGGGACTAGACAAGGCTGCCCACTCTCTTCCTACTTATTCAATATAGTTCCTGAAGTTCTTGCCAGAGCAATCAGACAACAAAAGGAAATCAAGGGGATACAGATTGGAAAAGAAGAAGTCAAAATATCACTATTTGCTGATGATATGATAGTATATTTACGTGATCCCAAAAGTTCCACCAGAGAACTACTAAAGCTGATAAACAACTTCAGCAAAGTGGCTGGGTATAAAATTAACTCAAATAAATCAGTAGCCTTCTTCTACACAAAAGAGAAACAAGCCGAGAAAGAAATTAGGGAAATGACACCCTTCATAATAGACCCAAACAATATAAAGTACCTCGGTGTGACTTTAACCAAGCAAGTAAAAGATCTGTACAATAAGAACTTCAAGACTCTGAAGAAAGAAATTGAAGAAGACCTCAGAAGATGGAAAGATCTCCCATGCTCATGGATTGGCAGGATTAATATAGTAAAAATGGCCATTTTACCGAAAGCGATCTACAGATTCAATGTAATCCCCATTAAAATACCAATCCAATTCTTCAAAGAGTTAGACAGAACAATTTGCAAATTCATCTGGAATAACAAAAAACCCAGGATAACTAAAACTATTCTCAACAATAAAAGGACTTCAGGGGGAATCACTATCGCTGAACTCAAGCACTATTACAGAGCAATAGTGATAAAAACTGCATGGTATTGGTACAGAGACAGACAGATAGACCAAAGGAACAGAATTGAAGACCCAGAAATGAACCCACACACTATGGGCACTTGAATTTTGACAAAGGAGCCAAAACCATCAAATGGAAAAAAGACAGCATTTTCAGCAAATGGTGCTGGTTCAACTGGAGGTCAACATGTAGAAGAATGCAGATCGATCCATGCTTATCACCCTGTACAAAGCTTAAGTTCAAGTGGATCAAGGACCTCCACATCAAACCAGACACACTCAAACTAATAGAAGAAAAACTAGGGCAGCATCTTGAACACATGGGCACTGGACATAATTTCCTGAACACAACACCAATGGCTTATGCTCTGAGATCAAGAATCGACAAATGGGATCTCATAAAACTGCAAAGCTTCTGTAAGGCAAAGGACACTGTGGTTAGGACAAAACGGCAACCAACAGATTGGGAAAAGATCTTTACCAATCCTACAACAGATAGAGGGCTTATATCCAAAATATACAAAGATCTCAAGGCGTTAGATCGCAGGGAGACAAATAACCCTATTAAAAAATGGGGTTCAGACCTAAACAAAGAATTCACAGCTGAGGAATGCCAAATGGCTGAGAAACACCTAAAGAAATGTTCAACATCTTTAGTCATAAGGGAAATGCAAATCAAAACAACCCTGAGATTTCACCTCACACCAGTCAGAATGGCTAAGATCAAAAACTCAGGTGACAGCAAATGCTGGCGAGGATGCGGAGAAAGAGGAACACTCCTCCATTGTTGGTGGAATTGCAGACTGGTACAACCATTCTGGAAATCAGTCTGGAGGTTCCTCAGAAAATTGGACATTGAACTGCCTGAGGATCCAGCTATACCTCTCTTGGGCATATACCCAAAACATGCCCCAACATATAACAAAGACACGTGCTCCACTATGTTCATAGCAGCCTTATTTATAATAGCCAGAAGCTGGAAAGAACCTAGATGCCCTTCAACAGAGGAATGGATACAGAAAATGTGGTGTATCTACACAATGGATTACTACTCAGCTATCAAAAACAATGACTTCATGAAATTCATAGGCAAATGAATGAAACTAGAAAATATTCTGAGTGAGGTAACCCAATCACAGAAAACACACATGGTATGCACTCACTGATAAGTATTAGCCCCAAATATCGAATTATCCAAGATACAATCCACAGACACATGAAGCTCGAGAAGAAGGACGCCCCAAGTGTGGATGCTTCAGCCATTCTTAAAAGGGGGAATAAAAAATGTTCATAGTAGGAGATATGCAGACAGAGTTGGAAGCAGGGACTAAAGAAATGGCTATTCAGAGAGCCTGCCCCACCTGGGGACCCAGTACATATATATACATCCATCAAAACTAGACAACATTGATGAAGGGAAGAAGTGCATGCTGATAGGAGCCTGATATAGCTGTTTTCTAAGAGGCTCAGCCGAAGCATGAGAAATACAGAGACGAATGCTAGCAGCAAACCATTGAACTGAGAACAGGGTCCCTGTTAGAGGAGTTAGAGAAAGAATTGAAGGAGTTGAAGGGGCTTGCAACCCAACAAGAACAACAATACCAACCAACCAGAGCTCCCAGGGACTAAACCACTAACCAAAGACTACACGTGGATAGAGCCATGGCTCCAGCTGCATATGTAGCAGAGGATGGCCTTGTTGAGCACCAATGGGAGGAAAAGCCCTTGGTCCTGCCAAGGATGGACCCTCCAGTGTAGGGGAATGTCAGAGAGGGGAGGCAGGAAGGTGGAGTGGTGGTGGGGGAAGAACACCATTATAGAAGAAGGGGAAAGGAATTGGATAGGGGGCTTATGGATGGGAAACCAGGAAAGAGAATAACATTTGAAATGTAAAATAAAAAATCCAATAAAAAAAAAGTAGCAGGAGGCTTCCCACTCAATGTCCCAATGCTTGCTTTACTATACCAATCACAGCTCATTACCACCACTTCCTCATGGCACACTGTGGCCTAACAGAAGGAGGCTGGGTTTAAAGTGACGACTGTTGCAGAAAGGACAAAAATATTGGCGCTTTCTCTAGCATATCACATGGTCAGTAGCAATCCTGATCCCCACCTTTTCCAGAATCAACACTCACCATCCAGTTCCAGAGTGTTCCAGAATGGCACTAATATTTCATTATCTCTTGTCTTTTGGAGTCTTCTTGAACAGTAGGGGTTGTCTGTTACTCTGTGCTGAGATGAGAGTTGGGAGAATCAAAGAATAGAATAAAATTAAGTCTTAGCATCTCTTCTATCCACAGTACCCATAACATCCTGTAGGAACATGGAAAAGGAAAGGATGCAGGGGAGTGAGTGTGAGTGTGTGTGTGTGTGTGTGTGTGTGTGTGTGTGTGTGTGTGTGTGTGTGTGTGTGTGTGTGAGAGAGAGAGAGAGAGAGAGAGAGAGAGAGAGCATGCGTGCGAGTGTGTGCTTCCTTGACATAATCGACACATACTAGGCCCGTGAGAAAAGACAGGAATACAGGTAGAGGTGAGTGAATAGTGCGTCTTGGAATTGCGCAGACTGTTTTCAAAATTCGGACTATTTTCACATCTTTACACGTCAGGTATGATACTGTCACCATTGGCTTTTAAGCTGAGCTTCCTTCTGCCAAGGGAAATTTGCTAATGCATACCAGAGTCAGACCCAGGAATCCACTTTATCCTTGATGATCAAGGAGTTGAAACACTGGTGCATCTGTAGGCAAGGAAATGTTTGCAGAAGTTCCTTGAAATCCTTGCATATCCCTTTTCCTGCTTACACATTTGCAGCAGCGGCCAGGTCGCCAGGGTGCACGCTGTCTGAACTACATTACCCAGAATGGACCGCGCAAAAGGGCTAAACCAATGGAAACTGGCGCTTCCGGGGGCTTTAACTGAAAGAAGGGGGGAAAGAGGGAAAGAAAGGGAAAAAAGAGAGGGGCGGGAGAACATTGGGACTTAGTGGTTGTGTGCGGTAATTATCTTCCTGGATGCTTGGGTCAGGTCAAAGGAAAACTGGTTTTACAGCTCTCTGTCCAGGACTGAAAGGAGCGAGAGGAACGAGGCTTTGTCTAGCACCGAGACCGGTTTGAAGTCTAAGAGACCCCGTGTGATTAATTGCAGGCCTGGGGAAAATAGCCGTGTCCATGGACCCAACTGCCCAGCAGACTCAGACTGCAGTAGCTGGGCAGGGTGCCCAGGCACAGGTGCGTACCACGTGATCACACCCCACACACCCCCAATTCCCCAGTCCTAGAGTGCAATGTGGGCTGGGATGCTAGTTGGAGCTTGCAGATGGCTTAGAGTACTCATACACGCACATTAATGAGCCTGGGAGCCCTGTGACTGTAAGACTTGTTCAGGGATATGGGAGGCTTTGTGTTAATAGCAGTCTTTATTCACAAATGAACGGTGCCGCAGGAACTCACATTTTTCAATTGCCTTATAAGTGATGTCTGGGATTACAATGCTTTGGGACTCTGCTTGATATTATGCTCCTGTCTTACCATCTGATTTCCATAAAAGATAATTATAGTATATAAGGTCTCTGAGTCCAGAGCGGGAATTATATGGACAGTTCCATTAATAGGAAGCGACTTCCTTAAGATTCAGAGGTATTCAAGTTCTAGTGGCGACTATTAAAGTGAGATGGATTAGGAATGCTCAAAGAAGCCCTCGGGTATACTTGAGATCTGCTGGGTGCGGTGGGAGACAGCAGTTGGGAGGGGTTCAGTAGATGAGAGTATTCAAGTTGCAGGCTTGAATACTAAAGCGAAAATGGAATGACATTATGGTGGCAGAAAGTATGACTAGATGTGTTCATGTCCAAGCTCGTGCGCCAGAGGTATAGTGGAGAGCAGTGGCTCCAATCTGGGCATATCTGTTTGGCATGATGTGAAGAAGCCTATATAAATTGTCTGGTAGAAAGGTAGAACTTTCCATACCAAACATTAAGACTAGGTAAATTTCATCTGTCTGTCTACCTGTTTGTGGCTGGTGCTGAATACAGTGATCATTGCAACCTTGAGTAGAGACAGAGTGTCAATGGGTGAAGAGTCTGGTGCCCTCTGAAGAAGGGATCTAAATGGGAGTGGTTCTCTCGGATGTCAAAAGTCCAAGAGAAGGAAACTGTTTCTTATTAACTCAGCATTCTCTGTTGTGGCAGGGTGGTGTGGCCTTTCATGATGTGGCTATCTACTTCTTGAGGGAGGAATGGAGACTACTTGATGACTCTCAGAGGCGTCTGTACCACCACGTGATGATGGAGGTCTTTGTTCTCATGTCCTCATCAGGTAAGCTCCTACCCCACACCCACTCTGTAAGAGCATCCTGTCTGTTTGGGCTTGGATTCTTTTCTATAGAGAGATGTCTCCTTCCCAAATCTGGGCCATGGGTTTTGGTTCTTTCCCCACTGTCATGGAGTGGGAAGCTCAAATGAGAGACCTGGGCATGGTATATGACCATCGTCTCTCTCTTATATAGCAAAGGCACACAGGAAGCAGCCTAAAGTGAGGAATCTTATGGTAGTTTAATAGACTTCACACTGATGGCTTCTTCATGTGGAGACACTGTAAATACTCTGCCATTCCTATGACCCAGGTACTTTTCTTTTCCTGTAGGTGATTTGTGTCTCTATGTGGCAGAAATTGTGGCACTGATATAGACACTACTTGGGTTTTCATACAAGATCTCTCTAGGGATGTCTCGGAGTTTCTATTGCTGTAAAGAAACACTATAACCATGGCAACTCTTAAAAAAGAAAATATTTAATTGGGGGCTGACTTGAAGTTCAAGGGTTTAGTCCACTGTCACCATGGTGGGAAACATGACGGCATGCATACAGACATGATGCTAGAGAAAGAGCTGAGAGTTCTACATCCAGATATTAAAGCAGCAGGAAAAGAGTGAGACACTGGGCCTGGCTTGAGCATCTGAGACCTCAAAACCCACCACCAGTGACACACTTCCTTCAGCAAGACCACACCTACCTATTCCAACAAGGCCACACCTCCAATAATACCACTTCCTACAAGTCTATGGGAGCCATTTTCATTCAGACCACCACAAGGGGTCTTTGTTGTTAGTTTTCTTTCCTGTGGACTGCATAAGTTACACCACTCTGTCTTGGTATGGGACATTCCCCTTTCCTGTATTTTACTTTAGGACTTGTACCTTCTGGGACTGACATCACTCAGCTGGAGTCTTCAGGAGATCGCTTCATCCCCGCCCTGAGATTTTTGACTCCAAGTAAGTGCACGGGTATTTGGAGGGTGAAGGTTATTGGTGTGTACACTCTAGATGGGTTTATAAGAAGTATCTTTCTATTGGTTCTGCTGTTTTGGTGCCAGGGCAAAGGAATGTGGTAGAGTCCGTCTGGCTATGTTTGCCCAGTTGTCTAACAGTCATTGCTGTTATCTCTGATCCAGGGCTATCTCTCACATATGAGTCTTAAGTGTTTTGCCTGCTCCCCTGTGACATAAGTTTTCCTTAATTATGTTGTTAGTGTGTACAAGTGCCCTGAGAAGTCCTTGAAAATGGGTTCTTCAGTTATTGTATTGAATGGGCCTAGACACAGCCTTTTGCACTGTGTTGAATATCTCTGTCTCTGAGTTCTTATTGCTATGATAAATTCTGACAAAAGGCAAGTTAGAAAGGAAAAGGGTTTATTTCATCTTATATTTCATGATAAAAGTCCATCAATAAGAATGATTCAAGGCAGAAACTCAAGGCAAGAACTGAAGAAAAGGCCATGGAAGAACATCGCTTACTAGCTTGCTCCTCATGGCATGGTCAGCCAGGATCACCTTGGCCAGGGGTAGCACCACAGGAAATGAGGTGGGCTTACCCACATCAAAAATTAATCAAGAAAATGGCCCTTGATGATTATTTTATGAAGGCTTTTTATTTTCAACTGAGATTCCCTACTCTCAGATGACCCTAACGTGTGTCAAGTAGAGGGAAAAACAAAAGCAAAAAAACCCAACCCAATCGGGACAGTGCCCATCTGAGGCTCTTCAGAAAGCCATTTTCTGAGGAAGGAAGTTCAAGTCTCCAACACGCCTTCTTGTGCTGCATGGCATTCCTGTGTTGTTGCCTGACATGTTTGCTGGGACAGGGCTCTTCCTCCTTCTTCCCTGGAGTAGGCCCTTCCCATCTTGAAGTCTCTGTGAGCAGTCTTGGGTGTTGATTACTTGGGCTTGTTGCCATTTCCAAGTCTATATGTCCTTTATCATTGTTTCTCTGTGTTTCCGTGTTGCTGCAAAGGAGTGGAGCCTGCAAAGATACCTTGTGAGCAGACCCTTTCGACAACAGAAAGAGGGCTTAATGTGACCATGCTCCCACAGCAGGAGCTGAGCAGTGCTGAGAATCACTTACAGAGAGCAGAGCACAGACTTTCAGTTACGAAGAGAAACAGAAGTGACATATCAGAGAAGACTTTACAAAGCACAGACAATACAATGGACAGCCGCACTCTCTCAGGGCTTCTCGGGCATCATGCGACTCACAGTGATGGGGGGCAACCCAGGAGCACCAAGAAAGGAAAGGCCACTCACAGTGAGAAGAGGAATTACAAGTGCTGCTCCTACTGTGGCAAATCCTTCAACTGCAGGTCGCTGCTTATTCGACACCGGAGGATACACACTGGAGAAAAGCCTTTTAAGTGTAGCGAATGTGAGAAGTCCTTCATCCAGAAGGCTGACCTGAATCAACACTTGAAAGTTCACACTGGAGAAAAGCCCTTTAGATGCAGCAAATGTGGGAAAAAATTCAAACACAGCCGCTCCCTTGTTGGACATCAAAGACTTCACACTGGAGAGAAACCTTATAAATGCAACCAGTGTGGGGAATCGTACGTGAACAGGTCCAGCCTCATACGTCATAATCTGGTTCATACTGGAGAAAAGCCTTACAAATGCAGTGAGTGTGGAAAATTATTTAAGGAGAAATCCAGCCTCGTTTATCATGCCCGGGTGCACACTGGGGAAAGGCCTTTTGAGTGCAGTCAGTGTAAGAAGAGTTTTAAAAAAAACTCACACCTGGTGAAACACCGAAAGGTTCACAGCAGGGGAAAACCCTTTAAGTGTAATGTGTGTGGAAGATTCTTTACCATGAGGTACATCCTTGTCAAACATCAGAGATTTCACACTGCAGAAAAGCATCATGAGTGCAAGGAATGTGGGAAAGTGTTTTGCTACAGGACTGGACTTTCTAGACACCGCAAGGTTCACGCTGAAAAAAATATTGAGGACAGTGAAGATGAGAAATAGTTCCCATGATCTACCCTATCTACACAAGAGGATGTTCAATGGGCAAAAGTCAAGAGTGCTTCAAATGTGGGGAGCCTTCACCCACACTTCCATCCTGTTTAACCTAAGAAGCCACAGCGCAGAGATGCATCGTGAACCCACTGATTCTGGGAAAACCTTTGAGCAAAGTCTGCTCTTATTAGCAACACAGACACAACCCAGATAGGTTTGTGAATGCAGAGAACATTGACCAAGCTGGTTGAGCCTTAGGAGTGAACATGACTTTGAGCAGAAGTCCTGAGAGTAGCCTTTGCAAGGGAGCCAGCCATTGAAAGTTACTCATCAAAGGAGAACACAGAGGCAAGATGAGAATTATTGCCGTCTTCTTATTCCTAAGAAGTTAATGCTTTCTGGGGACTTAGCAAGAGGAAGCTGTGTTCTTGATTGCATCAGTGTGGAGTCTCCATGGTACTGACTTTGAATGGAGGAGGAAGAGAGTGGCCACCTTTTAAATAAGACATATTTTTGTTGTTGTTGCTCTTGTTTGCTTGCTTGCCTGCTTTTTTTTTTCTCACTGAATATTGCAGTCCCTGGGATAAATGACTCTTTACTGTAAAGTCTTCACTAGTATTGTGTTCCTAAGTGTCACTAATTTTGTTGGGGACCAGCTCTGTGTAGCACTTTATGCTCTCTTGTAGGTATATAACCTCTATGTTTTTAGTATTTGTTGTTTTCTCAGGTGTGACTATTTTGTCTGTGTATATACTGTGTATACACTGAATACATGCCTGGTGGCTATGAAGGCTCAAAAACAGGCATTGGATCCCTGGAACTGGAATTACAGATGGGTATGAAGCAGTGTGTTTGTTGAAAATGGAACCTAAGTCCTCTGCAAGGGTAGCACATGAACTTACACACTGAGCCCTCACTCCAACCCAAGTTTTAAGAAGTTACCAGATTCTAAGTGACTATGTGGTTCAGATTTCAGCTTATCAGGTACTGGTTCCTTACATCTTCCCTGACACCCTGTAAGCTGTGTGGTGTTCATTTGAATCATTTTTGTAGCTGTGTGGTAGCATGTAATTGTAGTTTTAATTTGGCATTATCTTCATGTGTTATTATAAAGAGTTGGTTAAGTTTGTGTGTTTGTGTAGGCATGTGACATAGGATCTTGTAGTGTCTGCACAGACTTCTGCCCATTCATCCTTTCCCAGACTGAAGGGCAGGAGCTCCTGGAGAGGCCTTTAGTGTGGTGTGAGAGACTGTTGGCCTTGTATTTTTGCCTGGTATACAGTGGACTTTACCTGCAATTGAGTGTTTCCCAGGGACAGTGAGTGGATCTTGTGTTAGCAAATGAAACTGAGACATTGGTGGGTAAAGCCTAGCCACAAGCAGGTCTCATGATGAATAAAAGAAAAAATAAAATAGAATGGAAATAAAGCATGCACTAAGGTATATTGATATATTGTAAAGCCAGCAGAGAGGCTGAGATCTGAAGAGGAATTTATTTGACTTCATCAACATAGTACATGTGAAAACTATTAAACTTTAATATTTTAAATACATTGTCAAAGTCTGCGTAAGCTAGATGGTAGGTGTATCAATCAGTGGTGTGGCAGGCATGTGCATAGAAAGACATATAGACATCCAATAAAAGCATTTGGAAGACTCCAGATGGGCACTGAAAAGGTGGAGACCTTTTCCTCTGTACAAACATAACATACTCTTAGCTGCTGAGCCATCTCTCAAGCTGTGAGACTCTTTTTGAACAGCCCAACATAATGGTGAGGTCAAAACATGAGGGTAGTAAGGTTGGGTTCAATTAGTAGAGGGCTTGTATAGCATACACATGGTCCTGGGTTTGATTCTCGGCAGCATATAATCCAGAGGTATGGCCACTCATTCAGGGTGGAGAGGCAGGTGGCTAAAAATTTTCAAAGTTATCCTGAGATACAAAGACGGAAGCCAGCCTAATCCATAAAAATGACATTGGACAGGGTCAGTGTGAGGTTGTGTAAGCCATTAATCCAATCCCATCACTTGGGAGACGGAGACAAGTAGATCTTTGTGAGTTATAGAGTAATATGGTCTACATAGAGAGTTCCAAATCAGCCAGCACTGCATAGTAAGACCCTGTCTCAGAAACAAAAATCCAACCAAAATCCAGGCAAAAACACCTAAAGCAAAAACAAACGTTATTACAACCTTAACAAATTATGAGACACAAGCAAGAGGCCAAACCTATGAATACTAAGGGTAGAAAGAAGGCTTGAAATAAAACCTAGGAGTTCAGGGGCCAAGAGAGATGGCTCAACAGTTAAGATAACTTGCTGTTCTTGCAGAGAACTTAGGCTCAGTTTCCAGCACCCACTATGCTGTGGTCTACCACCACCCAAAAGGCAGCACACAAGGCACACATACTCAAGCAGACAGAACACTCATGTACATAGAACTATTATTAAATCTCCAAAACAAGTTAACAAAAGAAAAATCTAAAGGACTAGAAAAGCCGTTCGATGAAATGGTAGCATATGATTTTACAGAGCTAAGGGAGAAATGGACATTTAGTCACAGAAGGTGTTAAGAACCTTAAGTGCCAAGAGAAGAATCTCTGTGACACGCCACCATCTAAATGTAGAAATTACGAAGTGGAAATCAGTGTTAAAGGTCACAGGTAGCAAATGCCAATTCACTGAGAAAGGGGAGCCTCCCAGAACTTGATCACAGTGCTCAGAAATGACATGTGTCTGGCATTGAATGAACATAACTGCTAACCAAGATGACATGAACAGCAGTCTCACCTTTCAAACTTCACAGGGAAACAAAAGCATGTTGGCATAGGCACAAAACAAGGCACCTTGTGACCATCAATCCAGCACACAAAAGACACTTAAAGAACTGTACCCACAGTTACATCTTATTTATCAAATTTGCATGAGGGTGGGCGGCATATGCAAACTATAATGTGCACATGGGTGTCGGGGTGCTGTGGGAGTCAGCTCTCTCCTTCCATCTTTTGGATCTTGAGGATTTAAGCTCAGCTTGTCAAGCTTGGCTGCAAGTACCTTTCCCTGCTGAGCCATCTCAGCTGTCTGTAATAGTTGATGTTTTTGAGAACTTGTCTATTTTATTGTAGTTCAGATTGGAGATGGTCTTGAACACATAATCCTCCTTCAAATCCAAATTCTGGGATTATAGACTTCCATGTATATCCTGTTTGAAGAAAGGCATTCTTAATCATGAGTGTATAAGAAAGTATACAAGCCAGGTAGTGGTGGGACAAACCTTTAGGTCCACCACTTGGGAGGCAGAAGCAAGCTGATCTCTGTGAGTTGGAGGCCAGTGGGGTCTACAGAGTGAGTTCCAGAATACCCAGGGCTACACAGAGAAACCCTGTCTTTTTTTTTTTTTTATTAACTTGAGTATTTCTTATATACATTTCGAGTGTTATTCCCTTTCCCGGTTTCCGGGCAAACATCCCCCTCCCCCCCCTCCCCTTCCTTATGGGTGTTCCCCTCCCAACCCTCCCCCGATTGCCACCCTCCCCCCAACAGTCTAGTTCACTGGGGGTTCAGTCTTAGCAGGACCCAGGGCTTCCCCTTCCACTGGTGCTCTTACTAGGATATTCATTGCTACCTATGAGGTCAGAGTCCAGGGTCAGTCCATGCATAGTCTTTAGGTAGTGGCTTAGTCCCTGAAGCTCTGGTTGCTTGACATTGTTGTACATATGGGGTCTCGAGCCCCTTCAAGCTCTTCCAGTTCTTTCTCTGATTCCTTCAATGGGGGTCCTATTCTCAGTTCAGTGGTTTGCTGCTGGCATTCGCCTCTGTATTTGCTGTATTCTGGCTGTGTCTCTCAGGAGCGATCTACATCCGGCTCCTGTCAGCCTGCACTTCTTTGCTTCATCCATCTTGTCTAATTGGATGGCTGTATATGTATGGGCCACATGTGGGGCAGGCTCTGAATGGGTGTTCCTTCTGTCTCTGTTTTAATCTTTGCCTCCCTATCCCCTCCCAAGGGTATTCTTGTTCCCCTTTTAAAGAAGGAATGAAGCATTCGCATTTTGGTCATCCGTCTTGAGTTTCATTTGTTCTAGGCATCTAGGGTAATTCAAGCATTTGGGCTAATAGCCACTTATCAATGAGTGCGTACCATGTGTGTTTTTCTGTGATTGGGTTAGCTCACTCAGGATGATATTTTCCAGTTCCAACCATGAGAAACCCTGTCTTGAAACACCAAAAAAGGAAAAGAAGGAGAAGAAGAAAAAAAGAAGATGAAGAAGGACGAAGAGGACAGCACGAATAAAAAAGAACCAGAATGGAGTCATGTCCCGCTCACTAAACCAGGAAATCCCAAAAAAAGAAAAAATGAACAAACAAACCAACCAAATTTACCAGAATCAACAAATAGTCCCCAGTAATTGACCTGTCTGCTAATAGTATGAGCTCTCTAGTTATAAGCCAAAGGCCAATTACGTGGTTTTAAAGCAAGGGCTCACTCATTTTTGTCCTCAATAAATAAGGTCACTGGCAAAGAAATTGAAAATAAAAGACGTAAGACAATATACAAAGCACATGGAAGACAAAAAACTAACCATTAGCAGTTAAGACTTCCAGCTGATAAATTACACTTTACTAAAGACTGGACTAGATAAAACGTGCTACAACATATTAATAAGAGGAATGAGGGGTGTGTGTGTGTGTGTGTGTGTGTGTGTGTGTGTGTGTGTGTGTATGTGTGTGAATTAGGGTCCTTTATTTTCTAAAATAAACATAGCTAGACATGAACAGATAAATAGGGTGACTTCAATACCTCATTGTCATCAGAAGGATAGTCACCTAGATTTAAACAAAAAAAAAATCAAGGGAAGAGTTAAATTGCAAGAGATTTCCATACTGTTATAAATGGGCTGGAGAGATGGGGTGGTGCACAGACGTATATACAAAACACCTATGCATACTACAATTAAAAATGATGATTTCTAAAGCAACAACTGTTGAAGACGTATTCTCAGCCCATGGAGCCTTTTCTGACATAGGTCACATTGCAGAATATAAATGATGCCTTTGTTCTGTTTTGTTCTTTTAAGACAGGGTTCTCTGTGCAACAGCCCTAGCTGGCCTGGAACTCACAAAGTTCCACCTGCCCTTGCCTCCCAAGTCTTGGGATTGAAGGTGTGCACCACTACTCCCAGCATAGATGGTTGGTGGTTTGTATATGCTCAGCCCAGGGAGTGGCAGGATCAGAAGGTGTTGTCTTGCTGGAGTAGGTGTGTCACTGTGGGCATGGGCTTAAGACCCTCACCCTAGCTACCTGGAAGTCTGCAGTCTTGGCACTAACAGCCTTCAGATGAAGATGTTAAACTCTCAGCTCCACCTGCCCCATGCCTGCTTGGATGCTGCCATGTTCCTGCCTTGATGATAATGGATCAAACCTGTAAGCCAGCCCCAATTAAATGTTGCCTTTTATAAAAGAGTTGACTTGGTCATAGTGTCTGTTCACTGCCGTAAATCCCTAAGACAGATGGTATCTTCAAAAATACAAAACAATCAAAATTATTACTTGTATCTGCTCATATCACAGTCAAATAAAACTAAAATGTACAATTGCAAAGAAAAGACGATTGGACACTGCTCTTGAGTGATCGATGGGTTATTGAAGAAATCCGGAGGAAAATTTAAAAATTTTTAAAGTTCAATGTAAACAAAAATGCTATACTGAGGGACAATGTGGCTCAAGCTTTTATCCCCAGTACTTGGGAGGAAGATGCAGGCAGATCTCTGGAATCGAGACCAGCCTGCTGATCTTCATATAGTTCCAAGACAGCCAGGGACAGAGGGGGTGGGGAGAGAAGGGAGGAAAAGACAAGACACTTGGGATATAAGCAGTTCTACAGAAGGGCTGGGGCTGGAAATATAGCTCAGTTACATAGTCAGTTAAGAACACTGACTGCTCTTCCAGAGGTCCTGAGTTCAATTCCCAGCAATCACATGGTGGCTCACAACCATCTGTAATGGGATCAGATGCTTCTTCTCATGTGTCTGAAGAGAACAACAGTGTACTCACATCTATAAACTAAATAAATAAAACTTTAAAAATCAAAAGGGGGGCTGATAGGTATGAGAGCTGTATTAGTTACCTTTCTCATCGATGTGACAGGATATTTAATATGTGTAACACAGGGGACTTCAATTTAGTCATTGAAGCTTGTTTTGCCACATGTGGCCCTGGCTTAACTCAATGGGTAACAAAAGAAACAACAAAACCCAAGATGGTTCAGCAGTTAAAGCACTAGATGCTATTTCAGCCTTTGGCAGAAGGCAGGCTCCATCTGACCTTTGCCACTCTGTTCTATTGTGAGGCCACTTTCCTTGGACAAAGAATCCTTGCCCATCTTGTGCTGTGCCACTTTGTGGAGCCGGTGCTTGCCGCATTGGTTGCAGAAAGTCCGGAGTGTTTGCACTCAGCGTGTTTACAGGAGCAGTATCGGCCCAGAAAGTAAATACAGTCTTCAGAAGAATAAAGATAAAAAACAGAACCTTCTAGGACTGGATCACCATCGGGAGGGACATCAGCCCTATCCCCGGGCTCATGATCCAGACCCCAGGGTTATGTAACATCAGTTGTCCAGGGATCATGTATCACCGCGTTTGCGTCCAGAGTTTGCAGCCCCAGCTGACCCGGCTGCCCAGAGAGGCACATAAATAGAGATGTTCCTACCTAAGGCTTAGAACCAGTCACGCCAAAGCGGTGCAGATTTCAAACCTGTCTAGGTACCAGAAGACAAAGTCTTTATCCTTTCCTACCTTCCAGCCTTGTTTCTCTTTTAGTAAGAGGATTTCTTGTGTAGCGCTGGAACTCACTCTGTAGAGCAAGTTAGCCTTGAACTCAAAGATCCACCTGTCTCTGCCTCTCAAGTTCTGGAATTAAAGGTGTATGCGCCATCTCCTGGGTAACATAGTTGAAACAATGTGCACCATGGAGACCGGGACAGTTGCAGAAGTGGAACGCAGAGAAGGGATGTGCCTGAAATTAACAGGACTCCTGTGGACACTGTTGTGATTACAAATGCACCAGTGTTCACATTTCCTGGAGCAGCCTCAGTGCCACAGCAAAAGCTTCCTAAACCGAATTCCGATGTTCCCTTCATTTTCCCTTAGCACGGGGCTGCACAATAGAAACGTTAATCCTGACGACTCCATCCATACTGGTGTGAGTAGCATCTGAATTTAGAGTCCCATGATGAGGGAATCTTTGATTCCAATCCAAACATGTCCTTTCTCCCTCTTCCATGGTCACCATTCCTGTATTTCTTAGTTCACAGACCTGGCAGGTACCATTTCATACATGGCAAATGTCTCAAATGCAAAGTTCAACTTTGCCAGTCTCATGCATTTCCAGACATTAAATAAAAAAAGTCTCACTATGTAGCCCTGTCTGGCCTAGAACACTATGGCAGCCTGGGTTCTAAAACACAGAATTCTACTTGCCTCTGTCTGCAGTTCCGTAATATAAAAGAGTTCCAGCAAGCCTGGCCTTGTAGCTCAGCCTTTACTATTTCTAATCCACACCCAACTCGCCTCAGGTAGAAAAGAGTGTGGAGAAAATAGTCTCCAGACTAGTCCTATTAAGTCCACTGAGACATAGTCTCCTCCAACAGGGCAGTTGTAGTTGTGTCCTGATCTCAGACATTTGATCCTGTCTGAACTACATTGCCCAGAAAACTTTGCATGAAGTTCAGCCAATGAAAATAGGCATTCCAGCGACGATGAGACCCATTGGGCGGGACCTTTGGCTAAGCGAGCAGGAGGTTCTTTGTAACTTCCTGGACCCGTCAGTATGGTTCACAGAAAACTGGTGTCATCGGCTTTAGCCATGGCTGGAAAGCCGGCGCGTTAGAAGCGTTTGTCCTCCGTCTCAAAGACGGATCTGAGGTCTGCGACAACCCGTGTGATCTGATCCAGCCTTAGAGTGGGGATGGCCACGTCCCAGGGCCCCACCATCCTCTGGAGCCCAATGGTGATTGTGGAAGCTGCGGGTGGAGCCCTGCCCCAGGTGAGTGCCTAGTGATCGCCCACTTACCTGAGTTCGAAAGCGCTGAGATCTGGGTCAGGAGCCAACAGGGTATACCCGCCCCACCTCCCTCGCCCCATATCCCCAACTGTAAGAAACCGGAGGACGAAATTATGTATTTTGACATCTGTGTGCTAGCCATTCCTTCTCAGCTTCTGGTCAACTGCACCTCCCAAAGCTTGTGAGGCGGGCCTAATCTCGGAGACAGAGCCCTGGGGTGACCTCTGCTGGCATTAGATGAGGGAAAAGGCTCTTTGCACCTAAGGAGCTGACTTTTGTTTATAGAGACAGTGGCAGCCCCTGGAAGATTTGAACAGAGGTGAGACTTAGTCTATTCAAACTTTCCCAAGCATCCCCGGGGGAATATTGAGCAAGGATGAAGTGATATGGATGGAGACAGAGATCTATGAATCCTAGTCCTGTGTACTAATGCAGGAATTAGGGTTGTAGACCATAGAGGTAGAGATTAGTCTTCAAATATCTGATTTTTTTTTTTTTTGAGACAATAGTACTGGCAGTCCTGGACCTCCCTGTGTAAATCAGGCTGGAATCAACCTTGAAATGATTTATTTACTGACTTGCTTGCTTGCTTAGTTAGTTAGTTATGTGAAACCATTAAGCATTTGACTAAAGTGTACTACTTAACTATTTTTCCCCTCTAACTCACTCTGCGAGTATGGCTGGCCTATGTAGCCAATGCTGGCCTCAGTCTCACACAGATATGCCTTTGGTTTCACTTTGTAGACCTGACTGCCCTGGAACTCACTCTATAGGCCAGGCTGGCCTTGAACTCAAAGATCTACCTACCTCTGCCTTCCTAGTACTGGCATTAAAGGTATGTGCCACCACTGCCTGGCATTTTTTTTTTTTTGTTTTTTTGAGACAGGATTTTTCTGTATAGGATTAAAGATAAAAGCCGCCACCACCTGCCTCCCAAATTCTTATATTTTTGGTGTGAGCTTAGACTTTAACGACTGAACCATCGCTACAGCCCCCAAATTCTTAACTGACTGTATATAGATAAACTCATACATTCTGAAACAATTGTGTGTTTGTGAAATTCTAGACACATGCATTAGTCATGTGCATAGGAAAAGCCTGTACCGAGTACTTCACACACAGAACTGAGTTTGGTGCAATAATTTTCCTTTCGAGCTAGGATTGTGTGGTGGTTTTAATAAGAAGTACTTTCCTAAGCTCCTGTGTTTGAATGCTTAGTCACCGGGGAGTGGCACTGTTTGAGAAAAACTAAGAGGTGTGGCCTTGTTAAAAGAAATGTGTAGCTGGGAGAATTTGCTAAGGCTAGTGCTTGTCTGTCAGTATCCCTCCCCTACCCCACCCCTCTCTCTCCTGCTGCATCTATATTAGGATGTAAAGCTCTCATCAGTTACTGAACCAGTGCCACACCTATTTGTTCACACCATGTTAATAATAATGGACTAACCCCCATGAAACTAAAAGCAAGCCCTACTTAAATGCTTTTGGAAGAGTTGCCTTGGCCATGGTGTCGTCACAGCAGTAGAACAGTAAATGAGACATCTGCGTGTCCTCAGGCAACAAAGAGATTGATTCTTTGTCTGCATACCGTTAAGGGATGGAGCCCAGGGTCAGTTGGGGGTACCTGACTGCATGTATGAGAGGGGACTTAGGTGAACCTTTGAGATACCAACACTCTTGCTTGTTACTCACAGCCTTGTTTTTTACAGGTTTCCCAGTACTCAGTGAAACCTGCCAACCAGGAAGAGGTAAGTGGAGGGTGCCCTAGAATCACATTCCTCACTTTCTACATAAGTGACCTCTGGGACTATGGTGTCCTGAGACTCTGTGCTTGGGATTCTCTCTGTCCTTCCATTGGGTTTCCCTGGCACATGCTCAGAATGAAAGGTCCCCACATCCATAGCAGGGATTACATGGCCGCCAGGTTTCCCTTCATGGTAACCATTGGCTGAAGATTCAGAGGTCTTAAAGGTCCAGTGATGACCTTACAGGATGCCTGGAAGCGAGATGGGTTGAGAATGCTGAGAAATGCTCAGGTGTGCATGAGGTCTGCCGGCTTTAGCAGAAGGTAGGAGCTGGGTAGCACAGCAGCTGAGGGCTGAGCCTGCGTACTGAGATGGAAATGGAAGCTCAGTGTGAAGACTGATGTGTGTGTTTCGATGTCACGTGTAGATGGCTTCCTGGTCTTCGTGCCAGGGACAGAGTGGACAACAGTGACCCAGATGTGACCTGTGTGAGACAGATGATTGGGAGGAGCCCAGGTGAATTCACTGATAGAAAGGTGTCTCTTCACAGTAATAGAAAAGCCAGCATGTTCAGGTTCCTGTTATTACTGAATGATGAGCACAGTCATTAGTGGAACCTGGAGGACATCTGGGTGTCAAAGGTTGACAGCCTAGTACCCTCTGAGGTAGGCAGCTGTGTAGAAATGACTGTCTTGAGGATACCAAGAGTCCCTGAGAAGGAGGCTTCATATAAACAAACTCAACTTTCTTTATTGTTCAGGGCTGCGTGTCCTTTGAGGATGTGGCTGTGTACTTCTCCTGGGAGGAATGGACACTGCTTGATGACTCTCAAAGGCTCCTGTACCAGACGGTGATGACAGAAATCTTCACACTAGTGTCCTCCCTGAGTAAGGACCTCCTGCCTTGACAGAGCCATGTCTGTGTGGTAGAACCCGGGAGACATGTTCATCTCAAAGCTGGCCTATGAACGCTCTGTCTGTCCCCAACCGTCCTATGGCTAAAAATACAGGCTATAGACAGAGGCTTGTTACACAGCTACCTTTTCACTCTCGAGTATAGTAAAGGCAAACAGTAATCAGTTTGGGGTGACAATATTTGTTTGGGTGGTGGGTTGAGGCTGGGTCTCCTGGAACTCACTGTATTGACCAAGGTGGCTAGAACTCACAGAAATCCTCCTGCCTCTGCTTTCTAAGTACTGGGATCAATGATTTGCACCACTAAGAGGTCAGGAATCATGACAGTGATCATTTCTCTCGGACCTGATGAGACGGTAAATGCATGGCATTTCTCACAGGTACTTCTCTATCTAGGTGATATGCTTTGTGTCTCCCTGTGTGAGGACTGGTGGCTCTGGCGGGCTTAGTCTTTGGTGTTTTTCTTACAAGACACTCTTAGGAGGATTGTTCGCATTAAGCTTCTTTAGTTTGTATTGGTGGGGCTAGTCTTGTGTGCTGTGTATTCCCAAACTGTGTCCCAGCCCAGACTACAACCTGATCTTGGTGCACTGTATTACCCGATGTAAAGAAAGCTCCCCAACAATTCCTGATTGGCCAATAAATGTCTGGGGCTTACGACTGGGCAGAGAGGAGAAGAAGGTAGGACTTAGAATTGAGTGAGGGGTCTCAAGAGAGACCATGAAGGGAAGGAGGGGAAGACAACAGAGAAAAAAGTCACCTTGAGGCACATTGGACCATGAGCACATGGCCAAGAGAAGCTTGTCCTCAAGACACACGTAGAACTACACAGTAGGGCAGGGCGAGACTCAAACTACAAGTGACACGGGGCCTATGATTGATTTGGATATAGGTTAGAATGGCTCAGAATCTGCCCAGTCTAGGCTTACAGCTTTATCTGAGGCTTCCAAACAGGTCTAAGCGATCCCTTCCAAATTGGATTATTATGGGTCAATCAGTCCTTGTACGGAAGACTCACTTCTTGTATTATTTTATTCTAGGACTTGAACTTTCTGGGATTCAGGATTTGACTCAGGCGGAGTCTTGTGGAGATCTCTCTGTGCCGGCACTGAGGTTCTTGACTCCATGTTTATGGACAGGTATATTTTGTTCCCATGCAACGTTTCAAAACACAGGCTCTCCTCTCTTGTGTTAGTGTGCAGTGTACCCAGGGCAGTCCTTGAGTGCAAGTTCCTCAGTTACCATGTCTTACTGGCCTAGACAGTCTTCTGCACTGTGTTCTGCATCTCCAGCATGGGAGGCTTGCAGAAAGCTATTGGTGAGGAATATGTTATGGTTCCTAGCATTCCCTGTGATTCACTCCATGCTTGTGTTTTTGCTGCTCCTAAGGCCCCTAGAACATATGATCTTGACAAATTCAGCATGGTAACAGGCCCTGTCTACTCTGAACTCGCCCTTTGTTCTGTGAGAAATCTCAGATCACCATTAGTTAAACAGGTGCTATCTGTCTGTCTATCACTCGACAGCCTATGTGCCACTCATCAGTATTTCTCTGTGTTCAGGTTGTTGGATCAAAGTGGAGAGCGAGTCCCCTATTGAGCAGAGTCTGTCTGCAGAAGGAGGTGTTAGTTTATCCACACTGCAACAGCAAATGCTGTGCTGTGCTGAGACACCCTTGCTAAGCACGGACAATGTGACGATCCTTCAGACCTCCTCCAGTCTTCTCAGGCATCAGGTGACTTCCAGTGGTAGGGACGCCCCAACGAACACTGAGAGCGGAGAGGCCATTCAGAACGAGAAGAAGAACTGCAAATGCACTTACTGTGGCAAGATCTTTACCAGTATATCCCACCTCAATCGGCACTGGAAGATACACACAGGAGAAAAGCCTTTCCAGTGCAGCGAGTGCGGGAAGTCCTTCAGCCAAAAGGCCTTTCTCATTAAGCATTTCAGAATGCACACCGGAGAGAAGCCTTACAGGTGCGGCGAGTGTGGCAAAGCCTTCAAGCATAATATCTCCCTTATTTCTCATCAGGGACTCCACACAGGAGAAATGCCTTTTAAGTGCACTGAATGTGGGAAATCATACAGGAGCAGAGAAGGCCTTAAGGTCCATTATCGGTTTCACACTGGTGAAATGCCCTTTGAGTGTAGTGAATGTGGCAAGTCGTACAGGAGCAGAGAGGGCCTTCTGAATCATTTCTACAGTCATACTGCAGAGAAGCCTTTCAGCTGCGGTGAATGTGGCATGTATTTCACCCAAAACTCCGAGCTCATTGAACATCTAACGGTTCACGGCAAGCCTTTCAAGTGCAATGAGTGTGGGCGAGTCTTTAATTCCAGTTACAACTTTGTTAGACACATGAAAGTGCATGTTGTAGCAAAGCAGTATGCATGCAGGGAGTGTGACAAAGTGTACTGCAGCAGCTCTAGCCTGTACAAACACCGGAAGATTCATGCGAGATAGACCACTCAGGAGAGCTCTAAGGGTACGACGTCCTTTGGCCATCTCCGTGAACACTTGAAATCTCTGCGAGAAAAAAGAAGTGTTAAACGCTTCAAAGCAAAGGAGGGCATCATCTACCCACACCTCCAGCCCAGAAAAGTGAAGTTGTCACCGGACTTAGGCTGCAGTGTGAACCCTTGGATTCTGGGATAGGCTCTGAGCAGAGCAAAAGTGTTTTCTGAACAACAGGCACACCCCACATTGGTCTCTGGGTGTGGAGATTGTAGGGAGTAGCTTCAGCCACTGGCAAACCTTCAGCCCTAGGACTGAACCTGACCTTAGAGAAGTTCCGAGAATGGCTTTTGTGAGACACAGTCATTGGAACTTCTTCCTGGAGTAGGTACATCAGGACATGAGGACTATTGTCATCTTTCTGTTCCCAAGGAGCTGATGCCAGGGAGCTAAGTGAGATGGCAGAGTTTCTGATTTTGGATGGCGTAGGAACAGAGTGGTTTAATAATGAGACATGACTGCTCTTTTTGCTGAGTGTTGCAGTGCCCTGAAATAAATGTGTTTTTCTTCTCTGTAATCTTTCTTGACTCTTGAAAGGTTTTCTAGTGTGCTCCTGAGTTTAAGTAGATTTGGGAGGTTTTTCTGTTTGTTTATTTGTTTGTTTGCTTGTTTGGTAGATACATTAATTTTGTGTGTGAGTGTTTGGTTACATATGTTTACCATATACATATATCTATGTATGTAGAACACATTTTTTTTGTCTGGTGCCCACAAAGATCAGAAGAAGACATAGGCTTTTCTGGAACTAGAGGTACAGATGATTGTGAACCACAGTATCGATGCAGAGGATGGGGAGAAATGTAAAACTCAAAGTGAGCCTTAGCTACCAGGAGACCCCCAAATGAGACTCGAGAATGGAGTTCAATGCAAAAGCAAGAGGTTTATTGTTCCAGTGCACTGGGGTTGTCCTGCACCCAGAGGAGAGGCAATCCCTTCTCTTTCATAAGTTTTTTATACAATTTCAAGGACAGATTATTGCAACAGCAACTAGGCAGGTAATGATGGGTGGTCCTGGCGACCTTTACATTAATTGGCTGGGCAGGGAGAGGGACTCAAGGACCTTCCCTAAGGACTGGTGAGAAGTTCAAAGTCAGGGCTCTCTCTTAAAACTCCGAAAGAATAGCTCTTAACCTCTGAGCCATCTCTCCAGCCCCAATTTTCCCTAGTTTTGATGGGGAACAGCTCTATGGTGATTCTTATGTTGAAGTGTAACCCAAATGTTTTATGTGTTTACCTGTGTGTATTTGTGTGTCTTGAGTTCACATGTGGTACCTGAAGAAGTAAGTCATTGGATCCCTTGGAACTGGAGTTATAAATGCTATGTTCACACTGGGAAGGGAACCTAGGTCCTCTTCAAGGTGGCAGGTGGTTTTGGTTTTGGTGAAAGTTTTTTACTCTTTTCTCACGTTAAATAGATTGAAATTTACCCTCCCTGCTCTCTTCTCTGTTCCTTTCTTCTACTCTTCCCTCTTCCCCAGATCCACTCCTCCTCTGTTTCCCTTCAGAAAAGAGCCAGGCCTCCTAGGGATATCCACCAAACATGGCATGACAAGTTTTAATAAGACCAGGAACAAACCCTCTTGCCAAGGCTGGATGAGACAACCCAGCAGGAGGGAAAGTACCCCAAAAGCAGGCAAAAGTGTCAGAGGGAGTCCCACAAGAACACAAAGTTTATACAACCATAACACATATGCAGAGGATTTAGGTCAAACCCATACAGGCTCCCTGATAGTCTCTGTGACCTCTATGAGCCCAGGTTAATTGATTCTGTGGGCTGCTTTTTGGTGTCCTTGACACCCCCCCCCCCTCTGGCTCTTACAATCCCTCCTCACCCTTTTCCACAGGATTCCCCAAGCTCCACCTAATGTTTGGCTGTGGGTCTCTACATCTGTTCCTATCAGTTACTGGATGAAATTTCTGATGAGGATTATGACAGCTCTAAGCCATCTCAGCCACCTTTTATATATTTTGTTTCTGAGTACCCTGGAAAGAATGCTACCATGAGATAATTTTGAGCTTATGAACCTGCCCGTGACTCCCCTTGCTTTTTTATACCTCAGGCAGCCCACAGAGCCTCCCTTCTCTTTTGGTATTTCTACATATCTCTGGCTGTCCTGGAACTTGCTTTGTAGACCAGGCTGGCTTCAAATGCAGAGACCATCTGCCTCTACCCCCCCCAATAGATTTTACTTTTATTTACATAGGGATTTATGAGTGAGAATAAGCAGGCATGTGTATATATTTGCCTCCAGGGATCTCAGGAGCCTAGCTACTGGTCAGTTGCTGTGAGCTACCAAAATTAGGTCCCAGGATCTGAACTTCATCCTCTGGAAGAGAAGAAAGCATTCCTAACCCCTGGGCTATCTCTCCAGTAGTAGATCCACCCCATCTTCTTGGATCTCACACTGTAGCCCTGGCTTGGAACTTCCTGTAGACCAGGCTTGCTTTGAAAGCAGAGATCTGCCTGCTTCTGCCTCCCAAGTGCTGGGATTAAAATTGTGCACCCAAACTGTTGGGGTGGAAATCATTGCTTGGGTCCGGACAAACCACACCAGGCCAACATGGTCTCACATGGAGGAGGTTTGTTGGAATGGCAGAGACAAGGGGAAGGGGGGTAAGAGAGGGAGAAGAGAGAAAGGGAACAGAGAGAAGAGTAGAGGCTGGCCATGAGCACGTGGAGAGAAGGGGGTAGAGGAATGGGGAAAGAAGGGACAAAGGGGAAAAGAAAATAAGAGCAAGAGAGTGAGAAGGGGGCAAGCAGCCCTTTTATAGTGTCAGGCATACCTGGCTGTTGCCATGTAACTGTGGGAATGGAGCTTAGACAGAATGCTAACACAAATACCTGGTTTCCCATTTTCATTTGTTTGTTTGTTTGTTTGTTTGTTTGTCTAATAAGATTAAGAACCCAGAATCCAGAAGAGAGAACTGCAATTACTCATGTAAACATTTAAACCAAGGATAACTAAAGGGGGTCAGTGGAGAATCAGGATCTCACAAAGCCTAGCCTTATATTGAAAGATAATTTTAACACTTGTTTCTGAAGAACTGTGAAGGAGTAGAGGATGATAAGGCCCTTTCAGGTGGTACTCCCTCCACAGGTATGGAGATGAACAGTAAGTTGTTCTGACTTGTGGCTACAGAACTGGAGTTTCTAGAATGCTGGCTCTCAACCTTCCTAATGCTGAGACCCTTTAATATAGTTCCTCATGCTGTGGTGACCCCCAACCATAAAATTATTTACTACTGCTTCATAACTGTCATTTTGCTACTACCATGAATTTGTAATGTGTCTGATAAGCAGGGTATCTGACCTATGACCTGCAAGGGGGTTGTGACCCACAGGCTCAGAACCACTCTGCTATAATGTAAGAATTCTGGACTGTGTGAAGACCTGCCTGTTGGTATTGTAGATTGGGCTCAGCTGGCCTTTTTCTGCCCAGTCCCTGTGGACAAAAGGTCAGTCATGCAGATAGCCTATTTGTGCCCCAGATCTTCACCTTTCACAGAAAAGGGATGATCCCCTGTCCCTTCGGAAGAGACCTCAGCAGAATTCCCTCCTTGGAAATGTACTCCTAGCAGTTAGCTGAAACCAAGAACTGACTTCTCAGGGCCAGCCAGTCTTTTTTTTTAAAATTAGATATATTTCTTTATTTACATTTCAAATGTTATTCCCTTTCCTGGTTTCTGGTACATAGGCCCTCTATCCCCTCCCTCTCCCCCATATGAATGTTCTCCCCCACCCCCCCTTACTGCCCCCCACACCCGATATTCCCCTGTACTGGGGGTCCAACCTTGGTCCAACCTTGGGAGGACTAAGGCTTCCCCTTCCACTGGTGTCCCAACAAGGCTATTCTCTGCTACATATGCAGTTGGAGTCCTGGGTCCTTCCATGTAGTCTTTGGGTAGTGGTTTAGTCCCTGGAAGCTCTGGTTGGTAGGCATTGTTGTTTTTATGGGGTAGCAAGCCCCTTCAGCTCTTTCAATCCTTTCTCTAATTCCCCCAAAGGGGGTTCTGTTCTCAGTTCGGTGGTTTGCTGCAAGTATTGACCTCTATATTGGACATGCTCTAGATGTGTCTCTCAGGACAGATCTAGATCCGATCCCTTTCAGCATGCACTTTTTAGCTTCATCAATCTTATCTAGTTTTGGTGGCTGTATATATATGGGCCACATGTGGGGCAGGCTCTGAATAGGGCCAGCCAGTCTTAATTGTCTAGCAAGTAATTGTTGAAACAGTACTGGGTCAATATTCATCCATAAATGGACAATTAAAACCCACTAAAATATTATTATGAGAGCTTAGCATTTTCTTGAAAACAAAATGGCATTTTATTAAAGTCTATTTATCCATCCATTCGTTTGTTTTGAGACAGTCTCTCTATATGGCCCTGACTGTCCTGGAATTCACTATGTACAACAGGCTGGCCTCAGACTCAGAGAGATCTGCCTACTTCTGCTGTTACAGTGCTGGGATTAAAGGTGTGTGCCTACACACAATGTCCTGGATCTGTCAAGACTTACACATTTCTGCTGCCTTGACAGATCAAGGTACGGTAGTATTGATAACTGAGACAGCTGAGTGTCTGTGTGGGCTAAAATTATATTTTACATTTTAATGACTGTGCTTAAGAATTCTATAAAACAAAAATGGCTCTAGCCTATAAGCCCCACCTGCCCAAGGACACATAACTTTCTGGAATGCTAGGGGCTGTTAATACAAGTCACATGTTTTCACTTTTGTAAACAAGGTTGGTTGACCCAGCTTGCACAGGATCTGCTTGATCGCACATAGATAGGAGCTATGTAGGCAGGAATTATGGCATGGTGTATGCTTGCTGTGATTAGGTCCATGTCCTTGCGGGGTTTACCATTATAAGCCTCTGACTAATGTAATTTGGTGCCATACTCTGGGCCTCCCAGGTATGGACCCAGCCAGTGTCCATCATCCTGGCCAGTATTTAATAAAGCATGCTTTAAATTTGGCTTGAAAAATTATGGTAGTGGTCTCATTCTCACCTGGTGGGAATAACAGAAAATACTTCAAAGAGGTTTTTGTTGTTGTTGTTGTTGGTGGTGGTGGTGGTGGTGTTTTGTTTTGTTTTGTTTTGTTTTGTTTTGTTTTGTTTTGTTTTAAGGAATCAAAACTTATCACTCAAGGAGAGGCTGGGCTACAACTTCCAGAGTCTCCCTCTCTATGTGTGCTTGCTGTATGTGTGTGTTTCCTCATTCCTAATAAAGGCCCTTCTTGACAGGCTGATGCTGTCTGCTCATGTCTGCTGTGTTTGAGATGTTCCTTGCCCCTGTAGTACTGGAGATTTTTCCTGCACTTTAATTCTTTAACTGGAAGAGAAAACAAAGCTTGTTTGGAATTTGGCTCCAAAATTGTGGTCATGGTTGTATTCTCCCTGGTGGGAGCCTGAGAAGCTGGTGCACTTACAAACCCAGTGCTCAGGAGACTGAAATATGAGAATCAAGAGCCTGAGGCCAGCCAGGAACACAAAATGAAGTCTGTCAAAAACACTAAAGGACAAAGAAGGAAAATGGACTTGGATACTTGTTCTGAAGTCAAAACAAAGCCAGTATGGTGGCACTCATCCAGCATTCAAGAGGCGAAGGCAGACAGATCTGTCAATTCAGAGCCAGCCTAGTCTCCATAGAGTTCTGGCCTAGGCAGGGCTATACAGTAAGAATCTGGCCCCTCAAAATAAAGACAAAACAAACAAACGCACACACACACATAATTTTAAAACAATAACATCTACATATACACACACACACATATATACATACACACACACACACACACAAAGACAAGAAAAGCACAAAATTAAGAGTATACTTTAAAAATGATGTATGTGCATGCCTTTGATCCTCCCATCCAGCAGGCGGGAACAGTTCAATCTCTGAATTCAGCCTAGTCTACAAAGTAAGTTTCAGGATACCCAGGGCTACACAGATAAACCCCGTCTCAAAAAAAGCCAGTAAGAAGGGAGGTTCTTCAGGCTGCCTGAGGTAAACTGTGAAAATTTAAAGAGGTAGTCTGTGGAGAATGAGCTCAGAATCACCTCACCTTAGAATCTCTCAGGAGGACTTGGATTTCTGGGGGGTTCAGAATTCAGAAATCAGAGCAAGATCTCCAGGGTCGGTGATTGACAAGCCCAGCTGGATCAACATCGGAAAGGATTTACTTATTTTATGTTTATGTGTCTTGGGTGCCTGTATGTCATGTGTTTCAGTGGAGCACAGAAGGGGGTATCAGATGCCCTAGAAATGGATTTGCCATGGGAACCATATCGGGTCCTCCGCTCGAGCAGCAAGCAAGCTCCTTTAAGCTTTGAGCCATTTTTCTCCAGCATCTGAATTAACTCTTTAAAAAGGAGGAAAGGACACATGTAACATAATAGGGGGTTTCTCAGCTGAGCGGTGATGGCGCGCACACTCAGCCAGGGCTACACTGAGAAACCCTGTTTCAAAAAACAAAACACAAAAACAAGAACAAAGGTTATCAATTCTCCACCCAGACCTGGAATTTAGACTGTATTTCCCAACCTCGCAGCTAAGAAGAGGAGGCTTTGTCTTAATGGGCCTCAATGCAGAGCCCAAATCTTTACCTTTCAATCCTAAAAAGTGGCTGAGTTGGAGTTCACCCTTCCAGAGCTACCAATCTGGATCTTTACAGTCATGGCCCAGCCTTCCACAGGCCCTGGAACAATCAAACAATCGCGTCAGTGATCACTCGAAATTCACTTGCTATAAGCGTTCTGACACGCTCCTGCAGTGAGTTTCTTTTGGAGAGCTAGATGGAAGATCTTGGCAGTCCCCAGCCAAGGGTCGAGCAGGTAGGTCACTTGTGGTGTCTCAGATTGCTGCCTCTACTGTCTTTCCATCCTGGTCAATACAGGGTAAAACCAGTTTGTGCAGACCTGATCAACCAAGCCAGGCACTTTGAAAAGAATTACCTGCAGGCAACACACTAAGTTTGATTCAACAGTAATTTTAGTCTCGGAGACACCAATTTTCACTAGCCGAAAAAAAATAATTTTTGATTTATCATACAATATATCGGTCATATTCTTTCCTCTCTACCAGTTCCTCCCAGCTCCCATCCCTCCACACCCAACTTCATATACTTTGTTTTACTTAAGAAAAATTTAAAAAGCAGGCGTACAAACACACGCTACCACTACCACCACGACTCCCAACAACGACAACAAAATCCCAGAGTCCCTTTTGAGTTGGATAACTTCCAGAGCACGAAGTTTGCGTGGGGCGTGACATGCCCAGGGCTGGCGCGCAGAAAACTTAAAAAAACAAAACTCAGCCAATCAAAATGGACGCTTCCGTTGTTGCAACCCGTGTTGGGCGGGACTTTTCGCATTGCGGGAAAAGACTCTCCTCAGAGTTCCTGGTTCAGATTCCAGGTCCACAGAATATGAGTTATCACATCGAGTAGTCCAGGATAGGAAGTTACCTTGTCCTCTGGTACCAAAGTCTGTCTGAAGTCTGTGGTAACTTTGTGTGACCCGCAGCATGTCTGGTTCAAAGACGCCCCCCATGTCTCTGTCCCCTACTAACCGGCAGGATATGATGGCAGCCGCTGAGGCAGGACCCCAGACTCAGGTAAGTGCCAGGTGGTCAGAGGCCTACCAAAAGCTCTAGGAGGAAGCCCTGGGGTCATAGGCCTGCCGGACAGGGCAAGGCAGGGCAGAGTCCTGGCTTGTGTGGTAGGGGAGCTCTGTCTTGGACTTCTAGATTCTCCTTCCTGACAATCTGTGCTGGAAGTTCCGTCATCTAGATGGAACATACCTCCTAAGGTCTGCAGGCAGGCCTGAGCGCTGAGACTCAACAAACACCTCATGTGACGCCTGCCTTACTAAGTGGGGAAGGACTCGGCGCACTTACGCAGCTGAGTTCGATTTGTAAAGATGGCGGTGGCTACAGATTCGTAACGGGGGAGACTTTGGGTCAAGTTCTCAAAGCTTCAACCCTCCTGGATGAATCAGTGTGTTGTGGGTGGAGACCAGGAGAGACCCTGTGTAAAAATTCAGGGGCACGTGTGGACTGCAAGGGTGGAGAGGACAGATCAGATTTCTTCCTTTTTTCTTTCTTTCTTTTTTTTTTTTATGGCGGGAAAAAAAAAGATGTATATTTAGAATTAGCTCTCTGGACTCAGTCGGTCTTGTTGACAACTTCTAGAGCGTCATAATCAGGAGCCAAGCGAACTTAGGCTTTCTTCTCCGTCAGGCCTTATCAAGTATTGGCTTTGGCCACATCAACTCTGCGGAGTTTCTAAATGGCCTGTTTGATCAGGCGCTTGTTGGCCTTGACAGCCACATCGAACACAAACCTGTTTTCCTATATTTTCTTCATGGCCGACTCCGTGGTCGGTAGGAATTTGATGACAGGGAGCCGCAGGGTCTTGGGCCGCCGGAAGGTGGGTGATTTGCGACTGTGGCTGTGGACGCATTTCAGCACCGCCATCTTAGCTTTCACAGCCTCGCTTTGGCTTCGGCGTTGGGAGGGGCAGGAGCTTCCTTCTTAGCTTTTGGCGCCATCTTGGCGAAAAGGGCCAGATCAGATTTCTTGACGGAATTTAAAATCCGTCAAGGATTTTACTGTCAGGACACCCTCCTGGGCCAAGTGCAGCAAATAAAGATAAAAGCACTATTCGAGCTTTTCCGTTCTTTTTCTGAGCATTTGGAAGGATGGCAGTTTGAGAGTTTGCTACAGCAACTTCACAGAGTGAGATCAGTTTGTCCTTGGCGATGCGGAGTATTGGAATTACAGCGTCCTACGGGCAGCTCGCTCTTTCACTTCTGGAGTTCTGGGGAAGGGTGTGAGCTGAAAATAAATAAGGACGCCACTGGGCACCAGTACCAACACAAAGCCTGGGCTTATATTTGGTGAGGAGAATATGAAAAAGAGTTCTATTAGACGGGTATGATGGCACACACCTTTAATCCAAGCCTTTGGAAGACAGAAGCAGGAGGCTCACATCAACTCTATGAAGTTTGAGGCTACCAGGGCTATGCAGACAAACCTTGTCTCTGAAAAACAAAACAGGCAAAAAGTCTACTAAGTGGGATCTGAGGTGAAGGAGGAAACGGATGGACCTGGGGTTAGGAATGCTTCCATTGGGTCGAGTTATGTTCAGGGCACAAAGTTTATCATTAGAGAGTAGGATTCTGGACTGTCGAACTTGTCAAATTAAAAGATACTAATTTCAACAGGTTCTGGTCAAGATCCATACCCAAACAGTGGCAATAAAAACAGCATTACAGTATTACAGTGCTTGGTTGCCCAAACCTTTAATCTCACCACCGTGACCCCAGAGGCAGGCTGGTCTGTTTGAGTTTAAGGATAGCCATGCATGCATAATGAGACTCTCTTGATGGATTATATCTAAAGATTCACACACTTTATATTTTGTGTGTGTGTGTGTGTGTGTGTTATTGCGGACATAACATTATTTGAAAAGCACCTAACAATTGCTTAAAGCCATATTCAGTGTTTGATTAAAGTCTAATATGTCGGTTACCACACTTGTTTTTGACCCCAAACCCTGAGACAAGATCACTCTGCACAGCCCTGGCTGATCCAGGGCTCCCTATGTGGACCAGGCTGGCCTCTTAATTTTATAGAATCCCACCTGTCTCAGCTTCTGGAGTGCTGGAATTAAAGGCTGTGCCACTATGCCTGGTGTAAGTCTTCATTAAATGTAGTAAATAAATATATGTAAATAGGGGGTTGGGGATTTAGCTCGGTGGTAGAGCGCTTGCCTAGCAAGCGCAAGGCCCTGGGTTCAGTCCCCAGCTCCGAAAAAAAGAAAAGGGAAAAGAAATATGTAAATAAGTGATGTATTTTGAGGGCATATGCAAGTGTTTATACTAACAACTGTTTGTTTTGAGACAGACTCACACTAAAGGAACCCTGGCTGGCCTGGAACTCACTATGTATACAAGACTGACCTCAAACTCATGCAAATTCACCTCACATTATGCTAAAAACACTTTAAAAATGAATTATGTGTGTAGGAAGCACCTTTCTTTAGTACTTAATACATTGAACTGAGAGTAACATAATATTCATACATTCATGGGTATCTTTTGTGAGACTTGATTTTTTTTTCATTTTTTAAAAAAAATTTTTATTAGCTATATTTCTTTACATACAATTCAAATGTTATTCCCCTTCCCGGTTTCCTGTCCATAAGCACCCATTCCATCCCCTCCCCCTCCCCCTCCCCCATACGGGTATTCCCCCTATATATCCCCCTTATTGCCCCCCCTCTATTCCCCTGCACTGGGGTCCAACCTTGGCAGGACCAAGGGCTTCCCCTTCCACTACTGCCCCAACAAGGCTATTCTCTCCTACATATGCAGTTGGAGCCCTGGGTCAGTCCATGTATAGGCTTTCAGTAGTGGTTTAGTCCCTGGAAGCTCTGGTTGGTTGGCATTGTTGTTTTTATGGGGTAGCAAGCTCCTTCAACTCTTTCAATACTACTTCTAGTTCCCCCCAACGGGATCCTCTTCTCAGTTCAGTGGTTTGCTGCTAGCATTAACCTCTGTATTGGACATGCTCTGGATGTGTCTCTCAGGAGAGATCTATATCTGGTCCCTTTCAGCATGCATTTTTTAGCTACATCAATCTTATCAAGTTTTGGTGGCTATATATATATGGGCCACATGTGGGGCAGGCTCTGAATGGCCAATCCTTGAGTCACTGCTCTAAACGTTGCTTCCATATTCCCTACTATGGATATTTTTTCCCCTTTTAAGAAGGAGTGGGAGCATCCAAATTTTGGTCATCCTTCTTCTTGAGCTTCTTCTGGTCTGTGAATTGCATCTTGGGTAATTCGAGCTTTTCAGCTAATATACACTTATCAGTCAGTAAATACCAAGTGTGTTTTTCTATAATTGAGTTACCTCACTCAGGATGGTATTTTCTAGTTCATTCCATTTGCCTATGAATTTCATAAAGTCATTGTTTTTGATAGCTGAGTACTACTCCGTTGTGTAGATGGTACCACATTTTTTTTAATCCATTCCTCTGTTGAAGGGCCTCTGGGTTCTTTCCAGCTTCTGGCTATTATAAGGCTGCTATGAACATAGTGGAGCACGTGTCTTAGTTGTATGTTGGAGCATCTTTTGGGTATATGCCCAAGAGAGGTATAGCTGGGTCCTCAGGTAGTGGAATGTCCAATTTTCTGAGGACCCTCCAGACTGATTTCCAGAATGGTTGTACCAGTTTGCAATCCCACCAACATTGGAGGAGTGATCCTCTTTCTCCACATCCTTGCCAGCATCTGCTGTCACCTGAGTTTTTGATCTTAGCCATCCTGACTGGTGAGAGGTGGAATCTCAGGGTCGTTATGATTTGCGTTTCCCTGATGACTAATGATGTTGAACGTTTCTTTGGGTGCTTTTTGGCCATTCAATAATCCTCAGCTGAGAATGTTTTGTTTAGCACTGTACCCCATTTTTAATAGGGTTATTTGGCTCTCTAGAGTCTAACTTCTTGAGTTCTTTGTATGTTTGGAATATTAGCCCTCTATCAGATATAAGATTGATGAAGATCTTTTCCCAATCTGTTGGTTGCTGTTTTGTCCTAATGACAGTGTCTTTTGCCTTACAGAAGCTTTGCAGTTTTATGAGGTCCCATTTATCAATTCTTGATCTTAGAGCATGAGCCATTGGTGTTTTGTTCAGGAAATTTTCACCAGTGCTCATGTGTTCGAGACTCCTCCCCACATTTTCTTCTATTAGTTTGAGTGTATCTGGTTTGATGTGGAGGTCCTTAATCCACGTGGACTTAAGCTTTGTACATGGTGATAAGAATGGATCGGTTTGCATTCTTCTACATGCTGACCTCCAGTTGAACCAGCACCATTTGTTGAAAATGCTATCTTTCCTCCATTGGATGGTCTTACCTCCTTTGTCAAAGATCAAGTGATAGGTGTGTGGGTCCATTTCTGGGTCTTCAATTCTGTTCCACTGATCTACCTGCCTATCTCTGTACCAATACTATACAGTTTTTATCACTATTATTCTGTAATACTGGTTGAAGTCAGGGATGGTGATTCCCCCAGAAGTTCTTTTATTATTGAGTATCGTTTTCACTATCCTGGGTTTTTTGTTATTCCAAATGAATTTGCAAATTGCTCTTTCTATCTTTATAAAGAATTGAGTAGGAATGTTGATGGGAATTGCATTGAAACTGTAGATTGCTTTTGGCAAAATGGCCATCTTTACTATATTAATACTGCCAATCCATGAGCATGGAAGATCTTTCCATCTTCTGAGATCTTCCTCAAATTCTGTCTTCAGAGACTTGACATTCTTATACAGATCTTTCACTTGCTTGGTTAAAGTCACACCAAGATATTTTATATTATTTGGAACTATTGTGAAGGGTGTCATTTCCTTAATTTCTTTCTCAGCCTGATTATCCTTTGAGTAGATGAAGGCTACTGATTTGTTTGAGTTAATTTTATACCCAGCAACTTTGCTGAAATTATTTATCAGGTTAGGTAGTTCTCTGGTGGAACTTTTGGGGTCACCTAAGTACACTATCATATCATCTGCAAATAGTGATATTTTGATTTCTTCCCTTCCATTTTGTATCCCTTTGACCTCCTTTCCCTGTCTGATTGCTCTGGCTAGGACTTCCAGTACTATATCGAATAAGTAGGGAGAGAGTGGGCAGCCTTGTCTAGTCCTTGATTTTAGTGGGATTGCTTCAAGTTTCTCTCCATTTAGTTTGATGTTAGCTACTGGTTTACTGTATATTGCTTTTACTATGATTAAATATGGACCTTGAATTCCTGTTCTTTCTAGGACTTTTATCATGAAGGGGTGTTGATTTTTGTCAGATGCTTTCTCAGCATCTAATGAAATGATCATGTGGTTCTTATCGTTGAGTTTGTTTATATAGTGGGCTACATTGATGGATTTTTCATATATTAAACCATCCCTGCATCCCTGGGGTGAAGCCTACTTGATCATGATGGATGATCGTTTTGATGTGCTCTTGGATTCGGTCCGCAAGAATTTTATTGAGTATTTTTGCATCAATATTCAAAAGGAAATTGGTCTGAAGTTCTCTTTCTTTGTTGGGTCTTCGTGTCGTTTTGGTATAAGAGTAATTGTGGCTTCATAGGAGGAATTTGGTAGTGCTTCATCTGTTTCAATTTTGTGGAAGAGTTTGGACAGTATTGGGATGAGGTCTTCTATGTAGGTCTGATAGAATTCTACACTGAACCCATCTGGCCCTGGGCTCTTTTTGTTGGGAGACCTTTAATGACTGCTTCTATTTCTACAGGAGTTATGGGGTTGTTTAGATGGTTTATTTGTTCCTGATTTAACTTTGGTACCTGGTATCTGTCTAGAAAATTGTCTATTTCTCCAGATTTTCCAGTTTTGTTGAATATAGGCTTTTGTAGTAGGATCTGATAATATTTTTAAATGTCTTTAGATTCCATTGTTATGTCTCCCTTTTCATTTCTGATTTTGTTAATTTGGACACACTCTCTGTGACCTCTGGTTAGTCTGGTTAAGGGTTTATCTATCTTGTTGATTTTCTCAAAGAACCAGCTCCTGGTTTTGTTGATTCTTTGTATAGTTCTTTTCATTTCTACTTGGTTGATTTCAGCCCTCAGTTTGAATATTTCCTGCCCTCTACTCCTCTTGGGTTTCTTTCTTTCTTTTTGTTCTAGAGCTTTTACGTGTGCTGTCAAGCTGCTGACATGTGCTCTCTCCTGTTTCTTTTGCAGGCACTCAGAGTTATGAGTTTTCCTCTTAGTACCGCTTTCATTGTGTCCCATAAGTTTGAAAATGTTGTATCTTCATTTTCATTAAATTCTAAGAAGTCTTTAATTTCTTTCTTTATTTCTTTCTTGACCAAGTTGTCATTGAGTAGAGCATTATTCAACTTCCATGTATATGTGGGCTTTCTGTCATTATTGTTGTTATTGAAGACCAGACTTACTACGTGGTGGTCTGATAGGACGCATGGGATTATTTCTATCTTTCTATATTTGTTGAGGCCTGTTTTGTGACTGATTATATGGTTGATTTTGGAGAAGGTTCCATGAGATGCTGAGAAGAAGGTATATCCTTTTGTTTTAGGATAGAATGTTCTATAAATATCTGTTAAATCCATTTGGTTCGTAACTTCCGTTAGTTTCTCTACATCTCTGTTTAATTTCTGTTTCCATGATCCATCCTTTGATGAGAGTGAGGTGTTGAAATCTCGTACTATTATAATGTGAGGTGCAATGTGTGCTTTGAGCTTTAGTAAGGTTTCTTTTATAAATGTAGGTGCCCTTGCATTTGGAGCATAGATATTTAGGATTGAGAGTTCATCTTGGTGGATTTTTCCTTTGATGACTATGAAGTGTCCTTCCTTACCTTTTTAATGACTTTGGATGAAAGTCAATTTTATTTGCTATCAGAATGGCAACTCCAGCTTTTTTCTTCGGGCCATTTGCTTGGAAAGTTGTTTTCCGGCCATTTATTCTGAAGTAATGTTTGTCTTTGTCTCTGAGGTGTGTTTCCTGCATGCAGCAAAATGCTGGGTCCTCTTTAAGTATCCAGTCTGTTGGTCTATGTCTTTTTATTGGGGAATGAGTCCGTTGATATTGAGAGATATTAAGGAATAGTGATTGTCGCTTCCTATTATTTTTGTTGTTAGAGGTGGAATTATGTTTGTCTCTTGGTTTCATTGCAAGGAAATTATATTCTTGCTTTCTGTAAGGTGTAGTTTCTCCCTTGTGTTGGAGTTTTCCATCTATTATCCTTTGTAGGGGGTGGATTTGTAGAAAGATAGTGTGTAAATTTACTTTTATCATGGAATATCTTGGTTTCTCCATCTATGTTAATTAAAAATTTTGCTGTATACAGTAACTTGGGCTGGCATTTGTGTTCTCTTAGGGTCTGTATGACATCTGTCCAGGATCTTCTGGCTTTCATAATCTCTGGTGAGAAGTCTGGTGTAATTCTTATAGGTCTGCCTTTATATGTCACTTGACCTTTTTCCCTTAGTGCTTTTAATAGTCTTTCTTTGTTTTGTGCGTTTGGTGTTTTGACTATTATGTGATGGGAGAAATTTCTCTTCTGGTCCAATCTATTTGTAGTTCTGTAGGCTTCTTGTATGTTTATGGGCATCTCTTTCTTTAGGTTAGGGAAGTTTTCTTGTATAATTTTGTTGAATATATTTACTGGCCCTTTAAGTTGGGAGTCTTCACTTTCTTCTATACCTATTATCCTTAGGTTTGATCTTCTCGTTGTGTCCTAGATTTCCTGTATGTTTTGGGCTAGAAGCCTTTTGTGTTTTCCATTATCTTTGACAGTTGTGTTGATGTTTTCTATGGTATCTTTTGTCCCTGAGATTCTCTCTTCTATCTCTTGCATTCTGTTGGTGATGCTTGTATCTACAGCTCCTTGTCTCTTCCTTACGTTTTCTATATCCAGGGTCATCTCCCTTTGTGCTTTCTTTATTTTTTCTATTTCCATTTTCAATTCGTTCGCCTGTTTGGTTGTGTTTTCCTGTAATTCTTTCAGGGATTTTTGTGTTTCCTCTCTAAGGTCTTCTACTTGTTTACTTGTGTTTTCCTGCATTTCTTTAAAGGAGTTCTTTATGTCTTCCTTAAAGTCCTCCATCATTATCAAAAAATTGTGATTTTAAATCTAAATCTTCCTTTTCTGGTGAATTTGGATATCCAGTATTTTCTTTGGTGGGAGAACTGGGCTCTGATGATGCCAAATAGTCTTGGTTTCTGTTGCTTAGGTTCCTGCGCTTGCCTCTAGCCATTGGGTTGACTCTGGTTTTTGCTTGTCTTGCTGTTTCTGAGAGTGACCAGACCCTGCTGTAGGCCTCTGCGTCAGCACTCCTGTAGAACCATTTTCCTGTTTTCTTTCAGCCTTTCCTGAGAACAGGTGTGTTGGTGCTCCTGGAGACTGTCTTCCAACTCTAGGCAGGGGCAGGAATCAAAGGTTCCTGCCCCTGATTGTTCATGTAAGTCCTTGGACCCAGCGGCCACAGTTGGCACTATGCGGTTCTCTCTTGGGTCTGTACTGTGGGCAGAGGGTAGTCTCCTCTGACTTCTCAGGAGTATCCACACTTCTGAGGGTCCAGCTCTCTCCCCCACGGGATTTGGGTGCAGGGAGCTGTTTGGCGGGTTCAGTTCATTCCTGGGCGCAGACCAGAACCTCAGATACCAGTGACCGTCTGTTCCTATATCCCTGTGTCCAGAGGCATTGTGCAATTTCCCCTTGGACCAGGGATGTGGGCAGAAGTGTACAGAGATGGCAGTCTGTCCTGCAGTCTCAGGATGTCTGCACCCCTGGGTGGTCAGCTCTCTTCCCCACCGGATTTGGGTGCAGGGAACTGTGGCGAGACTTGATTTTACTGTGTAGCCCTGACTGGCCTTGAACTCACTACTCACTACGGTTAGCAGGCTGCCTTCAGAAAGATACACCTGCCTATTCCTTCTGAAAGCTGGAATTAACGATGTGCACCTATTCACCAGGCAAAATGGCTAACATTATTCTCCTTGTGTTCCAATAGACGAGACTGAGAATATTGCTTCCTTGCCCAAGAGAACAGAGAAAGAGATCTCTTTGAGGACTTGGGTTCGGATGGCAATTGGGTATACCTTACTGTAGATATGAAAGAGGGCTTAGGTGAGCCTTGGGGATACCACCACCATAGCTTGTTGCTCAGACCTTTGGAATTTAACAGGTTCCTCTTGTTTCCATGACACCTACCAATGAAGAAGGGGTAAGTGGACAGTGTCCTGTGACTAGTTTTATGCTCATTTTAGTGAGCTCTGAGATTGTAGTACCTTGAGACTCTGCTTGCTACCTGCCTATTCTATATACTTGCCAGGGAAGATGATTACTGAAAATAAGGTCCCTGAGTCCAGAACAGGGATTATATGGAGAGGCCCTGTCTTAGAGTTTCTATTGTTACAATGAAACAGAATGGTCAAAATGCAATTGGGGAAGAAAGGGTTTATTTGACTTATAGTTTCATTTTGCTATTCAAAGGAAGTCAAGACAGGAATTCAAACAAGACAGGAACCTGGAGGCAGGAGCTGATGCCGAGATGGGGTGGTGCTGTTTACTGGCTCACTTTCCCTAGCTTGCTTGGCCTGCTTCCTTACAGAACCTAGGACTGCCAGTTCAGGGATGGGACCACCCAGGTTTTGCTGGGCCTTCTCTCATCAATCCCTCCTTAATGCCTTACAGCTGAATCTTACAGAAGCATCTTCTCAATTGAGGTTCCTTTCTTTCAGATAGCTCTAGTTTGTGTATCAAGTTGACGTAAGACCAGCCAGCATAGGTTTCCACTTACAGCAGCACTGTTTTAGAATTCAGAGACATTGAAGTTGCAGTATTGATCATTATTGAAAGTCTGGAACTGAGATGGATTGATGATGCTCAGAAATCCTCAGGTATGCATGCTCTTTGGTGGAGTTAGACAGAGGACACTCAGTAGCTAAGCACCTGGACTTGAATGCTAAATAGAAATACAGGTACAGTGAAGAAAGAGTAAAGTGTATGGTGAGAGTGTGCATACATGGCCTCCAAGCCCATGGGCCTTTGCATCATGGAGTGGTGCAAATAGTCATATGTGTTGAGATCATCTACAGGAGCCCATGTGAATTATTTGGTAGAAACAAGGGGCTTTCAATGTTGTAATATAAGAATAGATGGGCTTCTTCTATCCACCTGCCTGCTATGTTAGGCTGGTAAACACAGTGGTCAAAGAAACCTTGAGGAGAGATTGGATTTCAGTAGCTTCAGAGTTTAATTACCTCTGAGGAAGTAAGCTAAGTGGGAATGACTGTCTTGAAGATGGCTGGAGTGCCACAGAAGGAGGTTTCATGTGAACTCAGATATCTTCATCGTGGCAGGGCCGTGTGGAATTTAAGGACGTGGTTATCTACTTCTCGGAAGAAGAATGGACACTTCTTGATGATTCTCAGAGACTCCTGTACCACAGTGTGATGATGGAGACCTTTGTCCTCATGACCTCATTGGGTAAGGGCATCCCATTTTATCAGGACAAGCCTACGATGGATATAGCTTCTTTTCTACAGAGGGATGTGTTTTCCCATCCCCCTAACCCCACATACATAAAGGTATATAGGAAGCCGTATGGGATAAGTAGCCTTATAGTGAGCATAGTAGAGGTCAACTTGATGGCTCTCATGGGCTGGCGACACTGACTACATGACATCCCTATGATTTGGGTACAGCCTTCTTCTAAGTGACATGTATTGGGTGTGTCTGTGGCAGTAATTGTTGCATTGATATGATCCTTGTTTGATGGGTTTTTCCTATAAGACACTCCTGTAAGGACCATTCTTTATTAATTGTTTTGTCCCATGGACCACCATGCTTTGCGTCACCGTTTCTAGTTTGCAATGTTCACTTGTCCTATTTTTGATTTTAGGACTCATACCTGCTGGGGTCCGTGACATCACTCAGCTGGAGTCTTCAGGGGATCTCTTCACCCCTACACTGAGATTCAAGGCTCCAGGTACGTTTGACAGGTACTTGGAGGGTGTATGTTGCTGTTGTATGCACTCTGGAGGAGCTCATGTGAAGTATATTTCTACTGGTTCTGATGGTTTGGTGCCCAGGCAAAGGATAATGGCAGATTCCATCTCTGGTTTCCCTGTTATTCTGAACCAAAGCTGTTCTTCGTGTACTAATTTTTGCACCAGTGAAGCACAGTGTTTCCTGTATTGTACTGTTAGAGTGGGGTGTGTCCTGAGCAGCCTTGAACATAGGTTCTTTGGTTACCATGTCTTATGGACGTAGACAGCCTTCTGCACTGTGTCCTACATCTCCAGCAGGGGGGGCTTGCAGAAAGCCATTTGCCGAGGAGTATGCTATGGTCCTCCCCACTCTTCCCTGTGCTCTGCTTCTGATTGATGTTCTTGCTACCCCTAAGGTCCCTAGAGATGATGATCTTGACAATTTGAACATGGTAATGGACCCTTACCACCTGAACTATTCCCCTTGTTCTGTGAAGAATCTCAGAACACTGTTAGCAATTTGTGCTGTTTGTCGCCCCTTAGCATCTACGCCATTCATGAGTATTTTTCTGTGTTTAGGATTTTGGAACAGAGAGGGTGAGATGTCATCCATTCAGTGCAGCACTTCTCCCGAGGAAGGGGTTGGTGTAACTGTGCTTGAATGGCAGAAGCAGAGATGTGCTAAGAAACCCCTGCAAAGGAAACAGGTCAGGATTCCAGCTATGAAGACTGGCGACCCTCCAGAGAAAACATCACAAAGCACAGACCGTGTGATGGATTCCCAGGACTCCTCAAGACTTCCTGGGTCTCAGGTGACGCCCAATGCTGGACAGCAACACAGAAACTCTGAGAACGCTGAGTCCATTCAGTCTAAGAATGGAGATCACAAATGCAGTGACTGTGGCAAAACTTTTAGCCACAAGTTCCAGCTTATCCGACACCAGAAAATACACAGTGGAGAAAGGCCTTTTAAGTGCAGTGAATGTGGGAGATCCTTCCAGCAAAATGCCCATCTCGTTGTGCACTTGAGAATTCACACTGGAGAAAAGCGTTTTAAATGCAGTGAATGTGGGAAAGCTTTCAATTATAAAAGCTCTCTCATTCACCATCTGAATGCCCACAACGGAGAAATGCCTTATAAGTGTAGCCAGTGTGGGAAATTGTACAGGAACAAGTCCAGCTTGGTATGTCATTATCGAGTCCATACTGGGGAAAAGCCCTTTGAGTGCTCTGAATGTGGAGAATCATATAGGAACAGAGATAGCCTCGCCAGTCACTATCGATTTCATACTGGTGAAAAGCCCTATACATGCTTTAAATGTGGGAAATCATTTAAGGAGAAATCCAGCCTTTTTTATCATGGCCGAGTGCATAATGGGGAAAAGCCTTTCAAGTGTAGCGAATGTGGAAAGTGTTTTGTCCAAAAGTCTCACCTCGTGAAACACCAAAACGTCCACAGCAAGCCTTTCATGTGCAGTGAGTGTGGGAGTGTCTTCACTTCAGGTTACAGCCTCATTAGACATAAGAGAGTTCACGACACGAGAAAGCAATACGAGTGCAAGGACTGTGACAAAGTGTATTGCAATAGCTCTGGCCTCTATAAACACCGCAAGGTTCACAACAGACAGATGGCCACCAAGAGCAAAAAAAGTGCCCAAAGTCCCTCAGTCATCTAATTCAAACACCTAAAAACTCAGTGGAAAAGAAAAAACATAAACAATTCAAATGTGGAGGATGTTCTCCCAGACCCACACATGGCGGGATCCTCATCAGAGAAGCTTCTTGCTGGTAATTAATTCAGAGAGCCACAACTGGACAGTGTGCAGGGAGAGAGAGACTTTGTAGCACTCAGCCCTAAATATGATGTCTTCTTCAAACCATCCCCTCAAGGCTCAGCGATCTCTGGAGGAGAGAAGGCAGAAGGATTGTATGAGCCAGAGGTATTGGATGACTCCCAGGAAAGCGTAACGTCTGTTTAGACACATCAGGACTGGCACATCAGGAAGTCACAGACTGGCAGCACAGACAAGACACGTTCAAACCAGACAAAATCCCCCTTCTAGCCAAGAAGTAATTGATTAACCAAGTTTTCTCCAGTGAACTGTCACTGTGTCATATGTGTCATGTATATGAGCCACACTCTAGAAGAGGCCCTGTGCCCGGGAGTAGCTGACCAGCGGATTGTTTCTGTTGTTATTGCTGTTGTTTAGTTTTAGTATTTTGTGTTTCAGAGAAACCATAAAGTTGAGTGGGTAGGGAGGTAAGAAGTCTGGGCAGAGTTGGGGTGGGGGAGAATATAATCAAACTACACTGTATGAAAAAATTTAAATAAAGATACATTATTTGCATATATGAAATCTCCAAGGAATTAATTTAAAAAATGCATTTCTTTACTACATGTGTATGAGCCCTTGCCTACATGTGTGTATGGAAATCCAGGGCACGCCTGGATGGATGGTGCTGGAGGAAGTTGCCAAGGTTGTTAGACTTCCTGTAAGCAGAAGTACACACACTTGGGAACTACTGTGTGGGTTCTTGGAGTGAAACTCAAATCCTCTGCTAGAAACCAAGTGCTCTTAACCACTGAGCCGTCTCTCCAGCCCCATCACACACATTCTCTTGAAGGACATACGCCTTCAAATTTTGTGCTTATTTAGTTTTGGTCTTTTCTTTGTGTGTGCGCTTTTGTTTTGTTTTATTTTTTTGAGGTAGTTTCCTCTGTGCAGCCCTACCTGGCCTGGACTTGCTTTGTTTGCCACGCTGCCCTTGAACTCAGAGAGATCCACCTGCCTCCAGAGTGCTGAGATTAAAGGTATGACCCACACCCAGATACCTACACTAATTTTTTTAAACTAGTTTTATATTATTGTTTTGAAACTTTTTTCTTTGCTTATGTTATTTTAATACAAGTTCTCAGTTTGTGACCCTGGCTGGACTGGAGCTCTCTATGTACACGAGGCTGGCCTCAAAACTCAGAGATTCACCCGCCTCTACCTCCAAGTGCTCAGATTAAAGGCGTGTGCCTCTATTTGCTGTGTCTGTAACCTGATGCTCCTGTCATACCTCAGTCCTCTGAGTACTGGGGTTGTGTATGCACCAACATGCCCAGCTGTGTGCAGTTCTCAAAACTACCATGATCTGTCAGGGGCTTAAGCATTCCTCTCACCTTTCTGATTCATGGTTATTTCTCTAACCTTGAAAGTCTGGCCATATTCATAATATGCCAGTGCTCCTGACATTAGAACACAGAGATGTAACATAGGAAATTATCTGCACAGGCTCGTGCCGATTCATGCCTCCCAGATCATAAAGGGCACCATCAGCAGAGGCCTTTGATTTTCTTCCAGACACTGGAAGCCTTTTATTTTTGTTTCCAATGCACCAGGATTGCTCCACAGTTGAGTGTTTTCTGGGGAAGCAGCTAAATCACATTATAGTGAATAAAAGTGAGCCCTTTGTAGATGTAGCCTAGCAACAAGCAGGTCTCATGGTATATAAAAAGATAAAATAGAACAAAAATGAAGAATAGACTGGGTCATCTCTGACTCATTTACAAGACAATAGTGGAACTTCCTGTTTCGGGGCCTTGTGTATCTTAAGAGTAGATGAGAACTGGCTAGCATCAGCAGAGAAATTCAGAGCTGAAGAGGAATTTGATTACATTATCTACCTTCTTCAATGTAGTTTCAAAGAACTTGTAAAAACTGATTTGCTATTTAACTTGAGTAATACACTATTTTACTTTTTTACTTCAGTGTGTGTGTATACATATATATATATGTGTATATATGTGTATATATGTATATATATGTATATATATATATATATATATATAGAGAGAGAGAGAGAGAGAGAGAATACACATATGATGATGTCAAAAGTACGGAATAACTTTCTCAGTTGGTAGTGTGCTTCTCTGGCATACACCTAGCCACAGGTTTGATCCACAGACACCACCAAACAAGCTGACACATTACTTTTCCTAAAGACCTGAGTTCAGTTCCCAGCACCCACATGGTAACTCTACACGATATGTAACTAAAGCCTCAGAGTAACACATGCACTCCTGAGTTCACAGAAGCACGTGCACAGATAGAATATTCTTGCACATATAAAAGAATAGTTTCCAAAAAGAGAAAGTATGATAGATGAACAAATAAAAATTAGAAAGGGGTCAATTATGTCTAACTCACCCAAATTTCATAAATACCTAATAATACAGAAGAAAGAAATGATCATGTAATTTAGCAGCTTGATCTACTCACAGATACACCAGCAGTCCAGTTCAGTAGTCAGGTTAGCAGCAGAGGTTGGCATGACCTAACAGGAACAGCCAGGCCTCAGCCTCACATGAGTCCGCAGGAGGGATCAGGAATGGAGGAGTTCTCAGCCGTGTCTCTCTCAGCAAAGCAAAGAGCAGCGAAGGGAGAACAGCAAGCATTGCACAGCGAGCTCTAAGCATAGCCCAGCCTCCTCTCACTGTCATGTAGAGTCCTTTTCATACTCTCTTCAAATATCATGTGCCCTCCATGGGTCTTGCCTCAGCACATGTGTTGCCTCAGCACGTGATTCTGTTTCAACTGACATCGCTCTAACAATCAGCCCAAGTCTGAGGAAGTGTCAAGAAGCTGCACTGCACCACCAGTAGGGTTTTTTGTTGAAGCGCCCACCTCGACCAGCAAGGAAGACGCGACACCGTTGGATTCTTCTTTAACAGCCTTTATTGCAGGAACACCTCACTGTTGATTCGGGAGACCCCAGGGAACAAAGGCACTCGCCTTAAGTACAAAACAGACAGTGGCTGTAAACTTGTCCTCTGGGGATTGGTGGAGTGAGAGATATCTTATTAACATGCTTATCATCTTTGGCCTTGTAAAATGCCAGAAGAAAGCTAAAGACATGGCTTAATGGTTGTATACCACAAACGACCACTAGATGTCAGTGCCATCTTTAGTTGCTCCCAACATTTTGTGTGTGTGCATTTCTCTCTATGGTATTCAGAAAGTGAAGCTCAACTATGCAATGTAAGGTAGACCAATACGTGCCTGTCATTAGCAAAGAATCCTTCATTACCTGTCCTTTCATGTGCTTGTTTTAGCAGAACATCCTTTCACCTCTGCTTCAGTCCTGGGCTGGTGGTCCTGGGTTCTATAAGGAAGTAAGCTGAGCAAGCCAGGGGAAGCAATCCAAAAAGCAGCACCCCTCTGTGGCCTCTGCATCAGCTCCTGCCTCCAAGTTCCTGCCCTGTGAGGTCCTGTCCTGACTTTCTTTGGTGATGAACACCAGTGTGGAAGTGTACGCTGAATAAACCCTTCTATCCTCAACTTGCTTCTTGATCATGATGCTTTGTACAGGAATATAAATCCTGACTAAGACACTGGCATCCTCCTTGAATGAGGGAGCATGGGTACTTAAGGTACAGATCCTAGAATTAGCTTTTGCTAAGAGGAAGAACTGCATGCCAGGGAGTCTTAGGGTTTTACTGCTGTAAACAGACACCATGACCAAAGCTACTCTAGTAAGGACAACATTTAATGGGGCTGGCTTATAGGTTCAGAGGTTCAGTCCATTATCATCAAGACTGGAGCATGGGAGCATCCAGGCAGGCATGGTGCAGGAGGAACATCCTCAGGCAGCTAGGAAGAGGGTCTCCAAGCCCACCCCCACAGTGACGCACTTCTTCCAACAAGAACACACCTTCTAATAGTGCCACTCCCTGGGCCAAGCATATGCAAACCATCACACTGTGTGTTTCAGATTTCTTCCTAGAGTAATATCAGATACCAGTTCCTTGAGTCCTGACAATTTGTACACAATGAGTCTCTCTAATAGCTAGGTAGTGATAATCTCACAGATGAGAGGAAAAAGACTACCAATCCAAATCATCATGGCCAAATGAATTAAAGGGAGTAATTAAATCAAGCTTTTTATTCAGGTACATGGGCTGCTTCCCCTTAAGGCATGGTTTAAGAGGTCAGCATTGGAATGGGGGAGATAAAATTTTTATAGCTCAGGAGTAGGGAATTTGATAGGCAAATAGGCAGGGCTACAGAAGCAAACCATAAGCATAACAAATTGATCCTAACAACCTCTTGTGAAACAGACATGGTTACAAGGTGGTCATAGTAACAGATCATCATGACAACCCTTTGAAACAAAGGCACAGTTGCTGTTTCCTGAAACAGGCAGTACAGAGCCATTTGTAATTAAAGTTATAGGTGGTGCGTAGTCTACTATTTCAGAAATAGATTTTTAAGTTAATTTATTTATTATGTACACAGTGCTCTGCCTGCATATATGCCTACACACCAGAAGAGGGCATCAGACCCCATTAAAGATAGTTGTGAGCCACCATGTGGTTGCTGGCAATTGACCTCTGAGTAGCCAGTGCTCTCAACCTCTTAGCCACCTCTCCAGCTGCAAGAAATAGATTTGTGACCATAAACAGAAATGAATCTAGATGGAGGCAGACTGGTTCATCAGCAGTAGCATATAATTGTGGTTTTAGTTTACATTTCCCTCACATATTAATCTTTAACCTATTTTATTCAGATATATTTATTTTAATTTTGTATGTATACATCATTGGCACTCTCAGAGACCAGAAAAGGGACTGGAGTTATAAATGGCTGGATCTCCTTTGTGGCGCTAGACATAGAACCCAGGTCCTCTGCAAGAGCATCAAGTGATCTTAATCATGAAGCCATCTCTCTAGCCCTATCTTCCACATGTTTTCTTTCTTCTTTTTAAAAATTTTTTTAAACTTTATGTTTATTTGTCATAGGTAGAGTTTATTGTGGTGAAGAGACACCATGACCAAGGAGATCCTTATAAATGAAACCATTTAATTAGGACTGGCTTTCAGTCTCAGATATTATCATTATCATGGCAGGAAGCCTGGTGGCCTGCAGGCAGACATGGTGGTGGAGAAGGAGCTGAGAGTTCTACATCTTGATCTGCAGGTACCAAGGAGAAACCTATGTGCCACGTGGAGCATGGCTTGAGCTTATATAACCTTAATGCCTACATTCACAGTGGCACACTTCCTCCAAAGCCACACCTCCTAATAGTGCCACTCCCTATAAGCCAAGCATTCAAACACACGAGTCTATGAGGGCTGTATTTAAACCACCATAGCCTGCATGAGTTTCTAGGTACTATATGTGTAGGTACTATGGAGGCCAGACAGGGCCTCAGATCCCCTAGTCTGGGGATTACATTTGACTGTAAGCCACCATATGTGTGCTGGGAATCAAACCCCTGGTCCTCCACAAGGACATTAAGTGGTCTTAACTGCTGAGTCACCTCTTTAACTCCACACATGTTTTCTTGTAGAACTTGTCTCTTCAAATTTTGTGTTCATTTTGCTTCATTTTGTTTTGAGAAAGGGTCTCCCTATTTAGTTCTAACTGGTCTGAAACTCCCTATGTAGACCAGGCTGGCCTTGAACTCACTGAGATCTGTTTGTCTCTGCCTCTGCCTCTTAAGATCTGGGATTAAAGCTATGTACTACCACATCCAGTTCTCTCTCTCTCTCTCTCTCTCTCTCTCTCTCTCTCTCTCTCTCTCTCTCTCTTTAAAACTAGTTTCCTATTACTGTTTTAACTGTTTTGAACTTCATTCTTACTTATTTTCAATTTCCTTCTTCAGAATTTCTTATATTCCTAAAAACAAGTAACAAAGTTTTGTTTTCATCACTTTGACCTGTAACAAAGTATCTCAACATCATGCTATTTCCAGTCTCCTGAGCACTGAGATCCAGTTCTCAGCACTATCTCTTTTTCAATATCTGAATGTCTGACGCCTGATTAAAGTTCTTCCTCTGAAGAGTTTTCTAACCATGAAATTATAGTCAAATTCATTTCTAATATCAAGGGTATCATTATGCTCATTAACAGGGAGATGGAAGAGAGACAGTCTAGTATCTACAAAGACTTGTGCTGGTTCATGCTTTCCCAGGCTCTGAAGGGCGGACCTCCTGTATAGAATTTTAGTGATGTGAGGTAGTAGTCGTGACCTTCTGGTTTTACCTCCCATATGATGTGCTTAACCGACATACCTCTCCCCAAACAGCAGCTAGATCATACTATAAAAAGAATGAGATATGCATAGATAAAACCTAGCTATAGGCAGACTTGTGATGTTTAGAGAAAGAAACAATGAAATACCCACAGCTCTCTGCTCCCAAACCCCATGGGAGAGAGAGCTCACCGCCCAGACAGGTGGGCACTCCTGAAACTGCAGGGCAGGAGAGACCCCTAGTACTGCCCACCCCTGTCCACATCCCCGGTCTAATAGGAAAACTTATAGGGCCTCTGGGAACAGGAAGATAGGGGCACTCATCACTGTGGTCCAGACCAGATCGGAAGGGACCCAGACAAACAGCTCCCTGCACCCAAATCCTGTAGCAGGTAAAGCTAGAACTTCAGAGGGGCAGACACGCCTGGGAAGCTAGGGGAGACTACTCTCTGCCCACATTTCTGACGCTAGAGGAAAACACCTAGCACCATCTGGGCCCCCTGTGCACAGGGTCCCGAGGGAAGGCGGCACAGGCCCTTCAGGTTGCTGCCCTCAAGGAGAGCTGAAACACGGATCTGAGAAGTGACTCCAGGCCCGAGACCAGAGGCAAGACCAACTTTTCTGCTCCAAGTGACCTTCCTGGTGGACTCAGTACACACACCCACAGGAACACCAGAAGACCAGTAGACAGGAACAACTACACACCTGAAAGCAGAACACTCTGTTCACATAACTGGCTGAAAGAGAACAGGAAAACAGGTCTACAGCACTCCTGACACACAGGCCTATAGGACGGTCTAACCACTGTCAGAAATAGCAGAACAAGGTAACACCAGAGACAACCTGATGGCAAGAGGAAAGCACAGGAACCCAAGCAACAGAAACCAAGACTACATGGTATCATCAGAGCCCAATTCTCCCACCAAAGCAAACACTGAATATCCAAACACACCAGAAAAGCAAGATCTAGATTTAAAATCACATTTGATCATGATGGGGGACTTCAAGAAAGACATAAAGAACTCCCTTAGAGAAATGCAGGAAAACACACATAAACAAGCAGAAGCCTATAAAGAGGAAATGCAAAAATCCCTGAAAGAATTACAGGAAAACACAAAGAAACAGGTGTAGGAATTAAAAATGGAAATAGAAGCAATAAAAAAAGTACAAAGGGAGACAACCCTGGATATAGAAATCCAAAGAAAGAGAAACAGAGCCACAGATACAAGCATCACCAACAGAATGCAAGGGATAGAAGAGAGAATCTTAGGAGCAGAAGATTCCATATAAATCATCGACACAACTGTCAAAGATAATGTAAAACAGAAAAACATACTGGCCCAAAACATACAGGAAATCCAGGACTCAATGAGAAGATCAAACTTAAGGATAATGGGTATAGAAGAGAGTGAAGACTCCCAGGTCAAAGGACCAGTAAATGTCTTCAACAAAATCATAGAAGAAAACTTCCCAAACCTAAAGAAAGAGATGCCCATAAACATACAAGAAGCCTACAGAACTGCACATAGATTGGACCAGAAAAGAAACTCCTCCAGTCACATAATAGTCAAAACACCAAATGCACAAAACAAAGAAAGAATATTAAAAGCAGTAAGGGGAAAAGGTCAAGTAACATATAAAGGCAGACCTATCAGAATTACACCAGACTTCTCACCAGAGACTATGAAAGCCAGAAGATCCTGGACAGATGTCATACAGACCCTAAGAGAACACAAATGCCATCTCAGGTTACTGTATCCAGCAAAACTCTCAATTAACATACATGGAGAAAACAAGATATTCCATGATAAAACAAAATTTACACAATATCTTTCTACAAATCCAGCCCTACAAAGGATAATAAATGGTAAAGCCCAACACAAGGAGGCAAGCTACACCCTAGACAAATCAAGAAACTAATCTTTTTGCAAGAAAACAAAGAGAAGACAAGCACAAACATAATCTCACATCGAAACACAAATATAACAGGAAGCAACAATCACTATTCTTTAATATCTCCCAAAATTAATGGACTCAATTCCCCCCAAAAAAAGACACAGATTAACAAACTGGATACACAATGAGGACCCAACATTTTGCAGCCTACAGGAAACACACCTGAGAGACAAAGACAGACACTATCTCAGAGTAAAAGGCTAGAAAACAACTTTCCAAGCAAATGGTCTGAAGAAGCAAGGTGGAGTAGCCATTCAAATATGAAATAAAATTGATTTTAAACCAAAAGTCATCAAAAAAGATAAGGAAGGACACTTCATATTCATCAAAGGAAAAATCCACCAAGATGAACTCTCAATCCTAAATATCTATGCTCCAAATAGAAGGGCACCTATATACATACATAAAAGAAACCTTACTAAAGCTCAAAGCACACATTGCACCTCACACAATAAAAGTAGGAGATTTCAACACCCCACTCTCATCAATGGACAGATCATGGAAACAGAAATTAAACAGAGATGTAGACAGACTAAGAGAAGTCATGAGCCAAATGGACTTAACGGATATTTATAGAACATTCTATCCTAAAGCAAAAGGATATTCCTTCTTCTCAGCTCCTCATGGTACTTTCTCCAAAATTGACCATATAATCGGTCACAAAACAGGCCTCAACAGATACAGAAAGATAGAAATAATCCCATTCATCCTATCAGACCACCATGGCCTAAAGCTGGTCTTCAATAACAAAAAGGAAAGAATGCCCATATATATATATATATATATATATATATATATATATATATATATATATATATATATATATATATATATGGAAGTTGAATAATGCTCTACTCAATGATAATCTGGTCAAGGAAGAAATAAAGAAAGAAATTAAAGACTTCTTAGAATTTAATGAAAATGAAGGTAGAACATACCCAAACTTATGGGACACAATGAAAGCTGTGCTAAGAGGAAAACTCATAGCTCTGAGTGCCTGCAGGAAGAAACAGGAAAGAGCATATGTCACCAGCTTGACAGCACACCTAAAAGCTCTAGAACAAAAAGAAGCAAATACACCCAGGATGAGTAGAAGGCCGGAAATGATCAAACTCAGAGCTGAAATCAACCAAGTAGAAACAAAAAGGACCATAGAAAGAATCAACAAAACCAGGAGCTGGTTCTTTGAAAAAATCAACAAGATAGATAAACCCTTAGCCAGACTAACCAGAGGACACAGAGAGTGTGTCCAAATTAACAAAATCAGAAATGAAAAGGGAGACATAACAACAGAGCCAGAGGAAAAAATCATCAGATCCGACTACAAAAGCCTATATTCAACAAAACTTGAAAATCTGCAGGAAATGCACAATTTCCTAGACAGATACCAGGTACCCAAGTTAAATCAGAAACAAACCATTTAAACAACCCCATAACTCCTAAAGAAATAGAAGCAGTCATTAAAAGTCTCCCAATCAAAAAGGGCTCAGGTCCAGATGGGTTCAGTGCAGAATTCTATCAGACCTTCACAGAAGACCTCATACCAATACTATCCAAACTATTCCACAAAATTGAAACAGATGGAGTACTACCGAATTCCTTCTATGAAGCCACAATTACTCTTATACCTAAACCACACAAAGACCCAACAAAGAAAGAGAACTTCAGACCAATTTCCTTTTGAATATTGATGCAAAAATACTCAATAAAATTCTTGCAAACTGAATCCAAGAGCACATCAAAACAATCATCAATCATGACCAAGTAGGCTTCATCCCAGGGATGCAGGGATGGTTTAATATATGGAAAACCATCAATGTAATCCACTATATAAACAAACTGAAAGATAAAAACCACATGATCATTTCATCAGATGCTGAAGAAGCATTTGACAAAATTCAACACCCCTTCATGATAAAAGTCCTGGAAAGAACAGGAATTCAAGGCCCATACCTAAACATAGTAAAAGCCATGTACAGCAAACCAATAACTAATATTAAACTAAATGGAGAGAAACTTGAAGCAATCCCATTAAAATCAAGGACTAGACAAGGCTGCCCACTCTCTCCCTACTTATTCAATATAGTTCTCGAAGTTCGAGTCAGAGCAATCAGACAACAAAAGGAGATCAAAGGGATACAGATTGGAAAGGAAGAAGTCAAATTATCACTATTTGCAGACGATATGATTGTCCCAAAAGTTCCACCAGAGAACTACTAAACCTGATAAATACCTTCAGTAAAGTGGCTGGGTATAAAATAACTCAAATAAATCAGTAGCCTTCCTCTATACAAAAGAAAAACAAACCAAGAAAAAAATTAGGGAAATGACACCCTTCATAATAGTCCCAAATGATATAAAGTACCTCAGTGTGACTTTAACCAAGCAAGTAAAAAATCTGTATGATAAGAACTTCAAGTCTTTGAAGAAGATCTCAGAAGATGGAAAGATCTCCCATGCTCATGGATTGGCAGGATTAATATAGTAAAAATGGCCATTTTACCAAAAGCGATCTACAGATTCAATGCAATCCCCATCAAAATTCCAACCCAATTTTTCATAGAGTTAGACAGAACAATTTGCAAATTCATCTGGAATCACAAAAAAAAAAAAAAACATGATAGCTAAAACTATCCTCAACAATTAAAGAACTTTCAGGGGAATCACTATCCCTGAACTCAAGCAGTATTACAGAGCAATAGTGATTAAAATCTGCATGGTATTGGTACAGAGACAGACAGATAGACCAGTGGAATAGAATCGAAGACCCAGAAATGAACCCACATACCTATGGTCACTGGATTTCTGACAAAGGAGCCAAAACCATCCAATGGAAAAAAGATAGCATTTTCAGCAAATGGTGCTGGTTCAACTGGAGGTTAGCATGTAGAAGAATGCAGATCAATCCATTCTTATCACCTTGTACAAAGCTTAAGTCCAAGTGGATCAAGGACCTCCACATCAAGCCAGGTACACTCAAACTAATAGAAGAAAAAGTGGGCAAGAATCCGAACACCTGGGCACTGGAGAAAATTTTCTGAACAAAACACCAATGGCTTATGCTCGAAGATCAAGAATCTACAAATGGGATCTCATAAAACTGCAAAGCTTCTGTAAGGCAAAGGACACTGTTGTTAGGACAAAATGTCAATCAACAGATTGGGAAAAGATCTTTATCAATCCTACAACAGATAGAGGGCTTATATCCAAAATATACAAAGAACTCAAGATGTTAGACTGCAGGGAGACAAATATCCCTATTAAAAATGGGGTTCAGAGCTAAACAAAGAATTCACAGCTGAGGAATGCCGAATGGCTGAGAAACACCTAAAGAAATGTTCAACATCTTTAGTCATAAGGGAAATGCAAATCAAAACAACCCTGAGATTCCACCTCAAACCAGTGAGAATGGCTAAGATCAAAAACTCAGGTGACAGCAGATGCTGATGAGGAAGTGGAGAAAGAGGAACACTCCTCCATTGTTGGTGGGATTGCATACTGGTACAACCATTCTGGAAATCAGTCTGGAAGTTCCTCAGAAAATTGGACATTGAACTACCTGAGGACCCAGCTATACCTCTCTTGGGCATATACCCAAAAGATGCTCCAACATATATCAAAGACACATGCTCCACTATGTTCATAGCAGCCTTATTTATAATAGCCAGAACCTGGAAAGAACCCAGATGCCCTTCAACAGAGGAATGGATACAGAAAATGTGGTACATCTACACAATGGAATACTACTCAGCTATCAAAAACAATGACTTTAGGGGGTTGGGGATTTAGCTCAGTGGTAGAAGCGCAAGGCCCTGGGTTCGGTCCCCAGCTCCGAAAAAAAAAGAACCAAAAAAAAAAAATGACTTTACGAAATTCATAGGCAAATGAATGAAACTAGAAAATACCATCCTGAGTGAGGTAACCCAATCACAGAAAAACACACATGGTATGCACTCATTGATAAGTGAATATTAGCCCAAATGCTCGAATTACCCTAGATGCACAGAGCACATGAAACTCAAGAAGGATGACCAAAATTCGAATACTTCACTCCTTCTTTAAAAGGGGAACAAGAATACCCTTGGGAAGGAATAGGGAGGCAAAGTGTAGAACAGAGGCAGAATGAACACCCATTCAAAGCCTGCCCCACATGTGGCCCATACATATACAGCCACCAAACTAGATAGGATGGATGAAGCAAAGAAGTGAAGGCTGACAGGAACCGGATGTAGATCTCTCCTGAGAGACACAGCCAGAATACAGCAAATACAAAGTAGGCAAATGCCAGCAGCAAACCACTGAACTGAGAATGGGACCCCCGTTGAAGGAATCAGAGAAAGGACTGAAAGAGCTTGAAGGGGCTTGAGACCCCATATGAACAACAATGCCAACCAACCAGAGCTTCCAGGGACTAAGCCACTACCTAAAGACTACACATGAACTGAGCCTGGGCTCCAACCTCATAGATAGCAATGAATAGCCTAGTAAGAGCACCAGTGGAAGGGGAAGACTTTGGTCCTGCCAAGACTGAACCCCCAGTGAATGTGATTGTTGTGGGGAGGGTGGTAATGGGGGAAGATGGGGAGGGGAAGCCCATATAGAAGGGGAGGGGGAGGAGCTAGGGGGATGTAGGCCCAGAAACCGGGAAAGGGAATGACAATTGAAATGTAAATAAAATACCCAAGTTAATAAAGATGGAGAAATTAAAATAAATAAAAGAAACCAAAATGCCTAAAAAAAAAAAAAGAAAAGAAAAAAAAAAGAAAGAATATAGGTGCTACTGCAAGATGGTGGTCTCTATTTATCACTGGGCTTCAGCGTGCTGGTCAATATATAGTTAACACTGATTTTAAAAAGTTCATGTAATCATTTAGGTCATGTAGAAGCATTCTGTCTTTTTGCACCTCAGAAGGGGAAATCGGATCCCATTACAGATGGTGTGAGCCACTGCATGGTTGCTAGAAACTGAACTCAGGACCTCTGAAAGAGCAGCCAGTCCTCTTAATAGCTGAGCCATGTCACCAGGGAAAAAAATCTCAACAGCTTGGATATTTGTGTATTTCTAAAAAATATATAGATCGGGCAGTGGTGGTACACACCTTTAATAATCCAAGCACTTGGGAGGCAGAGGCAAGGCACTTCTCTGAGTTGGAGACCAGATTGGTCTACAAAGTAAGTTCTAGGACAGCCAGGGCTACATAAAGAAACCCTATCTCGACGACACCCTTTTCCCCCAAATAGATGTACCAAGATGGTACCGACTGAAACCTGAACTCTAACAGTAGTTATGAGGTCAACGATTCCATGTAGTAATTAAGATGATAGTTTCTCCTTCCTTTTTAGCCAATTTCCCAGTACAATCCCTAGGCCCATTGTTCTTAGAGACTCAGAGATGTCAAGTAGTTTGGCTGTACCATAACGCATTCTTCATGATTTAGGAGAGTAATGCCTGACTCGTTGACAAAAACATTCATGCCCACTTTGGTTGTGAGGAGGGCTCTCTTGAGTTCTAGAAACCCATCCTCTGCAGCTAGTCCTGGAATCCCAAAGTAGACAGTAATGGCTACAAGACTAACATCCAGGATGGAAAAGAAATCCAGAAACCTTTAGAGTAAGGGCTGTCCACCTTTCTAATGCGGAGGCACCTTAATACACTTCTTCATGTGATGATTCCCCAACCATGAAATTATTTTGTTGCTACTTAATAACTGTGACTTTGCTGTTATGAATTATGATGTAAATATCTGTTTTCTGGGGGTCTTAGGAGACCCCTGCAAAAGGGCTCTTTGACTCCCCAAAAAGGTCATGACCCACAGGTTGAGAACCATTGCTTCAGATAATTTATTCTGATGATACTCTCGGTTGCCAAAGACACAGGCTCAGAGACTCTCTGCACATTCATTCCATGTGGCTTTAAGTACACATCCATTTGTAGAAGATCCTTTCCAATGAACAAATCTTTTGTCTAACCAAAGTCACCCAGTCCCATCATTTCAGTTTCCCTGCACCACTCCTGGTACCCACCCCACTTTGTAGGTCATGGACACTTGTCTATATGGCCAGAAAGATCAGAGTCAAGGTTGTGCTTATAGAGTGTTCCTCCCTCTGTGTTGGCAGAAACCGACCTCATTCCCAAGCTACCCCACACTGTAAGCAGACATAAAAAATGATAGACGCTGTCCCTTTGCCACCGTGAAAAACAACAGTAAAGGAGTTTCAAAGTTGGAATCTGGCAAGATTACTATCACGAGTCAACTATTTCCACGAGGAAGTGTCTGGATATCTGCAGTAGACCTTAACTGGGTTCCTTTCAGATCAAAGCTAGCTGTTTGCTCAGACCCTAATTGTGAAGGGAACCCTCAATGGGCTCACATCATTCATGGTCCCCTGGAGGGGAGAGCAAGCACAAGTCTGCCTTCATAGAGCAGGAATGGACAGGTGGTAACGGATGGTGGTGAGAGTAGAATGGCTTCTATACGCTTTGGCAGTGACATGCCTCTGTCAAGAGCCCTGAACAGTTTAGAGGACAAACATGGCTCATGAAAAACATCCTATATGTGATACTAACTGGGACTCTCTCCAGAATAGGTGGTAAGGACAGTTGTTATAAGGTCTGTGGTGGCACATGCCTTTCATCCCCGCAGGGAGGCAGAGGGAGGTGGATCTCTGTGAGGTTGAGACCAGTGAGTTCCAAGACAACAGTGAGAGTTGTGAGACCCTTTCCTGAAGAAACCAAAAGGGAAAAAAAAAGGACAGGGTTAACCTGCAGGATGCTGGCTGCTCCATAAACACTGAGCTTTGCTCTGGTATGTATTAGCTTAAGAAAGGAAACAGCAGGCTTCCCCCATTTCTCTAGGATAATTTTTTTTTTTTTTTGTGCTAAGAGTAACTTTAGGAGATACAGCTTAATGATCTCCAAAGCCGTTACACACAGGAGATCTTTTTTCTCTGATGGTCAATAAGGTTGGAGCTATTTCTGAAGAATTTCCCCCACTACCTCATCCATAAGGCCTTTCTCCAATGTGGACTTTCTGGTGAGTCATAAGTGTGTTTTTGTAGCCATACACTTCTTCCCACACTGACTACACTCAACAGGTCTTCAACCAGTATGGACTTTCTTGTGCTTAATGTGGGCGCTACTAATGTAGGGTGTTTTTGTTTTGTTTTGTTTTATTTTGTTTTGTTTTGTTTTGTTTTGTTTTTACATTCGTTACACACGTAAAGGCCTTGCTCCGGTGTGAAGTCTTCGATGCTGAATAAGTGTGTCTCTAAGACTGAAGGCTTTGTCACATCTGCGCACTTAAAAGGACTCTCCTGTGTGAACTCTCTGTTGCTTAGTAAGTGTGTCGTTGCAGTTGAAGATCTTCCCCCATGTGTTCAAGAAGTCTGCTCTTTTTAAACACGGAAATATCCACAATAGAGAAGTACCCTATATATGTAAGGAGTGTGGCAAGGCCCTCACTCATCTGTCCCATCTAAAAATACACCAGAAAGTTGACACTAGAAGCAGACATTTCCCATATAAGGTGGAGGTTTGATGCCCCAGTGTAGGGGGATGCTGGAGAGGTGGGGTGGGAGTGGGTGAGGTGAGGTGAGGGAGCACCTTCATAGAGGCAAATGGGAGAGGGAGAGAGCAGATGTGGAAAGGGGTTTGTGGAGGGGTAACCAGGAATGGGGATATCATTTAAGATGTAAATGAATGGAATTATTAACAAAAAATAAAAATAAAAAAGAGCCCCCAAGAGAGATTTTTGTAAAACGGCCACAGGACCACCATAAACAGTAACCACATCATTATGTTGCAGGATATTGATGATACTGTGAAACCTGATATTGTGCTATTTACTGAAAAAAACAAACCTGTTTCTAGTTGTGTGGCTCACCCTCAGCATGTGCTTTTAATCTCCTGACTGGAATACAGATGAGCCCTTAGTACACACCTTTAACCCCAAACAACAAAGCTTAAGTTAGTTTGTAGAAAGAAGCAACCATGTTTGAATATGATGTCTAATTAATTGAGTGGCAGACAAAAGATGAATCAGAGAAAGATCTGACAGACTAGGATACTCCCAACCTTCAAGAGAGAAAAAATGGAAGCTATGTAAGAGAGAAGTATATAGAGAAAAAAGAAGCAATTTTACTGGGACAGTTGTATGGAGACAGGTTGCAGAGAGAAAAAGAGAACAAGGTAGACACAGGTGAGAGCAGAACAAGTCAAATAATGAGAAGGATCAGAACACATTTCTACAGTCAGTCTGAGCAGAGCAATTCAGTAAGAAACTGAGAGAAGCTAGACTGAATCAGTCAGCTTGGAGAAGAGTTTGAGCAAGAACTGAGTTGAACCAGCCAGCCAGAGTTCAGAAAGAACTAAAAGAGTAAGTTTATTCAGCAGTAATCTCAGAGGCTGAAAACATTCTAGGCCTATATTAGATTGTACAGAGGCTAGATGTTTCCAGGACTAGGTCTGGTTAGTAGACAGAGACAATAAGCGTCTGAGGCAACCACTACATCAGGAGAATAAAAGATACATTTACAACATTACATGTCCAATTCTGGGTATAAAGTCCTGGAAAAATGCATTCCTAATTTATGAGAGTTGGTCACAGGCTTTTGAGGCTTTTGAGATATGGCCAGGAAGATGGCTCAGTAGTCGCTTGCCACCAAGCTTGACAGCCTAAGTTCAAGCCCCAAGACCCACATGGTAAAAGAAAGGAACTAACTCTCTAACTCCCACTTATCCCATTTATGTATCATGGTACATACATGCATGCGCGCACACACACACACACACACACACACACACACACATACACACACACGGTGAGTGTACAATAAAATTTCAAAAAGAGGCAGCCAGATCCAAGGATGCTCAAAATACAATTTACAGAAACATAGTCAAGTTTGACAGCAAAATCAGGAATGCTCTGTGGTGGGGCCAGTAAGGAGGCATTCTAAAATTGTTCAGGACAAAAGTGATTTCACACAGAATCTACTGTGGTTTATATCAAGAATGGTAGCCACTGCTGTGTTGATGATGGCTGATCTGTAACAAACATGGTGATTTCAATCCAATAAGGCATTGGCCAGATCTAGCTAGGTCCCTACATTCCTCCACTCCTTAATGACTCTTACAAGCTCATGAACCTCCTATTCTTTAATATTCCCTGAACCAGGAAGGAGTGTTAGCATTCTGTCAACAAGTGCCACAGAGATGTTTGTCCAGAATATAAACAGAGTCTATAGCAACAGCTAAAGAACACTCAAAAAAGAGAATAATTATACAATTATTAATTATTTATACAAATTAATTATACAAATGACAAGAACAATAAATTTATTTTTTTAAATTATTTAAGAAAAAAGGCTGGGCATGATGGTACATACCTTTAAACCCAGCACTCAGGAGGCAGAGGCAGGGTGATCTCTGAGTTCAAGGTCAACTTGGTCTGTAGAGTGAGTTCCAGGACACCCAAGGATACACAGAGAAAGTCTGCCTCAAAAAGAAGAAAACTTATTTATTTGTATGTCTGTGCCTGAGTATATCTATGTATACCATACGTATGAAGGTACTTGGCAAGGTCAGAAGAGAGTGTCAGATCTCCTGGAACTGCAGTTACTGGAGGGGAATCAAGTGGTCTTTACTGCTGTGCTTTTTTTCTCTCCAGCCCCAACGGTTATTTATTTATTTATTATTTTCCCACTAAGAGGTCCAGGGACCAGATCATTAGCCTATAGAATGCCACCCACAGAAGGGACAAGATTGGATAAGACATGAACTTGGGCTGTATGGGCTACATAGAGATGTGGAGAAACCCTGTGTCACCAAAAAGAGACAACACACTGAGCCTGAGTTGGTGAGAAGTCTGGGAGATGAAGGCCTGAAAGCTGGTCCCTGCTCTTCCCTACCTGCTACTATACTGACAACTCATGGAAGCCTCTGCAAGCAGTCTGCACTTACTGACTCAAATACAAAGAAAATGGAATATAACCTTTGACATCAGTCTCTCAGTCACCTGCTAAAACAGAAGTCACCTTCCACATTTTGAGAAATCATGCTCGCTGATCAACAGCCCACATCCTTGTGAGCAGATTCTTCCAAAGACAGGTCTTCAGAGGATACTGGAGGCCTGCCTGACAGTTTGACTGAAACACCATCAGACCCTGAGTGCCCACGATCTTGAGGCATTAAATGGAGAGACGATAACTTCTTAGTGTATTAAGCTATTGAATTTGGAGTCTGCCAAGTAGCAAGAAGACAGACACTTACCGAGTGTGACAACAAGCATGAAGTTCTCCAGCATCACACAGAATTACAGGAGCTCTGATGATCGTCAAGAAGCTCCCACTCCTCCCAGGAGAATCTGGCGGACACATCCCGAAGGTCATGCAGCCCTTGCATGATGGGAACAGTTAAGTACATCACAAGCATCTTCCATGGATACCAGCCTTCAGTTTGGCCCTTTAATTGCTCTCCTCCCCAAGCCATAAAACCACCGATGCCTACTCGTCGCCCATGTACTGCTCCAGTGTGCAGAACACAGAAGAAGCAGGTAATGTGCAAAAAGATATCATCCACACATAGGGTCATAGGTGAGCAAGATGGCTCAGTGAGGAAAGATCTTGCTTACCTTGTAAGCCTGGTGACCTGGGTTTGACACTCAAACACATGGGGTGAAAATAATTGAACACATTTAAACATAATCTGTCATGAAAGGTCTCAAATACTCTCCTAACACCCCATTCTCTTGGATTTTTCTACATTACATATTCCCTTCCCAACCACATCTCAGTTCTGCCTTCTCCCAGAGGCCATCAATATTAGGAACATAAGATGATCGGTTCCTAGAGGGTAGATATGGCTCAGTGGGTAAAGCTCTGACTTTGCAAGTCTGATGATCTGAGTTCAGCCCCTATAATCTGCATAAAGATGGAGAGGCCCCATCCTGAAATTTGTCCTCTTGCCTTCTGTAAGCATTCTGTGCCGTGTACATCTCTTGGTACACATGTGTAGAAGCAAACTTACATGTACACATAATAATTTTTAAGGACTGTCAGAGCTGGAGAGATGGCTCACTGGTTAAGAGAGTGTTACTGTTTGTGTAAAGGGCCTGAGTTCAGCGTCCACATCAGGAAGCTCACAGCCATCTGTAACTCTAGGTCCAGGAGGAACACACACACACACACTTGCACTCTGAAGCTAGAGAACTGCTGTGAAAACCATTTCCAAGTCTCCTATCACCCTCAAGACGGAAACTTGGTTCCTTGGTCTGCCATTTTCAACTGGAGCCGGATTCCCTATTCTCAGTTCTGATCAGGCACCAGCACTTGAGCCTTCTGGAACTCTCCTAACTCAGTTACATCCAAGAACTGTTGCCTTGAAATGTGCCTTCCACATTTCGCCACCCCTAAGCTAAGAAATGGGACCTGTCGGTCTGGTGACTGGCCACTGGGTACTTTTATGTAGGAGGATGAAGCAACGAAGGCTAGGCATCAAGGACACACCTCTATATCTGATATATAGATATCTATATCTGATATAGAGGATAAAAGCTGCCAGATGTCACAGGTCTTTCTTCCTTGCTGTGCTTCGCGGGTAGGAAACGGACCTGGACCTGGCTGCACACCCCTCGGGTAGGAAACGGACCTGGACCTGGCTGCACACCCCTCGGGTAGGAAACGGACCTGGACCTGGCTGCACACCCCTAAACCAGTTCAAACAGAGCCCACACCAGCCCAGAGGTCACTACGTTATCCCCCACCCTACACCTCCCACACCGTAATCCAGTGGTATTGTGGCACTGGATTGTGGGTAATGTAGTTTCTTCCCAGTATTCTGTCATGTATCTATCAGCTAGTGACCCCTTCTGGCCAATGTCTAAGGGCAAGCCGGGGGGAAAAAGTCAGGAAAAAAAAAAAAAAAAAAAAACCAAAACAGTACTTTGGCCCACCACCCTCATATTATATGGAATTCACTCTGATTTCTCTGGCTAGGTGGGTTAATGGCAAATGTTAGGAATCTCCAGCACATGACTTATTCTTTTAACTTCCTGCTTCTGAGGTCCAGAGAGAGATGCTTCACATCTACCAGTCCTGGCAATGGAGGTTTTAGTTAATGGACTTCACTTGGAGGGCCTTTGTGTATCACAGTGAAATGGTCCTGTAGTTCATGAGTCCCAGATTTGGGTATCTCAGTTGACAGCAAGCATAATGGCGTGTTTCTTATTCCAGTTCTGAGGCATGGAGAGAGCTTAGTAGCTAAGAGTACTTGCTGCTCTTGCTGAAGACCCAGGTTCAGTTCCCACCACGAAGCAACAGTAGGCTGCTCTCAACCACTTGGAAACCTCACATCCAGGGCATCCTGATGTCCTCTTCTGGCATCTGAAGGCATTGCACTGACATGTGTCCAAGCCTATATACAGATACACAGAATTTAAAATAATCATAAACATCAATCTTGAAAGCCAGGCATGCTGGTGCATGACTTTAATCTCAGCAGGCAGGTGGATCACTATGAATGGTAGTTGAGCATTATTGGGCAAAATAATTTGAAGAAATGACTTTGTTGCCATTAAAAGGCACGACGAAATAAAAAGGACTTATCAGGGCTGGTGAGTTAGCTCAATGGTGAAGAGCACTTGGTCTTACAAAAGACCACAATTTGATACCCAGCAGCCACACGGAGGCTCGCCACTTCCATAGGCACTAGGCATGCACGTGGCACAGACATCGTGCAAGCAAAGCACTCATAAACACAAGATAAATCTAAAATATATTTGTAAATGGATTTATATAAAGCAGACAAAGTTCAATTGTTTTTCTTTGTTGGTTGTCATCATATCTGGCATATGATTACTGACAGTGCCCTGTTGATGGTAGATAGAAAAGAGGGACTTGTAAACTGTAGAGATAACGTGAGCAGCATGCAAAGTGCATGTCTAATCAAGTACAATTGTACAGAACATTGAAAAAGTTACGCACAAAAGCATTAAAACGGATGTCATGCAAATCATCATCGAGACTGAATTTCCTAAGGATCAGTGGATTACATCATTAACGTTTCCAAGAATTCCCTAATAGCGTGGATGTTGTCTATGGCAATATCACTTATTTTTTTAAAGGACTTACTTACTTGTCTAACTGTTTTGCCTTCATCCATCTACACCATGTGTGTGTCTGGTACCTTCAAAGGCCAGAGAGGGCATTGGATACCCTGGAGCTGAAGCTCTAGATGGTTGTGAGCTGTCATGTTCCTGGGAATGGAACCCATGTCTTCTGAACAGCAGCAAGTGCTCATGACCACTGAGCCATCCTCCCAGCACCCATCATTTACTTTAGAAGTTAGATGACTAAGTCAAGGCCAAGTGTTGAGAGAATTTTATGTGATTCGTGACATAGTATCAAGAACAAAAGTTGGGTCAGAGCTTGACAATAAAATCTAGCTTGCACAACCAGAGCTTCCAGGGACTAAGCCACTACCTAAAGACTATACATGGACTGACCCTGGACTCTAACCTCATAGGTAGCAATGAATATCCTAGTAAGAGCACCAGTGGAAGGGGAAGCCCTGGGTCCTGCTAAGACTGAACCCCCAGTGAACGTGATTGTTGGGGGGAGGGTGGCAATGGGGGGAGGATGGGGAGGGGACACCCATATAGAAGGGGAAGGGGAGGGGTTAGGGGGATGTTGGCCCGTAAACCGGGAAAGGGAATAACACTCGAAATGTAAATAAGAAATACTCAAGTTAAAAATAAAATAAAATAAAATAAATTTAAAAAAATCTAGCTTGCAGATTTAACATGTTTTACTGGCATTATTCATTCACTTAAGTCACTTAAGTTGAACCAGTGTCTTAAAAGTAAAACAGCAATAAAAAAAAGTATCAACACAAAGTTTCAAAGTATTCCAAATAAAATAGAACATGGAGCTGCCATGAGGGTTTCTTCTGTGATGAAACACCATGACCAAAAGCAACTTGGGGAGGAAAGGATTTCTTTGGCTTTCACGTCCATATCACTGTTCATCATCCAAGGAGGTCAGGACAGGAACTCAAATAAGGCAGGAACCTGGAGGCAGGCACTGGCGCAGAGGCCAAGGAAGGGTGCTGCTCACTGGCTAGTTCTTCATGGTCTGTTCAGCCTGCTTTCCTATAGAACCAAGGGCCACCCGTCCAGGGATAGGACCACTCATAGTAGGCTGGGCCTTCCCCATCAAATCCTAAGTTTAAAAATGCCTTATAGCCTGGTCTTAGGTCTTCTGGAGACATTTTCTGCACTGAGGTTCCCTCCTTTCAGATGACTTTAGCTCGTGTCAAGTTGACTCAAAACAAAACTAGCCTGCACGAATTGTGAATCAGGGAGTATTTGTCTCTGGGAACACATGGCCTATAAAAATCTAGTAAAGAGACAGGATCTAAACTCTCTACCAGTTCAATGTCAGATTGTAACTTATACAGAATACATACACAGTATTCTGCTTGAAAATTGGCAAGTAATATTTATGTTGAGTGAAAATACACACAAAAGTATCAACATATTCTTTCCCTTGGGGTGTGTGTGTGTGTGTGTGTGTGTGTGTGTGTGTGTGTGTGTGTGTTTTCACAAGACTGGGCTCAACAAATAGGTCAACATGAATAACGTTTGCATTAACTTGAGCTTGCCATGATTTTACTCTTATTTAAGACAAGCCCCTGCCATGTATCAATTTAAGATAACAAAGACAAGCTGAATTTTTTTAAGTTTTTTTTTGTTGTTGTTGTTGTTTTATTTTTGTGCATATACTGTGAGAGCTTGTGTATGGATCTGTGCACACAAATGCAGTGCCCTCAGTAGCCAGAAGAGGGCGCAGGATACCCTAGAGCTCCAAAGGTTAAGGGCAGAATTGTAGAAAATGTGTAGATTAGTCTAATTTACCCTGTGAATTCCCGTCCAGCCAAAGTTACATGGGTAGAGCCTGTCTCAAACAAACAACTAAGTCTGCTGAACAATCTCCAAACTGAGGAGAGGGAATGCCTTAAACTGATTCAGTAGCTAAGAGAGTTTGTCAGGTCCATCTCTTGATACTGCTCCAAAGGAAGCAACATAAGCAGTCCCATTGACAATTTAGCTGAGCATTGGAGAGATGGCTTTGTGGTTAAAAACATTGGCTCCTCTCTGGGAAGGACCTGGATTCCATATCCTGTACCTACATCAGGTGGCTCAAAACCATCTTTAACCCTGTCCCAGAGGAACCAACTTCCTCTTGGCCGTCTCAAGCACCTGCATGCTGTGGTACACCTACAAACAAACAAACACAAGCAAATACATACACACACACACACACACACACACACACACACACACACACACACACACACACGCATACATACAAACATACACAATTTTTTTTTTTACTTTTGCTCTAGGGCCTGGCATGGTGGCACATGTTAATGCCACCTCTGTGAATCTGAGACCAGTCAATCCTACATGGCAAGTTCCAGGGTAGACAGTTTCATAGTTGAGACCCTTTCTCAAATACAAAACAATCAGCTAATAGCCTTTGCATATGTATGCACTTGAGAAGTGGTGGCAGGAGGATCAGGAGTTCAGGGTTCAGCCAGGCCTACATGAGACCTTCACCAAAAACCAAAGTCACTTTAGCCAAGATTATTAAATTGTGAGGTGTGCAACAGGCATATGTGACACATGCACTCACGTGCAGATACATGAGCTTACATGAGCAGAAAGGACATTGAGTGGCCTGCTCTATCATTCTCTTTATCAATCATTCTTTATCCCCAAGTCAGGATCTCTCACTGTACTTGGAATGGGGCCCCAGTTGTTCTTCTGTTTCTGCTCAACAGCCCTGGGGTTATGGGGCAGCACCTACCTTTTCACGTGGATGCTGGGAATCTGAACACAAGACCCTATCTTGTGCAACAAGTGATCTTACGTACTGAGACACCAGGAGATATGTAATAGATTCTTCGAGAACTTCAGATCAAAGCAAAAAGTGTGCATGATTAAAACTAAATCCCCACCAGCATGTAATAATTGCCCAGCAAATTACTGAACCTGGAGTTTTCCTTAGTACTCAAATATAGTCACTTATTATGATTTCTAAAGCTTGGCACACCTGGCCATGAAAGTCCCAATAATTCAGGGTCATCATGCCATGTGTGGTCCCTACTATATGCATAGGTTTATGGATCTAGAAATTGTAATAGTGCCCTGGTGAGTGTGTGTGGCCATTTACCTAGCACAGATCCACGGAGGGTGTTTCTCTCACTTGCTCGAGGTATGACCAGAATGAATTCTGAAAAGGAAACTGAAGGTTTCAGGTAAATGGGCAGTTTCCTCCATTGTAGTAAGGTGACAGTGATCTGGAGAACAAAGGCCTGCCCTCTGAGAGCCAATAGAGTGCTTAATGGCATAAACTGTGACGGCAACCTGTACCGTCTCCAGGTTCTCAGCCCAAGTGTCAGAAATACACAACTTTGGGCAAATTCCTTAATTGCTTTGTTATGTTGGGGAATTAGCATTGTCACAAAATAAAGATTATGTTATGCTTTTAAAAAGGTGATCTGTGAAAACATTCCAAACATAGTAATACCACTGGCTTACTCAGTCTTACTGTAACTCCAGTTCCCGGGCATTCAACATCCTGGCCACAGGATGTGTGAATACAAACAAGCCAAGGCCAAGGGAAAAGCAATGTGTGGGCAAGAGAAACACCGACTGCAGAGAAGCTTGACATTGACATATCACTGAAAGTAAACACTTGGAGATGGAACAAACTCACTCTCGAGAAACAAGAAGTTACAAAACCTATGGCCTGAAAAATCCTAGGAAGTATAACTGCCCTGTGGGTGAAAGACATATTGCCTAGAGAAGAAAGATAGGGCTTGGCAAAGGTCAGAAAAAGGCCTTCCAGTCTGAGAGGTTGTTGGCAAAATATAGGTCTTGGGAGGTCAAAAGGAGCCTTTGTGAGATCTGCTTATGTCAGTGGTAGTGATGGAAACCATCATGAAGTGTCTGTGGAAGGAAAGGAATTTGTGAGTGTACAAGGAATGACAATACACAGACCAGTAGCAAAGAGTGTATCTGTTAGAGACTAGGAGGACAGGGAACAGGTTGAACTTGAGGGGCAAGCAGAATGCAAACAGACTGGAGATGAAGCTGGAGACTTGGGCACAGGTAGAGATATGGAGAAGGGAGAGTGGTAAATGTCCTAAACAGTGACCATATGAAAGACAGGGAAGAGAGACAAATGGAGTGTGTGTGTCCAAAAACAGAGCAGGAGAGACCTTAGAAGATACCATTTGAGCTGGAGAGATGGCTCAGTGGTTAAGAGCACTGTCTGCTCTTCCAGAGGTCCTGAGTTCAATTCCCAGCAACCACATAGTGGCTCACAATCATCTGTAAAGAGATCCGATGCCCTCTTCTGGTTACAGTTACAGTGTACTTATATATAATATTTATAATTATATATTATATATACAATATATACTTATATATAATATATATAATAAATGAATAAATAAATCTTTAAAAAAAAGAAGATACCACTTTCCTTGGAAGATACAACATTCAGGGAGCTGAGGAATTTTATGTACAACCCTTCCTTAAAGAATATAGCTATGAACAATGTGATCATCTCTAGTAAGGTCAGTTCACTACGGACTTCTATTCTTCCCGGTAACATTCAAGTACCGAGGAAAACAAAACACCAGAAACCCATCATGACTTTGAATATACATCTTTTTTTTTTTTCAAGAGTCCTTCTTTGGCACTACAATCTTAACATAGGAATGAAAGGTGTGAAAACAATCAAATGTGTGTGGTGGGGGATAAAGAGTTCAAGGTCATCCTTGAATATACGTATGTTCGAGGGCAGCACAGGCTATGCGAGGCTGTCTCAAAAACAAACAAAAACAAAAACCAACCAAATGCAAAGTAAGACACTAAAACAGGCTGGAGAGATGGCTCAGAGGTTAAAGGCACTAGCTGCTATTCCAGAGGTTCATTTCCCAGCAACCATATGGTGGCTCGCAACCATATACAATGGGATCTGATGCCCTCTTCTGGTGTGTCAGTGACACTTTACTCATATATAAATAAATAAATAAATAAATAAATAAATAAATAAATAAATAAATACTGAAAAATATAATGAAAGAGAATCCAAAATGCAACAGTGAATTAGACAAGACAAAAGAAAGACATAGTATTTTACATCAATTTGAAGACTGAGAAGAAGAAAAACAAGAGCCCAAGAATGTGTGAGAAAATAACGAAGTATTTATCATTCGTGTTTCTGGAATTCCTGGAAGAGAACAGAAAGAATAGAGATTAAAGAAAAACAAAACAAAACAAAACAAAAAACAAACTTCAAAACTACTGAGTTTGGCAAAGGAGAGAAATCTATAGATACAAAGGAAATCCATACAAGCCAAGATAAACTTTCACAGCTGGATTCTGATTACTCAGGACACCAAGAAAGGATGACTGTTTCAAGTTCAAAGCTAGCCTGGGTTAAGTAGTACCAGACTTATCAGGACACTATTGAAAGACATTGAAAAAGAAATCCAAAATTATCATGCCTAACACACATTAAACTTTTGGACATTATGGACAGAAAAACTGTAAATACAGTTCTACTGAAAGCATAGATTATAAATGGCCCCATTGGTGGCAGATCTCATCAGAAACTCAGTAGAGAGAAGAAGGGGATGGAACAGTACTAAAAGGACTCACCTGGTCTGGATCCACTTAGGCATGTAGCCATAAAAACTACATCCAGGACAGGAAGACATCCTTAAATGAAAGACAATGATAATGTCACCAGCCTACTAAAGAGAAAATTCACTTATTAGGAAGGAAATATGAACAAGTTTGTGATTTTAAGAAAAAAGAATGGGCTGAACAGTGGATCATCAGGAAACAGCACTGTCTGTTCTTTCCAGAGGTCTTGAGTTCAATTCCTGGCAACTACATGGTGGCTCACAACCATCTATTCTGGGATCTGATGCCCTCGTCTGGCCTGCAGGTGTACATGTACTTAGAGTATGTATGTATAAATAAATAAATAAATAAATAAATAAATAAATAAATAAATAAATAAACTAAAAAAAGAAACAAGATATGACAAACAATAGAATGGGTACAGGTAAAAGTGAAGGGAACTGTGGAAGTAAGGTATAAATCATTAAACCATATTAATTAAGATCATGTATTGGTTAGCTTAATATGACACGATCTTGAGTCACTGAAGGGAAGAAGGGAACTGTCTTGATCAGGCTGGCCTGTTGGCATACCTGAGAGGGATTACCTTCAATATATTACCTGAGTAAGAAGACCTGCACATTATGGTTGGCACCTTACCCTAGACAGGGAATTCTGGATTGCTTATGAGTAGAGAAAGGGCAGGAGAGATGGCTTAGCATTCTTGCAAAGGACTCAGGATGCACCCGCATGGTGATTAGTGACAGTCATTCCAGTTCCCAAGAGTCTGGTGACCCCTCCTGGCCTCCACAGGCACTGCATGTACATGGAGGTGCAGAGTCATACCTGCATGCAGAACACCCAACCGCAAGCGATAACACCTAACGAGTGCCCTGAGCAGAGCGCACTGGCACTGTGCACTAACTCACGATTCCTGCTCTTCGCTGCGGATGTAATGTGATTAGCCACCGCACCTTCCTGCTGCCTGGACGTCCTGCAACGATGCACTGCATCCTCCTCCAACTGTGAGCCGGACAAACCTTTTTATCGCATACGCTGCTTTTGTCAGAGTATTTTCACACAGCAATGGGGGGGAACTCAAAACATAAGATAAATGTATATAAATATATATTAACATATATACGATCACATAATATATGAAATAACTGTATTATATATAATCTATGTATAACAATAAATCAATGATTAAATTTTAAAAATACAAACAAAACAGTTATATCAAATGAAACCCTAAAACTTCAGAAGTAATCCACGGGAATACTACGGACGAGAGAAACAAAGAACACAAAGTCCATCATAAACAGCAGCCTTAAACAAACGCTGCAACAGGTTGGTGCTTTGAGTTGTCTAAATCTGTCCATTAGGAGAGAAGGATATGGAATGGCCATGAGGACTCAGGTATATGTTGTTCATGATAAACTGACGTCATATGATAAAGTATTAAAATGATGCAAAATGGGCTGTGAGGTGGCTCAACAAGGTAAAAGCCCCTGCTACCACACCCCGTGACTTCATTTTGGTCCCCGGATACCACGAGAGGAAAGCAAAGAACTGAGTCCCTCAAGCTGTCCCTTCACCCCTGCATACACGTGATGGAACACACCCAAACACACACAGTAGATGACATATTCAACAAAGGATGAAAAATATAAAGCGTGGACTGAAACTGCAGGAGTAGCTAGGCATATATCAGAGCTACGCTGCAGAGCTAAGAGCTCTTAAGCAGACACAAAGGGATACAAAACGATAAAAAGGTAAACAAACCAGGGAGCCTTAGCAAGCCTACAGGTCTGTTATCCAAAACACACCTGGGAATTGTGTGAAGGAAAACCAATAGAACTTAAAACAGGGACAGAGGAGTCCATGATTACAGTTCAAGACTTCCGCACATCTTTCAGCAACGGGGACAGAAAAAAAAAATCATCAAGAACACAGAATGTTGGGAGTAGCACCACTGACAGACAGTCTCGTAGACATTCCACAAATGACAGCACAGCACAGGTGCTTTCCAAGCTATACAGAACAGAGCAGATCTCCAGCCACGGTAAGTGGTGGGGAGGAAGTCTGGACAGAGCAAATCAGACCAACAACGCATCGTCAGAAATACTCACAAGTCTAGGAAACTGAACAACACGTTTTACATAGCCTGTGTGTCGGAGAAGCGATCAAGAAACTTTTGATGTGAATGCAACAGAGGTAAAACAGGTTAAAGCTTGGATGACAGTGACGATATGGCCATGAATTTACAACTACCTTCTTACACTAGAAGACAGTAAAATCATCAGTCTCACCCCCTATTCCAAAATGACCAAAAGCCAGTAAAGCAAGTAAAATAATACAATACAGACCAAAGCAACAATCAATAAAACTAAAAATAGACAATGGGGGAAGGGAGGGGAATCCATAGTACAAGGTTCTGGTTAATCTGAAACGTTTCAAGATTACAAAAGACTAGGAAAAAAATATGTGCCCATCATCAGGAATGGAGCCACATTTAAGTACAGATCCTGCCGTGGTAAAGGATATTACTTTAGGGCCACTAATCCCAGCACTTGGGAAGCAAAGGCTGGAGGGCCTCTGTTGAGTTCTAGGCCAGCACAAGTACACAGTAAGACCTTGTCTCAAAATAAAAATAAAAACAGAACCTTCAAACAGCACAAAGTTATAATTTTTATATAACATCGAACAATTCCTTAAAAAGTACCAGAAACTTCATTCAATATGAAATAGTCTTAATTCTGGACCTACTAAACAAAATAAAGTCAGACATTCAAAGAACCTCCACGCCTGAGGGCTTCCCTGCAGGAAGCTACTAAAACAGTACAGGAACACAGAGCGTCAATTTACCAACTTACCGACCATCTTCCACACCCAGGGGAAAGCACGGTCCTCAAGTCTCAGGTACGGGAAGGCGGGTATCCCTGTGACACCAGACAATGTCAAGAACAAGACGCCAATGATGACAGCCGCATGCGTCACTTAGGAAACTGGGGAATGTCTCAGCGAAGTCCTAGCAAGTCTAACAATACAAAATACAAACAGAAGGACACTCCACGGCTAGCCCCAGACTGCAAGTCTGGCCCAGTATTTAAAGCTTAAAGCTTTAAGGGCTTCTCTCCAGTGTGGATGCTGAAGTGGCAGATGAGATCTTTCCGATTGCTGAAGGCTTTCCTGCACTCTTTGCACTCAAAGGGTTTCTCTCCGGTGTGGGCCCTTTAGTGCAAGATGAACGTAGAACAGTGAGTGAAGGCTTTGCCACACTTGAGGCACTCAAAGGGCTTCTCCCCAGTGTGGATCACATAGTGGTGGATCAGGGCTGCACTCTCAAGGAAGACCTCCCCACACTCACTGCACTCATAGGGCTTCTCCCCACTATGAGTCTGCTGGTGCCACAGGAGGTATGACCTGTGTTTGAAGACCTGTCCTCACTCAAAGCACTCATATGGGTTCTCCCCACTGTGGATGCTGTAGTGTCAGATGAAGCCTGCCTGTCTCAAAAAGCTTTCTCTCCAGTGTGGCTCCTGTTATGTAAGAGGAATGTAGAGCGGTGGGTTGAAACCTCGGCCGCACTCCTCGCATTTATAAGGCTTCTCCCCACTGTGGATCCGTTGGTGCTGGGTAAGGTGTGGTTTGCAATTGAAGGCCTTCCCACACTCCATGCACTTGTATGGCTTCTCCCCGGCATGGACCATGTGGCCTTGAAGAAGGATGTGCTCTTGCTGAAGACCTTCCTGCACTCAGTACCCTCACATGGCTTCACTCCAGAGTGACTCCTCTCGTGTTGAGCAAGGAGGCGCTTCCTGCTGAACACTTTCCCACAACTACTGCATTTGAAGACGCTTTCCTCCTCGTGAATTACAGGGTCCTTATCAGACTCGCAGTTACAGAAGGCATCTCCTGGAGGGATGTGCATCTGTATAACCATTGAACACACTTCCTCAGCTCTTCCTAAGCTATCCCGTCTGAGGGTGACTTTCCCAGGAAGCACTGTTTGAAAGTGTCCTTGCTCCATTTCTGAGGAAGCAATCTGACCAGGAGTTGTTACTGACTGGGAGTCCTCGGAGGCGCCTTTTGTTAACTAGGCCTGGTGTGAGATTCCCTTGGATAGTGCTGTCCCACAGGCAGTAAGTTCTGTAGCCTTGGTTTTTCCATTATTACCTGGAATAAGTAACACACACCAGGGTAATAAAAACATAGAAAACTCAAAGTGTCCTGTTAAAGAGAAACATTAAACTTGAAGCACTGCCCTTAATGTCTGTTAACCCTGGCTTATCATTTCCTTTTTTTCTTTTCTTTTTTTCTTTTGTGTGTGTGTGTGTGTGTGTGTGTGTGTGTGTGTGTGTGTGTGTGACTCTTGAATTTCTGATTCTGAAGGACAGAGGAAACTGTGATGAGTTAGAGAGTTTAGAATAAACATCTCAATTTTTTACTTACTATTTACATAAAAGTAACTCATTATTAGTTCCTCAAAGGAGTCCAGGGGTTGGGGTGCATGTGGAGTGGGGTGTAAAATCAACTGCCACCAAGTCTGATGACCTGAGTTCAATCCCTGGTACTCAGAAGGTAAAAGGAGAGAACTGATTCCTGAAAGTTGTTCTCTAATCTTCACGTATGTTCTGTGGCACATACATACATGAAGGAACGCACACACACATACAACAAGTCAAATATGTAGTGAAACAATAATAGTCTGAGGTCCCCCAGCACACCCAGGAGACATGAAAGGACCATAAGTTTGAGATTTTGAGACCACCCTGGGCTCTACAGACAGCATGAGGGTCAGCATGACACACACATAAAAACACAACTTCAAAAACTGGGAAAATGTGCTTGTAGCGTATATAACAGAGAGAAGTATTATGAATACAGGCTGAGGGGTGTAGTTCGGTAGAAGACACTTGCTAGTATGTCTAGGGCTTTTGAATAAAAGCTAAAATAAAGGAATGTGTGAACAACTCCAAGTAAATAACTAAATAAAATTTTTAAAAGAGCACTTTTCTGAGTTATCTCACAGAAGAAACAGAACGGCCAAAGTCTTATAGTAAACCACTAAACAAACCCTCCTTCCCTGTGAGGAAAAAAAAAAAAAAACATGGCTTCCCCATCTGCTTAGCAAAACTTGAGAGCACCCATACAGCACCAAGTACTGGCTAGGATATGGATCTTTATTTACCGTGAGGATGCTGGGAAAGAACTGGTTTTTCAGCATCGTCCTAAAACTCATCATGAGTAAAGGAGGCAAGAAGAGGTCGTAGCGAGAACACAGCTTGAACTTTCTGGAGGAAATAGGACACATAAAGGACCCTCCCCTCTCCTCAAAACCAGGGCCACAGACAGAAGAACCATGGCCACCACGGAGCTCCAGAAAACAGCCAACCCTCATCACACACTCACAGGAAACCTGGCTTATCTCTCACCCTGTGGATTATTTTAAAAAAATTTTTAAAAAGCTGGTCTGAACCAGGCCCTCTTCCTCCCTTACTCTCCACTGCAAAAGCTGTTCCTCAGACCTTACACAAACCCTTATCCTGCACCCTCAGAAACTGGGCCACAGGGTTTGCGGGCACCATCCTCTCAGACCAATAAGGTCTACTCTTGCTGTTTTGAGGTCGAACTGAGTCTACTCTTCCACATTCCTCCATGAGTATATTTCTTACAAGACATGCTATGCCATACTGATCTATGCAACGGGACTGCACATTTTTGTTTTGAGACAGGGTCAAACTGTAAAGCCCTGGGTGGCCTAGAACTAGCTATGTAAATCAGGCTGGCCTTGGACTCAAGAAAGCTCCCTGCTTCTGCGTTACAAGAAAAGCTTACTTCCGATGTAACTCTCTATAGCCAATCCTCAGGATGTAAGGAAACAAAGACAGGGTGCAAGGTGAGGATTCAGTGGGTAAAGTTGCTTGCAGCTAACGCTAATAAACTGAGTGTACGAGGCAGAATACACATGGTGGTAAGAGCACCAACTCCCAGCTCCTACAGGCTGTCCTCTGACCCCCATGTGCACACTGTGCCTTATATTAGAGGAGGAGGAGTACCTAAGAGATTGCAGGGCCAACAGCCCTGACCACTTCCCTTACCTGCATGGATGCTTGGGGAAATGTCTTGCATCCCTGGCCACAGCTCCTGCCCACGCTCCAGTTGATACATCAGCTCCGGTTTGGGAACAGGATACCCTTCAAGGAAAGAAACGTAGACATGTGGATTTTTTTAAAAAATCGATAAAGACCTTCAATGTCATCTGGGATTTCAAGACCAGAATTTGATCTTGGGAAGAACCTGCTCTAAGCAACACACACAAAGTTAACATGTGACTTGGAAACTTGTGTAAGTTTTAGTTAACAGAGTATGTGAAACGTGTGGCTGGTGGGACAAGACTATAATCCAGCTACTGGAGAGGCTGAGGCAGGAAGATAGCAAGGCCAAGGCTGCCTGGGTGATGTAGTGAGACCTTGCTTTGAAATAAAAGAAAGAGGGATTGGGACACAGCTCAGTGATGGAGTGTTGTACAAAGACAAGATTTAGGGTCCCACCCCTTGTATTGGAGTGAGGTGGGAAACAGTATTTAATGCGGCTTAATTTTTGCCAACTTGACACAAACCTAGCATATTTGTGAAGAGGAACCTTAACAGAGAAAAAAGCCTCTAGCATGTTGGCCTGTAGGAAAGTCAGTGAGGCTTTAGTATTTATTTATTTATTTATTTATTTATTTATTTATTTATTTATTTTATTTATTTATTTATTTATTTATTTATTTATTTATTTGGTTTTTCGAGACATGATTTCTTTGTGTAGCCTTGCCTGTCCTGGAACTCTCTATAGACCAGGCTGACCTTGAACTCAGAGATCCACCTGCCTCTGCCTCTCTGAGGTTAAAGGCATGCTTCACCTCCACCCCAGTGGGGAATTTTTGGCTAGTGATGATGTAGGAGAGTCCAGCCTCCACCTCTGAGCAGTTGGTCCCGGGTTGTATAGGAAGGTTGAGCAAGCCAGTAATCAACATTCCTCATGGCCTCTGCTTCAGTTCCTGCTTCCAGATTCCTGTCTTGAACTTGGCTTCCTCAGAGGACAGTCATCTACCTTGAAGACAAATGCTTTCCTGCCCACATCGCTTTTGGTCATTGTGTTTTACCACAGAAATAGAAACCCTAAGTAAGACATATTTATAACCTGTATTTATAGGACATCTAAGGGGCAAAGAAAAGCAATCTGTATATTAATTAGGTCATTTCATGACCGAAGAATATTTAAGAGGAGAGTTTAGGAGTAAAAGTTGCATTTTAAATCATCAAAGATTTCCATTCAAACAAGGAATGAGTATTAATTCATTTTCCTGTGCTATGAAGAGAAATACTTAAGGCTGGTAATATAATAATAATAATAATAATAATAATAATAATAATAATAATTCAGAGTATGGCTCATTGACACACTTTTAATCCCAGCACTCAGGAGGCAGAGGCAGGTAGATAACTATCAGATCATGGCCATCCCAGTCTGCATAGTGAGTTCTAGGCCAGCTGAAGTTACACAGTAAGACACTGTTGTAAAAAAAACAAACATACAAAAGGAACAGGTCAGAAATCAGTGATAGCTAGCCCCTGTAATAGCAGCGTGCTGGCTAGTTTACATCAACGTGACACAAACTAGAGCGGTGGCTCTCTACCTTCCTAATGTTGTCACCCGTTAACACAGTTCTTCAGGGTGTACTGACCCCCAGCCATAAAATTATTTATATTGCTACTTCATAAGTGTAATTTTGCTACCCTTATAAGTCGTAATTAAGTATCTGTGTTTTCTGATGATCTTCAGCAATCCTTGTGAAAGGGTTGTTCAACCTCCAAAATGGTCCAACCCACAGGTTGAGAACATTTGAGCTAGAACCATTGCAGTGAAGGGAACGTCATCTGAGAAAATGCCGCCATAAGATTGGGCTGTAGCAGACGAGCCTACGGGGCATTTTCTTAATTAGTGACTGATGGGAGGGGGGTCAATTCATTACGGATGATGCCAACGCTGGGCTGGTGGTCCTGATTCTATAAAAAAAAAAAGCAGGCTGAGCAAATCATGAAAAGCAAGGCTGTAAGCAGCACCTCTCACGGCCTCTGCATCAGCTCCTGCCTCTAGGTTCCCATCCTGTTTGAGTTCCTGTCCTGACAGCTTTTGATAATGAACCATGATATGGAAGTGTAAGCCAAATCATGGTGTTTCATCATAGCAATAGGAACCATAACTAAGACACCTGGCACCTTGGAGGCTGAGGCAAATAGACTGGACTGCCACAAGTTTGAGTCCAGGGTGGGTTACACAAAAAGTTCTAAGCCAGCCTCGACTATAATGTGAGACCTTGTTTTAAAAACAAACAAACAAAAAAGCACAAAGAAACCACACTTGGTATAGTGGGACATTCCTTTAATTCCAGAACTCAGGAGCAGAAATAAGTGGATCTCTGAGTTAAAGGCCATTCTAGTCAACATAGTCTATTTCAAAACAAACAGTAATATACCTCTCAAATAAAAATAAGCAGTGCAGGTAGACGCTTGCTTCCAAACCTGCACCTGACCCCCAGGATCCATGTGGTAAGGAGAAGTGACTCCTGCAATCTGTCCTCTGAGCCCTAAGCATCCCAGCACAAGTGTGCACACTCACACACAAACATATGCTAAAATCCTAGCACTTGGGGGACGGGAGCAAGATAATAAGGAACTCAAGGTCACCCTCAGTTATGAGTTCAAGGATGGCCTGGGCTACATGAAATCAAACCTATTTAGCTCACTTCTGAGGTAAGCCTTTCCTGTACTCCCCTATTATCCCCCTCCCCACCCCAATGCACACACGCTTTCCTTTCCTCTGTTCCCCCTCTCTTCCTTGCTTTACTAGGGTCTTACTGTGTAACCTAGTAAATATAAATAGACAGGTCTGAGCCACCAGACTTACTCTGTATTGATTTTCTATAATCCACTGTAACTAAGGCTATGCCAGAACTATGCTGCTGAGAACTTTATCCCCTGGAAAGGACAGTTTGTTCAGTAACGTTTTGTTCTCTCCTTCTACGTACATGTAGGTCTTAGAGTTATCATTCTGGTTGTTATTATTTTTTAAAGCTCTATAATATTTAAAAAGATGGGTTTATTATTTTATGTATATGGCTGTTTTGCCTGCATGTAGGTCTGTGCCTCTTTTGTGCGTTGTCCTCAGAGGCTAGAAGAGGGTATCAGATCCCCGGAGACTAGAGCCACAGATGGTTGTTGGTCTCCACGTTGGTGTCTGGATTTGAACCTGGGTCTTCTGGAAGAACAGCCAATGCTCTTAACAACTAAACCATCTCTCCGGCCTCCTACAAAAATGGTAAGCAGGCCTGGCAGCCCTAAGCCTTCAATACCACCATGCTGAAGAATAAGTTTCAAATACATAGCCACTATCCAAACCAGAACACCATGCATTTTCATTGGCCCAAGTCTTTGTTTATATCCTAAGCAAAGTTTAATAGTGTCCTTGCAAGTCGCAGTCTAAATGTGGATTCTATTCAGAATCTTCTCACAGCATCTCCAGGTCATCTCACCACACACATGGACCATGTAAGCATAAAATGCAAAAGGAGGCCTTTACCACATAGGCCCAAGCTACCTAAACCCTGGCCTTGGATTTCTCAGCATCTAGACCTACGAGAAGTAACTATCTGCTAAAAGAATTAGAAAAACAAGGAAACAGAGACGCTTGGCTTACAGATGGCATTTGCTGCTCAAAAGTTCCCCGAGGGCCAGTGAGGTGGCTCGGCAAGTAAACAGACGGGCTCCAGGCCTGAGAACCTGAGTTCAATCCTCGGGACCCATATGGTAGACAGAACAGACTCACAAGCCATAGCACAAATGCCACCCTCCTTACCACATAATAGAAATGTAATCATTTTTTTTTCCCAAAAGAAAGAAAGAGAGAGAGAGAGAGAGAGAGGAAAGAAAGAAAGAAGGAAAGAAGAGAGAGAGAGAGAGAGAGAGAGAGAGAGAGAGAGAGAGAGAGAGAGAGAGAGAGAAAGAAAAGGCCCCCACATGAGCCACTGCAGAAAAACAAAACCATGCAAAACTGCAGAGACTCCTGAGACTAAGGACTAAACACTGCTGCAAATTTGATAAAGCAGAAAACAAACTAAGGTCTCGCTCTTAACTGAAACTGGCCTTCCACTCACAATCTTCTTCTCTCAACCTCTCAAAGACTAGCACCAAAGTCTCACTACACCTGGCAAAAAATAAATATGGGGGGTGGAACAGAGTGGGGGTAAATGCTCCAGCTACAGGGGGCTCTGGAGATGGCTCCGTGGCTAAGAGCGTGGACTGCTCTTCCAAAGGACCTGAGTTTGATCCCTAGCACCATGTCAGGAGGCAAACGACTTCTAGTCATTCCAATCCTAGGGGATCCGACACATCGGGCCTTCTCCATCACCTGTACTCACATTCATACTGAGGCACAGACATACACATGTAGGGAGACACGAGACGCCAGTGCTCACAGGTAAGCCCTAGGGAAACCAGGAAATGTTAAACATGCAGGGTTTACTCTTGAAAGGAAGAGTTCCAGAACCTATCTTCTACCCAGAAGGTTGGGAGTGAAGCTGGTTGACAGCCCAGTGCCATCTGTAGGGTCAGGTCACGCCTGACGCCCCAGACCCTGAGTGCTCATCTCTGTCTATAGTGCCACCGTCACCCAGACCTTTATGATTAACTGTTTATCTAGAGCCTGCTTTCCCAGTTAATCTATAGAACTTACCTTTAGGGAAGCGGTCACATATACTTTACAAAGAGTTTCAGGGACACATACCTTAGGCTTTATGGTGCATACAGAATTAAGTATCACCAAGAAACGTTTTCTAAACTCTGCTGGCCACAGAGTTTGCAGATAAGCCTGCACACATAGGCAGGGCTAAAATAATAAAAATATATCGGGGAGAGGGGAGCACTAGCTAAAGAAGATGGAAATCTTACCTGTGCATTCTACAAAGCACCCCTCTTCTCCCATAACCATCTTCTCTACATTAGCTTAGGAGCCTAAAAATTACTACAATTCTTGCCCAAAGACATACAACACAGGAAGAGATGAGTCTAGAAAGTGCTTGAAGAGGGGGAAGAGAAGACGATAAGCTCAGAGGACATCTTAAGCATCGAGGCCTGGAGCCAAAGGGTGGAATGAAAGCCGCAGATGACCCATTCCCTGAAATCTGGAGGTCATGAGACCCAGAGAGACCAGAAGCCCAAGGGTTTCCAGCATCACCTCCTAGTACAGGGTCCTCTGAGCTGGAGACAGCTTCCCCCATTCTTCTTGGGTAAAAATTACAGTCACATCCTCAAAGGTGAAAGCCACCTGAAAAGTCACTAAACACATTAGCTCTGGCCTCAGGTTTTGCTCAAAGGTACAATTAATGCCCAAACCACACAGCACATCCTGAAGGCTATGCTGTTTCCCAGGGCACAAGGGAAGAGATCTGCTGTTTGGGGCAGGTGACGGCTAGTTTTAATCAACATCTTGACACAATCTAGAATCACCCAGGAAGATAGTCCCAGTGAGGGACTACCTAGAACAGGTTGGCCTGTGGGCATGTCTGTGAGAGACTATCTTGATTACGTTAAGACTGGAAGACCCAACCTACAAGTGGTTGACACCATTCCCTGGGTTTGGGTACCAGACTCTATAAAGAGGAAAGAGTGGAGTCACTGAGTTGGTTCAGAGGGCAAAGGCACTTAGGGCCAAGCTTGATCTCTACCCTGGGCCCTTACAGAGCAAAAGGCAAGAACCCGACTCCCCAAAGTTGTCTTCGGGTCTCCAAATGCAAACCCACACAAACATGCACTAAATAGATAAATGCATATAAGCTTAAAACGAATGAGAGTACTGGGTGTGGCAGCTTATACCTTTAATCCCAGCACTTCAAGAAGCAGAGCTACATGGGTCTCCATGAGTTCCATGCCTGCAATGCTACTCGGTGAGACCCTGCCTCAAAACAAACAAGCAAACAGAAGACAAGGGGAGCACAAGCATCGTGCATGCAACGGTTGCTCTCATTTTGTCTGACCACAAACATGCTGTAGCCAGTTCTCTCGGGCTCCCGCCACGCTGACTTCCCTGCTAGAACAGATCTGGATATGTGAGCCAAGCAAACCCTTTCTTCCCTCAACACTTCTGTTGGGGAATTTTATCACAGCCGTAGGAAATAAAGCTAAGGCAGGGCATAGTATCAGTGTGAAGGGCAGACACCGCCAATGCAGGAGCTCTTAGAAGGCAACAACCAGCAAAGACAAACCATGGGCTGTGAGAGAGGTTCTGTTGGGGTTCAAGGGGTTCAGATCCCTTGAAACTGGAGTTCCAGTTGTCAGCTGCCCTATGGCTGTTGGGAATCAAAACGTGGGTCCTCTAAAAGAGCACCCAGTACTCCTGACCGCTGAGCCATCTCTCTAGCCCCAAACATTAATTAATTAAATTAATTAATTAAAGTGCCATCTGAGCAGAAATGCTAGAGAAAATGGTCTTGCAGAGATCTGAGGACTGTCTGAGGCAGAGTGAACCTCAGAGGTAAATGCTGGAGAAGCAAAGGAAGCGTTGGGTCAGATTGGTATACCTGAAGAGCAGTGAGCCAGACAGGGAAACAAGATAGTGAGTAGTCAGCCAGGAAGAATATGATGCTTAACAGATGGTGTCTGATAGGAACTGATCAAAGTCCTTAGCCTGGCGCTTCCTTTCACTCTTCAATCTCTTAAATACCTACCAGAGGTCGCCATTCCTGGCATGAGGAAGCTGTAGGAGGCCTAATTAGCTGAGTTGCAATGCTGGAAACTGAGGGCTATGTGTGTCTTTTGTTAGAAGCAGAAATAGCAACAAACAGAAACCAGTTATTAACCCAAATCCTAGACGATTGTTGCCCACTGTCACAGACGTTATCTTTGGCTTTCTAGGTTATTACTAGAAATAGTCATCTGGGTTCCTGAAGATCGACTTAGAACAGAGGGAGTTCCAAAGTGTTTGTTACAGAAAAGGAGGCAGGTCAGTAGGTATTAGGGCCCAAGGTCCTACTTTCTTAGGTATGGTTTCCACTGTTCATGTGCATAAACGACCCTCTCAGGTACTAAGTGGAGGAAAACAAGAAATAAGGGGAAGGATGTGACTGCTCAGAGGTAAGGAGGAAGTTTATCTTAGATATGTGGGAGAGCGTAGCCAGAGACAGAAACACCTGGGAGAGTCCAGAGTGGACATGCCCCTGGGCCATGTGAGATGAGGAAGAGGGGAAGAGAGGAAGGAGAGGGACACAAGGTACAGCAGCCAAGTGGCCCAAAAGAGCAGGGATTTCCAAACTGGTTAGATTATAACGGGAAGCGCAGCTGCAGGAAGGGCAACCCAGCTACAGGGCCCGGGGAGTTGAAGGTAGGGGGGCGGGGTATACCACCTCAAACACAGGTAGGGGTGTGTGTAGCACAGAGAAACAAGTGGCCAGGTCTGCTTTGTTATGTTAAGAAGGCACTTCAGCTTTTGTGTCTCAGCTTTGAAACCTAGCACTAAGATTGAGGATGAACTGGGTGGCCGTGTGGATCCACTTTTCCTAAACATACCCACTTAAAAAGACCAACATAGAGGCTCTCTTGATTGACAGGTTCTCCAATCTAGAAAGCATCAAAAAACCCACCTACCCTGAGCTCACCAGCGCTGATGCCATTCTGTGACCCTGCCCCTGTCTCCTTGCCCAGGGCAGGAGACTTTGGCTGCTGACTGTTATGCCCAGGTCATGGAGCCCAGCTCGGTTCACCGTGCCCCACTCCTCTCTCCAGGCAACACAGGGGCACAGCTGAGATTCCCACAGTGGGCGTGGACTGAACTGTAGCACGAGGATGACATCACCGCATGGAGACAGTATGGCCGCCAGCACCGGCATTTCATTTGCCAGGCAAGCCACAAGACTCTTGTGCTATACCTTCTGGGTAACGTAGTTCTTTCTCTGCTTACAAACCCATCACTCCCTCCGCAGTGTCTTGGTTTTCTTAGTCTTTGTCTAAAATAAGGTCACAGACCTAGTGCCATGGTTTAGACATACCTATCATTATTTGAAATTGTTTAAATTTGAGACAAACTTGCTAAATTGGCCAGGTTGGCTTTGAACTGAACTTATCCTACTGGGGCTTCCTGAATTCTCAAGTAACAACCTACACAGCATAGGATTTGAGACTGGGTCAGACCAACATTCTTTCTATGTGAAATGTAGACTGGAATGAGTGTGTGCGTGTGAGACCTCTGCCGAAAATCAGGGCAAATGTAAAGATAATAAACTGAGAGCTCTACAGAGGACCCCTGAGCTCTACACATAGATCATCTCTCCTTATCCACCAACTTCCTTTCGTTTATTGGTGAGGGCATGTTCTGTCCATGTGCACAAGCATGGGGACTGAGTTTGCTCCCCGGCACCCTGGGACAAGCTGGGTACCCTGAAGTGCATCTTAGCACTGGGGGCTGGACACAGGAGGATCACTGTGTTTGTTCCCTTTACCAGCCGATCAAGCCACCTTGGGGAGTCTCGTGTTCAGTCCAGAGACCTATCCTCTCAGAAACTGAGATGGAGAGCAACAGAAGGAGCCACCTGATGAGGTCCCCTGGCATCCACCCGTCACTCACCTCCGACCAAGGTTCAACCCAATCCACACACCAACTCACTCAAGCAAGAAGCGTGATGCTAAATTAATCAGTTTTAATTATCATCACGTGATAAAAGAGAAAACAAGCAAACCACATGCAGTAACAAACAGAGCCTAGAGAGCTCCTTGAAGAAACACATAGAAGAGACAGACAGGGCTCAGGAAGCCATCTGAGCACAGGGAGGTAGCATCCTTTGAGAGTGTTTCCTGACCCAGGGGTGCTTCAGGACCTGGGCCAGGCTCAGCCGCTCTGACGGATGGTGCCTAAGAAGCTTGGAGATCAAGTCCTGGGCCCCTGCAGGCATTGATGAAGGGAACCTAAAATCCACCTAATGAGCCGGGGAAGAAAAATAGAATCTAGTTATTCTCTTTGGTTAATCATTGCCCTGTTCTCTAAGTCACTTCAAGGTAGGTACCCTTTTGGCTATTAGCAGATAATCTTTTGTATACACTCCAGTCCCCAAAGGCCTACCCAGGAGCCATCACTGCCTGGCTTCCTGGTCCTGTGTGTGTGTGTGTGTGTGTGTGTGTGTGTGTGTGTGTGTGTGTGTGTGTGTGTGTTGTGTATATGTCTGTGTATGTCTGTGTGTATGCGTGTATGTGTGTGTGTGTATGTCTGTGTATGTCTGTGTGAGTGAATGTGTGTATGTGTGTGTGAGTGAATGTGTGTGTGAGTGTGTGAATGTGTGAGTGTGTGTGTGTGTGATTGTACCTGGCAGATGCGTCTGCATGTCTCACTGGAGGTGCTGCTCTCGAAGGGCGGCTTTCCCACCAGCAGCTCATAGCAGAGCACCCCAATGCACCACAGATCCACCGTCTCGTTGTAGGATTTCCCCTCTATCATTTCGGGGGGTAAGTAGTCCAGAGTCCCACACATTGTCTTTCTCCTAGAGCAGGACAGAGAAGGGACGGAGCGCTGTGCATAGGCTGAGGAGGAGGGAAATTCTTCCAGCTTCCAAGGACATGGGAGACTCAGGGACATCCTGAAGGGTGACCTCCTGTGCACGCACGGGGCCGGGAGGACTGTTCACAAACTTCAACTGTAATACGGGTCAGGATTCAGAGGAGCTACAGAATGTGAGTCAGGGGTAAAGCACCTGCAGGGGAATTCCTGAGGCCCTGAGTTCTATTCCCAGAACCCGCATAAAGCCGGATGCATGTCTATGGTCCTAGAACTCCTATAGTGAGGTGGGAGGCAGAGGAGACTCACAGAAAGCCTTTAGACCAGCTAGCCAACTATGAAGAAGCTGGTCGTGTGGCTGGTCCTTCAAGGGAAAGGGATGCCTCAGCTTGGGCCCACAGAGGAACCCCATTCCCCTACACCTGACTGTACATTCACCAAACATTATTTCTTCTCTCCTTAACTTTTTATAAAACACAACAGCTGCTCTTCTAAAGGACCCTGGATGGATCTCACAGCATCCATGTTGTGGAGGTTCTGATGCCCTCTTCTGGCTTCCGAGAGCACGAGGTAAACAACTCCTATATGCAGGCAAAGCACTCGTACACATAAGATAAAAATTAAAAAGCTAAACTAACTTAGAGGAAGTAAATACTGTAAGGGAAGATACGCTAACCCCGTGTTTCAAAATTACTCTGCCAGGTGTACCACTTCATCACAGGATTGCTGGAAGTGTGGAGCCAGCCGGTCTGCGGAGTCAGCGAGTGAGGAAGATTTAATACATACACAACGATGGTGTGTGTCTCAAGAGGAACCAAGCAAATGTAACTCACCAACATGGAGAAATCTGTTCCTGGAATGCTGGCTAATTTTACGTGGAATCTCACTGGCAAAGGCAAACACTGATCGGGACTGGGAAGGCAAAGCAAAGCTCTGTTTGCAGTGTGCGTGTGCGTGTGCGTGTGCGTGTGTGTGTGTGTATGTGTCTACAGACACACATTAACAAAGACAGAGGAAGACACTCAGTGTCTTTATTGCTCTCCACTTTATTCCTTTAAGGCAAGGTCCCACTGAACCTAACCCAGTCATTTCTGCCACTCTGGCTGGCCGGCTTCTAGGATCTGCCTGTCTCCAGCCCTCAAGGCAGGGGCTAAAGGGATCTATAGCTGTGGCCAGGTTTTTGCAGGTTCTTTCCATCTAAAGTCAGGTTTCCCTGCTCACGAAGGAACCGCTCTTATCGACTGAGCTCATCACCCTGCCCACCCAATTCTTCCAATCTGCAAGTGCATTTTAAAAATGTGTGTTTGGAAAAGGTGTTTGTTAAGGTCTTCCGTGTGAGATGAATTCACTTGGGAAATGCCTCACGAGTGTGAGGGTCCCATCCCATCCCACCCAACCTACCTGAGAGAGGGGGTATGCACAGACCACCCGAAGTCTGCGATCTTCACCTCGCCCTTGAGGCCCAGCAGGAGATTCTCTGGCTTGAGGTCCCTATGAATCACCTTGTTCCTATGGCAGTAGATCAGAGCATCTGACAACTCCTCTATTATCTGTGTGAACAAAAGCAATCTGGTGGGGGAAGACCTCCACAGCTTCCCTGTGAGGTAGAACAAGCATTATGGGTTTTATGATGCCATGGAATCTCATTTTGTACTGCAATTCTATTATCTCTTTGTGTGTATACACATGCATATGTGGAGCATAGAGGACAGTCTTTAGTGTGGCACCTTATTGTCCACCCACCTCGTTTTTCTTGTTTGGAGGTAGGGTTTCTCTGTGTAGCTCTGATATCCTGGAACTCACGCTATACTCCAGGCAGGCCTTGCACTTATAGAGACCCTCACGAGTGCTGGGAGTAAGGGCCTGAGTCTTTGTTCTTTTTAGGGGTCTCACTGTCTAGCCCAGGTCAGCCTTGAACTCATGAGATCTGCCTACCTCTGCCTCCACCAGTGCAGGATTAAATGCATGCACCTCCATGTACTCCTGGCTCCCCAAATCTTTGAATAGCACCATGGTTACAATTTGGAATAGACAAGAGGCAAGAAGATCTCTGAATTTGAGGCCGGCCTGGTCTACATATATTGTTCCAGGTCAGACAAGAAGTGAGACACTGTCTCAAAAAAAAAACAAAAAAACAAAACAAAACAAAAAAAAAAAAACCCTAATCTATCAATACTAGTACTAATATTCTGGTGCTACACTGGGGATCAACCCAAGGCTATAAAGCCATAAACACACTAGACAAAAACTAGACAAACTAGATCAACAAGTTACATCTAAGCATCCTAAAAAAACAAAAAATGAAACCAAACCCTCATGGAAACAAAGAGTCCAAAGCTGGGTGGTGGCAGGTCTGTCATCCTAGGACTTAGAAGATGGCAATTTCAAGGCCAACCTGGGCCATACATGAGTTCCAAGTAATTCTGAGCTATTTATCCTCACCCTGAGCCAGGCATGGTGGCAATGTCTACCATCCTAGCACTTATGAGAGAGACTCAGGGAGGATCTCACACATTTCAGGTCATCTTGGAGATGCTAGGGAAGTCTGGGCTAGCCTGGGATATCTAGCAAGATTTTCCCCCAACTCAAAACGAGAGAGAGAGAGAGAGAGAGATATGAAGGTCAGCAAGATGTCTCAGTGGGTAAGAGAGCTTGCTGTGCAAGCCTGGTGACCTGGTTTCATCCCTGTAAGCCACATAAAGGGGAAAAGGGAAAACAGACTCCCCCCAAATTGTCTCACGATTTCTATGTGTGCACACTACGGCCCGTATGCTCCCCGGTCCCACACCACACACTATTACACAAAACAGTAAATAAAGAAAAGTTGAGAAGGGGATATTGGCAGCTATAACCAGTAACTGTCATCATTGCATGCTGAATCCTTGGTCCCAGAACTCCCCTCACCGTGGCTGTACGCTGCTGGTTCAATTTCTGGTTTCTCTGAAGCTCCTTATAGAGCTCACCTCTTGGAGCATATTCCAGAATTAAGTACACCCGACTGTCATCGTAGAAGTAGTTGTACAAGCGAAGGATATTCGGGTGTCTGAAGGAGAAAGAAGGAAGGGTCAAGGCAGGCAAGATAGCACAGCAAGCAGAGACATTTATTGCCAAGTGTGCCAACCTGAGTTCCACTACCAGAATCTGTATGTTGAAGAGAGCTAATTCCTGCAAGTTGTCCTCTACGTGTGTGCTGTGACTCACATGTAGCCCATGTGCTACCATGGCCCATAACTTAAAATAACAATAAAAAAAAAATGCTGAGCAGTGCAGGACTTTAATCTCAGCACTCCAAAGGCAGATGCAGGCAAATCTGGAAGAGATTTCAAGAGCAGCCTACCAGATCTGCAAAGCAAATTCCAGGACAGCCAGGGCTATACAGAGAAACCCTGTCTCCAAATAACCAAAACTAAAATAAACAAACAAAAAACCAAATAAGTAGGTAAAAAAAAAATAAAATGGATTACTTTTGAAGCAGGGTTTCACTGTGTAACCCTGGTTAGCCTGGAACTCGCTAGGTACCATCAGATGGGCCTTAAACCCACTGATCTACATGCCTCTGCCTTCCAGGTGCTCAGGGCAAAGGGATGATTAATATAAAAATGTATATCACCTGAGGAGCAACACTGGAGGTTGACCTCTGACCGGCACATGTGTACCCACTTGAAACTGGTTGTGTCCAACACCAGGAAAAAACTGTTCTATGGTCTAACTGGAATGAGCCACAGAGAAAAGCTTCAAGGTGAAAACAAAATGCTTATTTGGGAGTTGTGGAGGAGACTGAGTCCAGAGGTCAGGGCAGCAAGAGGGAGGCAGGGGCTGGAATATGCCAGCTCTGAGTTCCACATAGACCACGCTTACTGTAAGTGCGACTGGATCTCCACTTCCCTGCGAAGTTGGTGTTCCAATCCCTCCTTCCCTATCTCAGACTTGAAGAGGACCTTCAGGGCCACGATGAAATGATTTTCCTTGAGCCGAGCCAGGTACACACGCCCAAATTTCCCCCTGCCCAGAGGACGCCCGATTTCAAAGTCATTGATGGTGAAATGCTTCCTGAACAGAAGGAAGAGATGACCTCATCTCAGAGACTAGAGAGTTAGGGGTTCCCCGACCACTCCCTTTCCTCATTCACTGAGCACACAACCCCAGCAGTGGTATTCCACAGGAAAAATGGAATTTTGGATCCTTTAGAACACTCCTCTTGCCCGGCTTGCTCTTCACCAGAGTCCCATTTTCTTTCTCCTTCTAGGAACCTTAGCAAAGCACTCACTTGGTTGAGGTGCTGGGCTCCATCTGGCCAGTGGCTAAGGAAAGAGAGGAAAGATGGGGATGGTGAAGTTCAATCGCAATCCCAGTGTATGGGAGATATACGCAGGAGGCAGGAGTTCAAAGCCACCCTCCACTCCATAGCAACTTTAAGGCCAACTTAGACTACAGGAGACTCACCCCATCAGAGGAGCGTGAGAGGGGTAAGGGTAGAAGAGGAGGGGAAAGGAAGTCAAGGAAGTTGTAGGGGAGGATATGGAAGGGAAAGGAAAAGGGGAGGAGAAAAACAGAACTTGGGGGGGGGCAGACAGAAACAGAGACAGAGAGAGAGGGAGGGAATAAGGGAGGTTGGAAGGAGGGGAGGGAAATGGAAGATGGGGCGCAGAAAGAGAAGGCTGAAGCCTTCACTTCCCATGCTTCCCCCTCCCCCAGCGCCCGGCTGTGTTCCTGTAGCCTCTAACTGTCCCCATCCTATTGCCTCATCCTCCTGTTCGCAGGATATCACACATGGGCCACCACCACATTGGGGTCGGTCCTGGTTTCCATACCTCTTACTTGTGAGTGAACCCAGCCGGACGCAGTGACTCTCTTCCCTGACCTCTAAAGAGGTGAGGACAAGCTAAAATCCTACTAGCCGCTTAGTCCCTGGAAAGAGTAAACGGGTAACGCTCTGACTGCGGCTTCCCCAACCGCTCAGAATGTCTCACCCACCCTAGGACACCCGAGACCCACGCACCGGTAATCCACTAGCACAGCAGCACTCGAGCGGTTTGCAGAGTCCGCTTTGGCAGAGACTAGTAGATCCCAACTGAAAACCGTAGGCTATCTTTCTGAAGTCGGGCGTGCCCAATAGGCGTGCCTGAGAAGCAAGAGCTTCTCCCAGGCCGCTCACCCTATAGGATGGTGCAGGCGGGACCAGAAGGAGGACACTGGAAGCCTAAAACCTCCAGCAAGGTACTTGCTGGAGTACTTATTTGCTGAGATCAGCAGAAAGGGCGCTAGGTGTTTGTGCAGGTACAAGGCACCTTCGATCAACCTCGAGGACCCTGTTGTAACAACCACTAAATATGCTCTGGCCACTTAGTAAAGATCTAAACAGCCAATAGCTGGGCAGGAAAGATAAAGTGAGACTTTCCATCCCGGTGAGGGGGTCAAAGGTAAAGGCAGAGATCAAGAAAGGCGGCTACCCTTTCCAGGGACTAAGCGGCTAAGGGCGCCTTCTTGAGATGATACATGGAGCAGGAGCAGCCAGGGCAAGACTGAGACGGCTGGTAACCGGCAGGTAGCTGGGAAATAGGCCAGGCATCATAGTTGGGTCAGAACGAGTATCTATCTGTCCAGCTATAATTTCTTGGAGCTTATTAATAAATATAATCTCCATGTCATTATATGGGAGTGGACACAACTAAGACAATAGCTTACACTTTTACATTACACAATCCTCCTGCCTCAGCCTCTTGTAGGAGTACCCTGCTACACTTGATGCCTTTTTTCCTCTTTTCTCTGGAGACAGGCTCTCACTAAGTAGCTGCAGCTGAACTCACAGATGCACCCGTTTCCGTTTCCTGAGTGTTGGTAAAGGCTTGTACCACCATGCCCACACTTACAAGTGTGTGGATGTCTTGCCCGCATGTTTGTATGTGCACTCCCTGCACACCTAGAGCTCAGAGGTCAGTTGCAAGTGGAGTTATGCATGGCTGTTAGTCACTATGTAGATGCTGGCAACCAGACCCAGTACTCTGCGAGAGCAACCGCTGCTCTTAACACTGCTCTACCAGCTACATGGTTACATAGACAAATTGTCTTGTTCAGAAAGGAGGGAAAACGGAAAAATATTTGTTGCAGAGCCACATAGCTACACCTGGCAGAGCCATTATTCTCTGCTTTATTTGGCTTAATTTTAATCATAATTTTTTTTTATTTTAAAATTGTATCTCTGTGTGTGCATACAGAAAAATGCCTCTGGCAGTTTGTGGTCAGAAGAGGGTACAGGATCCCCTGAAGCTGGAATTGCAGGCAACTGTCAACTGCTCGACATGGGTGCTGGTAACTGAATTCAGCTCTTCGAGGAGAAATATCTGAATCAGCTGAAAACACAGGCTTTATGATTTTCACTCCACAAAGATGGGCAAAAATTTCAGCTGTGTATTATGGAGAAAGTTGTATATTTACGTGATTAAAGGGTTGGAGAAATGGCTCAGCAGTTAAGAGAGCTGAGAGAGAGAGGGGGGAGGAGAGAGAGACACAGAGAGAGAGAGAGAGAGCTGAGGTGGGGAGGAGAGAGTGGGGAGAGGAGAGAGAGGAAGAGAGAGCGCTGAGGGGGGAGGGGAGAGAGAGACACAGAGAGCTGAGGTGGGGGGAGAGGAGAGAGAGAGAGAGGGAGAATGCTGAGGGGGGAGGGGGGAGAGGTACATCTTGGTAAAGGAAAACAGCAAGAGGCTGTTGGAATTTGCGAGAGTACAGACAAGCTTAGGAAACACATGGATCCTTACTGTCTTACATATGAAGTGTCTCCATGGCTGAAGTGCCCCCATTTATCATAAAGCTGCCAGTTTCAGGAAGGATATCTTAGGACACAAATATGTGCATACAGGTTTAAAGGCTTGCTCTCAGCTAACACTGAATACACAAGGCGCAGGAAAGGGCCAAAGCCTTGACAGCTGCTAAAACACCCACCTTACGCCAAATAAGCTGAGGAGTGGCTGTCACGGCAGGGAGCCGAGAGACCAGTGCTTTTATTCCCGTCTGCATCTGCTCCTTGGTAAATGACCCCTGAGATAACACAGCGATGTAAACTAGGAGGGAGATGTGGCTGAAGCCTTTCCTGTGTGAATGCAAAACAGGATCCCACCTCCCCAGCCCTGGAGCTCTTTCCTGGGTGAATTTCCAGAGGGGAAATAAGACTGGGTCTGCTGCTGCTCTTTAGATGACAGAGTATTCTGTGACCGGAGGGTTTTTGTTTGTTTTATAGTCAAGACACTTGTGGGGCTTCTCTTTGGTATAGATGATCAGATCCTGAGAAAGATGTTTCTTGTGACAAAAGATTTCCCTCACTGGTTACAGTCAAGCAATCTTTCCCCAGGAGTTCTCAGAGGGTAACTGAGGTATGTGTGGTTGAGAATGGTCTTTCCTTCTCTGCCACACTGAGAGGGGTGCTGTCACTGTGCATCCTTTGATGGTGACTGAGGGATGAGCTGCAGCTGAAGGCCTTCCCACATTCCACACACTCATAGGGTTTCTCCCCAGTGTAGATGCTGAAGTGTCAGATGAGGTCAGCTCTGTTGCTGAAGGCTTTCCCGCACTCTTTGCACTCAAAGGGTTTCTTTCCGGTGTGGGCCCTTTTGTGCAAGATGAACATAGAACCGTGGGTGAAGGCTTTGCCACATTCACTGCACACAAAGGGCTTCTCCCCAGTGTGGATCACATAGTGGTGGATCAGGGCTGCACTCTCAAGGAAGGCCTCCCCACACTCACTGCACTCATAGGGCTCCTTTCCTGTGTGAGTCTGTTGGTGCCACAGGAGGAATGACGTGTGTTTAAAGACCTGTCTGTACTCAAAGCACTTGCATGGGTTTCTCAAAAGATTTCTCACCAGTATGTCTCCTGCTATGCAGGACAAAATTGGAGTGGTGGGTGAAGGATTTCCCACATGGGCTGCACTGGTAAGGCCTCTCGCCACTGTGGATCCGCTGGTGCTGGGTGAGGTACGACTTGCAGTTGAAGGCCTTCCCACATTCCAGGCCCTTGAAGGGCCTCTCTCCTGTGTGGATCATCTGGTGCTGGAGGAGATGAGTGCTTTTTATGGAGGTCTCCCCACACTCTGTACACACATAGGGCTTCACTCCAGAGTGGATCTTTTCATGGCCAGCCAGGAGATGTTTCTTATTAAATACTTTACATATTCAGTGCATTTGAAGATGGTTTCCTCTTCCTCCTCTACAGGTGTTGGATACACTTCCTCAGCAATCTCTACACAATCTTGTATAGGACTTGTTTTCCCAGGGAGCTTCTCCTGTCCGGCCTCTGCCTCTTGTTGGAAGAGTCTTTTCTGAACTTCTGAGGGACTGTCATGGCCTTTATTTTGCACCCACTGCAAGACTCCTGGGGTTCTTGGTGTGAACTCTCCCCAGAATGAGGTTCCCTCAGACAGTTTTGATTTATAAGTGTTGGGTCCTATGGCCTTCGTTTTTCCACTGCCACCTAAAATAAATTCAACATATAACATAGGGCTGTTAGTGAGGACGACATAGAAAAACAAAACTATTATGCTACTGAAAACATACTCAAGAAGCTAAACTAGTGCCTCCATATTCCCAAAGCCTAGGTTAGCCATTTCCCCCTGGTTGCTGGAGCCCAAGTACTGTGAAAAGGAGATGCTGAGCAAGAGACTGGGCCAGAGCTGGATTTCAATGAGTTGTTTTAACAATTTCAGGTGGACTGTGGCTGAGGAGGGTGAGACAGACACCTTAGAGTAAAATTCCCCTAGGTGATGCACCTAACACCACCCCCATGGAGGACATAGAATATCTGCTGTGACAGAAAGTGACATCCCATAAGGACACAACATCAACCAATCAGACCCACCCCCTCAGAGCTCCCAGGGACTAGACCACCATCCCAGGAGTCCAAAGGGATGGATCTATGGCTCCAGCGACATATACAGCAGAGGATGGTCTTGTCGGGCATCGATGGGAGAGAGAGGTTCATGGCCCCAGTGTAGGGGAAGGTCAGGGCAGGGAGGTGAGAGGTGGTGGGTGGGTGGGTGAGGTAGCACCCGCACAGAAGCAGCAGGGGGTGGGATAAAGGATTTCTGGAGGGGAACCTGGGAAAGGGAATAACATTTAAAAGGTAAATTAAAAAAATTTTAGGGGCTGGAGAGATGGCTCAGTGGTTAAGAGCACTGACTGCTCTTCCAGAGGTCCTGAGTTCAATTCTCAGCAACCACATGGTGGCTCACAGCCATCTGTAATGGGATCTGATGCCCTCTTCTCGTGTGTGTCTGAAGACAACAACAGTGTACTCATATAAAATAAATAAATACATCTTTAAAATATTTTAAAAGAAAAAAAAAGCAGGCACAGTATTTATTTAAGTTACTTTTCTTCCTTCTCCCCTTTTCTTTTTGCCCCCCCCCCACTTCTGCCATGTATCTGGAGGATGTGTTATGAGGTTACAAAGAGCTGGACTGTCAGGCTGCTTTTTTCCAGATGCTTCCCTGCCTCCGCTCCCTGCCTCTCCCCTTCCCTTCCTTCATTCTTCTTGAGCATTTTGGAAGCTTGAAACCAAAGTTGTGGGGGAGGGGTCAGGGAGCCTCAACTGTTGTTCAACATCATAGGGAATAAACTTCAAGTACCAGAGGTGTCCAGCATTCCTTTCAAAACTCATTATGAGTTCCTAGCATTAAAACTGGGAAGGATATATTATTTTCTCAAATAGGTAATTGATTTCTGGCTCACAAGTAAATTACATAGAGGAGATGATTAAGGGAACAGCAAGACATCACCAAAAAAAAAAAATTATACGGTTAAGAAGGAATCACCATAGACGCCTTTAATCTCAGCGCTTGGGAGGAAGAGACAGGTGGATCTCTAGATCTGTGGGAGTTTTGAAGCCAGCCTAGTCTACAGAGTGAGTTCCAGGGCAGGTAGAGCTACATAACACAGAAACCCTCTTTCAGGGTGGAGGATGAAAGGTTTGGCTTGGACAGGATTCAGAGTAAAGGTACTGCTGGCTGTTCAATGCAGATGATAATATTATCTTTGGTAGGAAAGAGAAAACCAACTTCATAGTTCTCTGGGCTTTGCACATGTGCCACCTACCCCTAAAAATAAATTAAGAATAATTTTGTTTAAACATTAAGCCTAAACGCCAGCCAACATGTGGATGATGCCTGTCTGGTTTTAACAGTCCCAAGGCAGATTACAGTGACACTGAGATCTTACACAGCAGTTTATTCATGAAGACACAGGATTCCTTTTAGTGTCTGAAGGACTCTTGTGAACAAGAAGGTTGGAGAGGGTAACAGGTAGAAGAGAATTGTGGATGGAAATTGGGAGAATGAGAAAGGCTACCTTTCCCTGCAATGTCTGGAAGGAAATGAGAAGAATACTTACTAGGTATGACAAATGTGGGACAAAGGCCACACACACCTCACTTCCGCATGGGCTGCCCAGGTGCAGCACAACTCTCGAGGGACTTAGTGAGCAAAGAGCAACTGAGCGCTAGATGCATCGTCCTCGGGCTCAGACACGGATGCTAGCACATCAACGCATCAGGTGATTGTGTCCTCCAGTGGAAGCCAACGGTTAATGACTGCCATCAGTTTCCTGGCACAGACTGGGTGCAGGCCACTGACAGATGCTGAAAAAAGATGTGCTCTTTTCGGACACATAGCTCCGTGACATATCCCAGCCCTGTTGACCCCGGGAAGGCTGAATGTCTAGTTCTTTAACTAGAACTGGCGTTCCTGGATGTGGGTGTGCTCTCTCTTCCTCGCTGTCTTTGGACAGCCTGAAGAGAGCAGGACAGCCTTGCAGCAATAGGCAGATGTCAGAAGGCATGAGAGTCCCTGAACAGCAGTGTGACACAGAGCTCTCAGCTGTCCGTGCAGACACCGGAATAGTTGACACAAAGTTATATGCTGAGTCACTGAGCCTGGAGCTTGACGTGGCAGTTAGTGCTGAGTCACACTTATTGAGGTGCTGTGAATGGCAGCGTCCCCCACAGGCCTTTCAATGCGTCTCCAGCTGGTGGTACCGTTTAGGGAGCCTTAGGAGGTATGACAGTGCAGGAGGAAGCACATCACTGGGGACAGGCCTTGAGGATTAAAAGCCTTGCACCATTCCCAATGTGCTCTCTGCTTGAACCTGACTGACTATGGCTCAAGACGTGGGCTTCTCCAGCTGCCAATCCTGCTGCTTGTCATCTCACTTCCCCACCACGATGGACTCTTAACCCCTGGTGAACCACAAGCCAAACCCTGCATTCTAGAAGTTGCCTCGGTCATGGTGTTTTATCACGGGGATAGAAAAGTAAGGAACACACTTAAAACCACACCTGCTGGTTCAGCACATCACTAGAGCCACAGCACTGGTGGCAAGGAAGCCAGGTGGCAAGCCCACGCAGGGACAGGGGCTCCTGAGACAGTAGTTATGGACCTAACTCCTTCAGGAGCAGTGACAAACAGGTTGGAGCACAGAGAATCAGGAGAGCCACAGATCACAGGGTTCCACAGCTACTAATCAAGAAGCTATCCACTAAGCAGCATCCCGAGAGACTGTAGAGATGACTCAGTAGTTGAGACTCCTTGCTTCTCTTTCAAAGATCTGAGGTTCAGATCACCACTCATCATCAGGTGACTTGGTCCAGACCTGGAGCCTTACCTAAGCTGGTGCTTTCGGAGGGGGACTTGACCACTGTCCATGGTTCTTGCACTTGCTCCCGCTGGCACAACAGCTCCAGGTTGGGGACAGGATACCCTTCAGGGAGAAAGAAAAAGCATACTTGGGGATTTTGGCAAAACAAGATAAAGACCCTCAGTCTTACAGGATCTGGTCTGCACCTTGGAATGAAATTGCTCCAACCAACAAAAAACGTGAAACATAGTTTAGAAACCAAGTTTTCTGTGCCATACTAAACACTCCATTGGAAACTAACACTTGGCTGAACAACTTCCTTACCCATCAGAAAAATGCAAATCAAAACAACCCTGAGATTCCACCTCACACCAGTCAGAATGGCTAAGATCAAAAACTCAGGTGACAGCAGATACTGGGGAGGATGTGGTGAAGAGGAACACTCCTCCATTGTTGGTGGGATTTCAAGCTGGTACAACCATTCTGGAAATCATTCTGGAGGTTCCTCAGAAAATTGGACATAGTGCTACCTGAGGACCCAGCTTTACCTCTCCTGGGCATATACCCAAAGGATGCTTTAACATATAACAAGGACACATGCTCCGCTATGTTCATAGCAGCCTTATTTATAATAGCCAGGAGCTGGAAAGAACCCAGATGCCCTTCAACAGAGAAATGGATACAGAAAGTGTGGTACAGCTACACAATGGAATACTACTCAGCTATCAAAAATAATGACTTTATGAAATTCTTAGGCAAATGGATGGAACTAAAAAATATCGTCCTGAGTGAGCTAACCCAGTCACAGAAAAACACACATGGTATGCACTCACTAATAAGTAGAAATTAGCCCAAAAGCCCAGAATACCCAAGATACAATTCACAAACCACATGAAGCTCAAGAAGAAACACCAAAGATGCTTCAGACCTTCTTAGAAGAAGAAACAAAAATACTCACAGGAGGAAATATGGAGACAAAGTGTGGAGCAGAGACTGAAGGAAAGGCCACCCAGAGACTGCCCCACCTGGGGATCCAGCCCGTACACAAACAGACACCAAACCCAGACAATATTGTAGATGCCACGAAGTGCATGCTGACAAGAACCTGATATAGCTGTCTCCTGCGAGGCTCTGCCAGAGCCGGACAAGTACAGAGGCAAATGCTCACAGACAAGTAAACTGAGAACAGGGTTCCCAATGGAGGAGTTAGAGAAAGGACGGAAGGAGCTGAAGGGGTTTGCAACCCCAAAAGAAGAACGACAATATCAACCAAGTAGTACCCCCAGAGCTCCCAGGGACTAAATCATCATGCCAAGAGTATACAGAAATGGAACTATGGCTCCAGCTGCATATGTAGCAGAGAATGGCCTTGTTGGGCATCAATGGGAGGAGAGGCCCTTGGTCCTGTGAAAGCTTAATGCCCCAGTGTAGGGGAATGTCAGGGCAGGGAGGTGGGAGGGAGTAGGGGGGAAGGAGTGGGTGGGTGGATGGGTAAACGCCTTTATAGAAGCAGGGGCAGGGGAGTGGTGAGAGATGGGATAACGGATTTCCAGAGGGGAAACTGGGAAATGGGATAACATTTGAAATGTAAATAAAAAAAATCCAGTAAACGAAAACAAAAAACAAAACAATGTGTATTAGTCTGTGGTAACAAATGAGATAGAAAGCCAGTTGGTGGTGGCACACACCTTTAATCCCAGCACTCGCTAGGCAAAGGGAGGTGGATCTCTGAGAGTTTGAGGCCAACCTGGTCTATGAAGCAAGTTCTAGGATAGTCAAGGCTGTTACACAGAGAAGCCCTGTCTCAAAAACAAAAACAAAACCACAAAAGGCATAATATAATAAACATATGGTAAGATAACAGGCTTACTTAACTCGTTTTTGAAGGTTAACAGTCTACTTCAATAACTCCAGTGGTTTGCTCCCATGATGGAGGACAAGCGGGTACAGATAGGTGAGGCGGGTTGGCCATAGCAAGACAGGAATAATTATACTCTTTTATAACTGCCCACTCTCAGAGGATCTAGCTGGGGTGTCATAAGAAGAACAGCAGAGGGAAGAATATATTAATCACTAATGTGACGGTTGGCTTCATCAACTTTATTACCTCCAGTTATATGGGAAGAGAATCTCAATGAGGTACTATGTACACTGGGTTGGTCTATGGGCACGTTTGCTAGAGGACTGTCTTAATTATGTTAACTGATATGGGAAGACGCAGCTCAGTGTGGGGGCAATCGCTCCCTAGGCAGCAGTCCTGAAATGTAAGGAGCTGTGTACCCATTCCTAAGCCCCACCTCTCAGAAGTCCCCCCATCTCAACACCCTCACATGAGGGACAATCCTGCCCTCATAAAAGCCTGGGAGATACGCCAGTATGCAGCAGGATGCATCTTTACTGAGGTTGTTAGTGAGATGTAATGTAAAGTTTTGAGATGTGCATGGTGACATATGCCTGTAAGCACATGGAGGGATGAGGCAGAAAGAACACTGTGAGTATGAGGACTCCAGACTCCCAAGTACCACAAAATGGAAAAATCCTCAGACACCCAGAGGGGCCAACAACAGAGTGACTGCTGGGTGGTGCAGGAAGATAAATTTTCTTCAGAGAGCAAAGGTCACCCAAGGGCACACTCGGGGATTACACTGTAATACTTCACTAAGAACAAAAAAAAATGTTTACGTTAAAAAAATTGTCTGTGTGTCTACAGGGGTGGCGTGCCGTGGTTGCCGTGGTATATGCATGAATGCATTAGAAGACAACTTGTGGGGTTCAGTTCTTTCCTACCATGTAGGACCTGGGAATCAAACGCAGGTCATCAGGCTTGGTGGCAAGCACCTTTACCATGGAGCCACGTCACCGATCTGGATATTAATAGTGGGGAAAGACCTTGTGAGAGGAGGTGGGTTGTGCTGGGAAACAGTAGCTGCATGAAACACCACATTATGTTGAGAACACTCCTCAAACAAAGGGAAAAACCAAGCGTCTTCTTGATGGAGAACAGGGCAGGCAGCCTGCAGAGAGACTGTGGCGGTGTGCATCTTGGGCTGAAAGGGAACATGTGAAACGAGGCCAGAAGGGTCTTCTTATTTATTTATTTTTAAAGATGTATTGTATTATCTATGTGCGGGGGGGGGGGTTACTTTTCTTTTGCTGTCATAAAATACCATGGCTAAGGCGACCTAGAGAAGGCAGAGTTCACTTGGGTTTAAGTGGGATGGGAGTTCACAGTTGTAGGAAAGCCATGGTAGCAGGCAGGCATGGCAGTAGAAATAGGAAGCTGAAAAACCATCTCACCAATGACAAGCATGAAGCAGAGGGAACTGGAAGTAGGGTGAGGCTGTAACACTCAAAGCTCACCCCCACAGACGTGCTATTTCTTGCAAGACTGAGCCTCCCCATAACCTCTCCAAACAGTATCACCAACCAAAGACCAACTGTTCAAATGCCCGGGTCTGTGGGGACATTTCTCATTTAAACCACTGTGTGGGGTGTGTGTGTGTGTGTGTGTGTGTGTGTGTGTGTGTGTGTGTGTGTGTGTGTGAAAATATGCATACAACCCCAAAAGGACTACCTATGAGTGGGCAATCTGATTCCAGGTGGTCGTGGGATTTCCACTGCTATAAACAGACACCACGGACTAGATAACTCTTATAAAGGACAACATTTAAATGGGGCTGGCTTACAAATTCTGATGTCCATTGTCATCAAGGCAGGAAACATGGCAGTATCCAGGCAGGCATGGTGCTGGAGAAGGTAAGAGTTCTACATCTTCATCCAAAGGAAGCCCAGAGCAGACTGACTTCCAGGGAGTTAGGAGAAGGGTCTCAAAGCCCACATTCAAAATGACACACTTCCTCCAACAAGGCCACACCTCTTATTAGTGCCACTCCCTGGTCCAAGAATATTCAAACCACCACGCAGGTCATCCTGAACTGCAGAATGAGAGGCTTGCTTTTTAAAAGGGGAGTGAAGAGATGGTGAGATGGCTCAGTTTATAAAGTTGCTTGCCACCAAGCCTGACAACCTGATTTTATTCCTAGGACTCATATGGTGGAAGAAGAGAACCAAGTTATGGCAAGTTACCTTTGACCTCCACACACAACATGTGTGGACCTGTATACAATATTTAAAAATATATATATATATATATATTTTAAATATATATAGAAAGCCTTACCCAGAGAGACCAGAAGCCTAGAGATTTCCAGCATCACTTCCTGGCACAGAGATTTTTGGACATGGTCCAGCTGTCCCTACTCCTCTTGGGTGAAAGCCACAGCCACGTCTTCAAAGGTCAGAGACACCTTGCAAAGTCAAACGGGCATCAGTGTTAGCCTGGGGGTTCAATGAGAAGAGCCTTACTGAAAGAGGTTAAGAGAGGTACAAAGGCCCAAATTACATAGTGTGTCTTCAGATCCAGGTTTCATTCTGGGGTTCGGGGTTAGGGGGATGACACTTGGAGTACTTAGAGGTGTACAGTGGGCAGCCTGCTGTGCAAGTGTCACCAGAGCCCGGGAGCTCATGCCTATAATCACAGAACTTCACCAGTGAAGGCTGGAAGACTGCCGTCATTTCAAAGCCAAACTGAGCTATGATACTCTGTCTCTAAAACAAAAAAGAAACAGAGCAAGTGGGCTGGCAAGATGGCTAAGATCACTAATCCTCACCACCCAAGTTCAATACCTGGAACTCCCCCATATGGTGGAAGGAGAACTAATTCCTTCCAGTTGTCCTCTGACCCTTACCGTCAGGCATACCATACATGCATGAGTACACATGCCACATCAATGAATGAAGTAAAAATAATACATATACAATGAATGAATGAATGAATGAATGAATGAATGAGGGAAAAAGAAACTACCCCAAACAAAACCAGAAGGACAGACAACAACAAAAGCATGTGGCTGTGAGATGCAGACAGTAAGAATTCTTGGAAATCAGAAGGTGACAGCAATACAAGTAACAAGCTCTTCATGTTTTACAACAGTTCTCTAGGGCTGCCAAGATGGCTCAGTGGGTAAAGGCACTTGCCTGATGACCAGAATTCGGTCCCTGAAACCCACATGGTGAAAGGTGAGAAGCGACTCCTCTGAGGAGTCCTCTGAGTCCCCTGACCCATGCACATGCATGCACACTAAATGAATGCACAAACAAAACAAACATGATCGTTCTATCTGACAGTAGGGATTTTTAAGAGTGACATTCTCCAGTGCTCACTGTGAAGATTCTCTTAATTCCCCAGTCTCTGAGGTCACCATCATCAGGTCTTCACATAGCTGTACATAACTTGAGGCTAAAGAGCTTCGCCCACTCACCTGGAGTCACACATCTTATCACTGCTGGCAGGATTTGCACATGGGTGTGAAGTTGTGGTAGTAATCCTGACACCCCATTAACAGCAAGGGGAGTCTAGAGTAACACGCTTATTCCAGAAAGGGTTCCAGAGCTGGAGAGCCGGCTGAATGGCTAAGACAGTGGGTCTGGGTTTGGCTCACAGCACCCACATCACAATCTCCAGCTCCGGGCACACGGCAGTCTATTGTGGCCTTCGAGGGCACTCGTACTCCCGTGCACACGCCCTTATATCTTTTAAGAAAGATTATATTTTAGCCGGGCATGGTGACGCACACCTTTAGTCTCAGCACTTGGGAGGCAGATCTCTCTGAGTGTGAGGCCAGCTTGGTCTACAGATCAAGTTTCAGGACAGCTAGAACCATTGCACAGAGGAGAAACCCTGTCTCTAAAACAAACAAAAATTAAAAACAAAAACCCCAGCAACAAAAAAAAAAGAGATTTTTATTTCTATTTCTTAAAAACATTAGTGGGTTGGAAAGATGGCTCAGAGGTTAAGAGCACTGGTTGCTCTTCCAGAGGTCTTGAGTTCAATTCCTAGCAACCACATGGCGGCTCACAACCATCTGTAATGGGATCCGATGCACTCTTCTGGTGTGTCTGAAGACAGCGATAGTGTACTCATATACATACAATAAATAAATCTTTAAAAAGAAAATTAGTGATTTCCACTAGTAGCATTTCCACTCTTTTTTTATTGCCAAATTCACTTAATCACCTCTAAAAAAAAAATACCTTTCTGACATAGCTAGACAGTTTATAGTTGACTTCACAAGAAGTGTGTTTGAGTTTATTGGGCTGGCTCATGCCCGTAATCCCAGCATTAGGGATTTGAATTAAGGAAGTTAGACTTTGAAGCTAGCCTGGGCTACAGAGTAAAAACCGGTCTGAATACAAGAACAACAACAAAGTTACTAGACTCTATTTGAGACAAGGTCCTGACCAGCTTCAAAAGTTGCCCAGATCTCTCTTAGGCAGGCCTTCTAGAAATTGCACAATGTGACATTTACCTTTTTCCCTTCTGGATTCTGACAGCCCTTGTCTCTGATGCTAGAATACTTAAAAAACAGGGAACACAAATGGCCAAGGATAAATAACACCAGCTGTGGCCTCAGAATCAGGTCCCTTCACTGGCTATAGATGACTGGGGCTGAAAGTATCTGGAGAATGCTACATTAACTCATATGGGCCTCCTTAAATAGCCAATATTCCTTGTATTCCTCCCAGTACTTCTTTCTGCCTGGAATGCCTTTGCCTTCCCTGCCTTTCTCAATGCAACAGTGTTGCCCAGAGGCCTGGTCAGTCTGGGTAGATCCTTGCAAGCATAGTAGTAGTTACTAGTATGACTGGAGTCCTTGGAGGAAGCATCATTTACCCTTGTAACAACTTATCAGTGACAATGCAAAAAAAAAAAAAAAAAAAAAAAAAAAAAAAAAAAAAAAAACGCAACTCTCAGCTCAAAGCAGGACCATTCCCTGGCGCTCAGATTTAGGTTAACCCAAATGTCATGTTCCAAGTTTTAAGATACAGAACAAAGGATAAACATCAAGATACTTTTCAAATAGCACGCATGTAATGACCCTTGAATGAGAGACTTCTGTTGTACAAGTGAAAAACTTTGGGAAGATAGGCTTAAGACCATAGTTAGGAATTTAAAGTGTGACCCTTGTGTGACAGCATACTCAGCATAATGAAATATAACTTTTGTTATACTAACTACTCGTATCTACTTTCTTGCTAGCGACAACTCACGAATACATCGGGCAGGCAGGTTAGAGGCCAGTTAAGAAACCTCTGCTACAGGTCTCAGATGCTATCTGAAGATACTCTTTTAGCTTTCAGGTTAGTGGAAGCTAACGGTCAGCTACGTTGACATATCCAAAAATGTTTCATCTATAGTTCACAATGACGTTAGGTTAGACACTGTGATGGGCACGGAATAGTTAGTTATAGGGGGGCTAAAGATAGTCCAAGATAATTAGTAACCAGGTTCTTCATCTGCAACGTTCCAATCCCTCCACAGTCACTGGCATTCTAATCAACCTGCTGTCAGGTGCAGCATCTTTCCGGAAACTGTAGTACAAACTGAGCATCTTTAGGAAGCATCTAGGACCACTGACAAATTTGGTACACACACACACACACACACACACACACACACACACACACACACACACGAAAACGGTAGCGCCAGGACGTTGTCTCGGCTCCAGCATCTTTCCGGAAACTGTAGTACAAACTGAGCATCTTTAGGAAGCATCTAGGACCACTGACAAATTTGGTACACACACACACACACACACACACACACACACACACACATGAAAACGGCTAGGACCACTGACAAATTTGGTACACACACACACACACACACACACACACACACACACACACACACGAAAACGGTAGCGCCAGGACGTTGTCTTGGCTCCAGCATCTTTCCGGAAACTGTAGTACAAACTGAGCATCTTTAGGAAGCATCTAGGACCACTGACAAATTTGGTACACACACACACACACACACACACACACACACACACACACACACACACACACACACACACACACACACACACACACACACACACACACACACACACACACACACACACACACACACACACATGAAAACGGTAGCTCCAGGACGTTGTCTCGGCTCCCCAAACCTTTTGACAAGCAGGAATTTCAAAGCTCACAGCTCACAATCCACTCACCTGTGTGTGGTCCTTCCCGGCCACCATAGTCGAACTTTTTGGAGGCGGGGTGAAGTGAATGGAGTGCCTTGCAGATCTGAGCTCAACCGTCCGGCCTTGGCTAGATGACACAGAAACTGGCTGGACTCGAGACCGCGGGATCTTCCGTGGAGATGGCAAACCACTGCCCTTGGCTGCTGCAGGCTGAAGGACGAGGGCTTAGAGGTCGCGGCCCGCCGGAGGAATACTCCACACAGGTTTGCACGGACTTCCGGAGAGAATTTTTATCTTCCGGTCCTTTTCAAATCCCGCTACAAGCCTGGAAAATGACCCTTGGCTCCCTGCACTCAAGTCCCCTGGGAACCAAAGTGCTGAGCAATGGCGTGCGCGGCGAGTAACCAGGAAGTGAAACCCGTCCTGGTAGATTATTGGGCTTTCTCGCAGCATAGTCTGGGTAATGTGGTTTTCATGGGTTTTCTCGCTGTGTCCGATAAGACTTAAGAGTGTTTGCCCAGTGCAAAAGGCGCTAAAAGTTTCTTTCTAATGTGGGGACATCTAGAAGACGGAGTTTGTGGAGAAGGAGCCACGGATTGGAAAGACTTCCAATCTTCATCTAGTGAAATAAAACTTGAGAGGCAGAGGGATTTGCCCATCTTAGGGTTAGTGCAATGGTGTGGATCCTAGCACTCAGCTGATTTCATGATTTGTCCCTTTCAGATACTTTCTACAAAGATCGTCTTCTAAGCTGACGACAGAAAATGTAGCTTAATATTCTTCATGAGGAGGAAGTCTCATTTAACATATGTGTTACATCACCCTTACTGACCTAGGTCTTGTGTGGCACAGAACAGTCTGGACAGATGCATGGACTTCAGACCTGTGAAGGCTGCAAGGGTAGGGGGTTTAGGGGCCTCCGGGTCAGTCTGATACATTTCTAACCTAGAAAAGTAACTGTGTCATATAGGCAACTCAGCCTATGTCTGAACACTAGGAATGGGGCTAAGCCCGGGTATATATATATTTGGGAATTGTGAGACCTTATGAGGTTGTTTGTAATCCCAGCATTCAGGAGAGTGATGCAGGAGAATTGCTATAAACTCCATGTCTGCGTGTGCTACATTGTGAGTTTCAGGCCAGCCTGGGCTACAAAGCTCTCCCTCCCCAGTTTATCCCCTCACTAGCTCCCCTCTTCTTCCTGAAAACTCTATGTTCTCAACTTCCAGCCACGCATGATGGTACTTGCCTATAATTTCAGCACTTGTGAAGTAGAGATAGAAGGGTCAGGAGTTTGAGGTCATACTCAGCCCTATAGTAAGTATGAGGCCAGCCAGAGCTACATGAGACCTTGTCTCAAAAAGACCAAAATCAACAACAAAAAACTTCCCTGAAATAATTTTCTTTAGGTTCTGCACATGAATGTGATTATCCAGTTTTGGTGCCTGATCTAAGTCACTTAACATAATGGCCTTTAGTTCCTTCCATGTTGTTGCAATTGACAAGATTTAATTATCTTGTGTGGCTGACTAGTATTTCATTATACATGCATACCACATTTTCTTTATCCAGGAACAAATAGGCTGATTCAATTTCTTGGCCCTTCTGAACAGCGCTGTAACAAACCTACTAGTACAAATACTTCCTCACCATCTTGATTTTATTTCCTAAGGTATTTTTGTTGGTGGTTCTGTTTATTTTGTTTGTTGGGGTCAGTGTCTTCTTGCATAGCTCAGCTGGGCCTCAAACACATGGTCCTCCTTCCTCTCATCCTCAGTGTTTGGATACAGGAATGCACCATTCAGCCTAGTTCTGATCCGGTTTCCTCTGGATATATAACCAGAAGTGGGAATAATGCTGGGTTTTATTTCTATTCCATTTGAACAGAGCTTCAACACACACACACACACACACACACACACACACACACACACACACACTATAATATATATTATGTGTTATATATAATATATATTATATTATATATGTGTGTATGTATTTATTTATTTAAAGCCCTGCCTCCCCAGTGACACACTTCCTCTAACAAGGTCACACCCACACCACTAACACAAAACCTCCAAATAGTGCCATTCCCTATGACCAAGCATTCAAACACATACATCTATAGGGGCCGTATTTAAACCACCATAGAAACAGCTACAGTGCACTAGTTTGGGAAACCATGTACATCGGATGGCATGTTCCAAAGAAATTCTGATCTTTGTGGTTCTTTTCAGTTCCAAGCAAATCTTGCTCCCCAGGGTTATCTTGGCTTGAGAAGAACAGAAAATGAATGATTTTCAGGTGAGATTTTTATTTTATTTTTTATTTTTTTTTACAGGACCTTGAATTTAATGTCTAGCAAATAGCTTTTTACTGCCAAGTTATATCCCCAGCCCCACTGGTAAGTTTTATTAAAACTTGAAATCAGGTGGGGTTGGAGAGATGGCTTAGAGATTAAGAGCACTTGTTGCTCTTGCAGAGGACTTGGGTTCAATTCCCAGAACCCACATGGTGGCTCACAACCATCCGTAACTCCAGTTCCAGGGAGTTCAGTATCTGACTGTAACCTCTGCATACACCAGGCAAGCATGTGGGGCCCGGGCATATATTCAGCCAAAGCATTCACACACATAAAATGAAATAAATCTGAGAAACAAATACACAAAAGGAGCCCTTGGAAATCAGCTGGAGTGGCGATGTGCACTTGTATTTCCAGCACTTGATGGGTAGAGATGGGAGGGACAGGTAGTGAAGACTATGTTTGCCTATGTAGTAAGTTCAGTGCCATTATGGGCTACATGAGACACTGTGTAGGAAATAAATTTAATGGTAGTAGTTTTTTTTCTCGTCCTGTTCTAGCTCCCAAGTAATTGACACAGGGGCATACTAAATTTATCGACAACCTTTAAGCACAATGACAGGGCAGGTACTCATCTATTCTAACCCCGACTTTGCAGTCTCTACTTCCCAGCTACGGGCTCCACGTTAGTTGCCATTTAGTCTCACCCTGGTTTCACTGTGTAGCCCTGGCTGACCTGGAATTCTCTCTGTAGACAAGGCTGGCCTCGAACTCAGAGATCCATCTGCCTCCACCTGGGATTAAAGGCCTGCACCACAAGCCCAGCTTTATCGTCATTTAAGACAGGGTCTCACACTGTAGCTCAGACTGTACGAGAACTTAATATTTGTACTTATAGTAGCCCTCCCTCCTCAGCCTTCTGAGTACTGAGTTTATGGCATTAGCTACCACACCTGCCTTCAGTGACTCTCTCTCTCTCTCTCTCTCTCTCTCTCTCTCTCTCTCTCTCTCTCTCTCTCTGTGTGTGTGTGTGTGTGTGTGTGTGTGTGTGTTCAGTTTTAGCTCATTATTTCTATCATTAATTCATTCATTCACTCATTCATTCATTCTTGTCCCATATATTACATCCCAGCCACAGTTTACCCTCCTTCCTCTCATCCCATTCCCTCCCCTAAATCCACTCCTCCTGTTTCCCATCAGAAAAGGCAGGCCTCCTAGGGATATTAACCAAACATGGTATTAGAAGGTGCAACAAGACTAGACACCTCCCCTCATATCAAGGCTGGACGAGGCAACTCAGAGGAGGAAAGGGCTCCCAAGAGCAGGCAAAAGAGTCAGGGACAGCCCCATCCCCACTGTTAGGCATCCCATAAGAACACCAAGCTATAAAACCATAACATATATTCAGAGGGCCTGGGTCAGACTCATGTAGACTCCGTGGTTGTCAGTTCAGTCTCACTAGTCCCAGGTTGGTTGATTCTGTGGGTTTTCTTGTGGTGCAGTGGCATCTTTCTACAGACGGGGACTTTGCTGTTCCAAGGGAGAGTGACCTTGGAGGACATCACTGTGAGCTACCCTGTATAGGCATGTGATGTTGGAGAACTAGAGCCACTTGGCCTCTGTGAGTGACAGGGATGACTGCCTAAAGTCTGAAATACACAAGCACCTGCTCGAGGGTGAGCAGATTGGCTTCCAGGACGCTCTTCACTGTTGGGGTATCTTGCTTGAGCCGGATTAGGATGAAGCAGGAGAGAACTGTGGTGCTGGTTTTGCTGTCATTTTACTGTTTTCCCCCTGTTCTTGTGTGTGTGTGTGTGTGTGTGTGTGTGTGTGTGTGTGTGTGTGTGTGTGTTGGTCTGTGTGTCAGTCTGTCTGTTCATCTGTCAACCTGATGTGTATATCCGTGTGTGTGACTGTAGGCTTGTTCACATCATGGTACAACAGGTGGAGGTCAGAGGACAACCTTGGAAGTCACGCCTCATTTTACCCTTCCGCCTTACTTAAGACAGTGTCTCTTGTTCACTATCTAATACTGCAGACTAGCTGGTCCATGAGCCTTTGGCTGACATTACAGACATGTGTCTAGCATGTCTATTTTTACTTGAGTTCTGCAGATCCAGACTCAGGTCCTAACAGGTGCACAGCCATCTCCACAGCCCTTTTGCTATTGTTTTTTATTTAAAGATAATTTTTCTGAAATGTGTGTGTGTGTGTGCACACATGCATGCACACATGTGTGCGCACGTGCGCACACAGCATGTATATTCGGGTGCCTGTGAAAACTATAAGAGGGCCATCAGATCTCCTGGATCTGGGCTTATAGGCAATTGTAAGCCACTTGAAGTAAATGCTTGAAGGCAACCTGGGATCCTCTAGTTAGTATTATTAACTGCTGAGCCATCTCTCCAGTCTTGTTTTATTTTATTTTTAATTATGTTCATGCGCGTACAGAAAGAACATCTGTTTAGCCTCTGTCAAAATCTCTTGACTAGTACTAATGGTAGTTGTCCCTGCTAGCCCACCTGCTTGGTGGCACGTAGCTGATCAGCCACTCCCTCACCGAAGCTAGACCAAGTCCAATTCCCTAAGACCAGAATGGCTCCACTTAGTGATTTGTAACATATTCATTTCAAATCACAAGGGTGGAAAGTTTCTCACAAAAGATTTCTCTGTAATCCATTTCAGAAAAAAAATGGATTTCACGATGTTGAAAGGCAGGTTGGGATGCCCGTGGGTGTGGAGACGAGTCTCAAAAGAGGAGTTATATCAGGCCACGAGGAAATGTTCACTGATCCAAAAGGCACCACACGTGAGAAAATGTTTCTCCCAAGCAACGATGATGTTCCTTCAAGAATCGGGCTCTCGGTGTCCAGTATGCCTGGAAGGCATTTGAGGCATCATTTTGATAGGAAGTGCTGTATAAAAACAATTCTCAGGAATATAGAAACTATGGCCCTAATTCATACAAATCTGTGGAAATGCAATTTGAATGTAATGCCTGTGGAAAGTCACGCAATCAGAGGCATATGAGGATCCATAACAGGGAGAAATCCTTTAAATGCACCAAGTGTGGACAAGCATTCAAAATGCTGTGGAACCTGAATAAATGTCAAAAACCTCATCCAGAGAGAAAAGTCTTCAAGTGTGAAGAATGTGGAAAAGCCTACAGGCAGGAGATCAATCTTGTTCAACATCAGAAAACCCATACTAAAGAGAAAACCTATAAATGCGAAGCTTGTGGGAAAGCCCTCGCCTGAGTGTCATGTTACAGTAATCATAAGGAAATCCATGAGGAGGAGAGAGCCTATGAGTGCAATGTATGTGGCAAGTCCTTCAAACAGAACTCAACCTTCAGCCAACTTAAAAACACTCACAAGGAACCGAAGCCACCCAGTGCAAAGACTATGAAGTCTTTCATTTGCAAGTCTGCCCTTGTGGGACACCAGAGAACACACACAGGAGAGAAACCTTACAAATGTGGGCTGTGTGAGAAGGCTTTTGCCCAGAAATGCCATCGATGATGAGGGAATCCATGCTGGCATGCAGGCTTACAAGTGTCACCTCTGTGACAGGGCTTTTGTCCAGAAGAGAAACCTTACTCAACATGAAAAAACCCACACTGGGGAAAAATCCTATGACTGTAATAGATGTGGGAAAGCCTTCACTCTGAAGTCTAACCTCCACGTGCCTCAGAAAACTCGCAAATGTGGAGAGTGTAACAAATGTGAGAAATCATTCAGCCGGAAAGAATACCTTGATTTTCATAAAAAGCTCCATTATGAGCTAAAACCTTATAAATGCTCTGAGTGTGGAAAGACCTTTGCTGACAAGGCATATCTTGACAGACACCAAAAAAGAATTCCCACTTGATAGGGACTTTGAGCACTTCAAAAGTTACAGGAAATTGTCCTGTTATAGGCTAGCATGGAACGCACATTCCAAAATTAAGTCCAAAATGGCCGCATTTTGTCTGTCGCAGTCTATCACAGAGAACACAGAGTCCTTAAGCTGACTGTGACTATCCTTTTGAGGATCAGTTTAACTCATTTATTCATAGATGCTATATATATATATATATATATATATATATATATATATATATATATATATATATATATATATATATATATATATATATATATATATATGCCATGTGTGTGCAGGTGCCTGGGGAAGCCAGGAGATGATCTCAGGTAAGTTACAAGGGTTGTGAGCTGCCTGAATTAGGTGGTGTGAATTGACTTTATTCCTCTGAAAGAGCAGCAAGTGCTCCTAAATGCCAAGCCATCTCTCCAGCCTCCTGTTTTTTCTATTTAAAAAAAATTTTTTTTTATTTTTTTCTTTTCTTTTTTTTTTTTTTTTTCCCCAGATCTGGGGACCAAACCCAGGGCCTTGCGCTTGCTAGGCAAGCGCTCTACCACTGAGCTAAATCCCCAACCCCTTTTTAAAATTTTTATGTATTGTGTGTGTGTGTGTGTTTTTCACCTGCATGTATGTCTGTGCCACATATGTATCTGGTGCACGTGGAAGGCAGCAGAAGGTATCAGGTCTCCATCCGTGAACGACTGCGTGGATGCAGGAAATTAAACCCAAGTCCTCTGGAAAAGCAGACAATGCTATTAGCTCTTAGGCCATCTCTCCAGCCCCTGGTTTGATGTTTTTGAAATGGAATCTTATACTGCCCAGTCTGGATTTGAACTTCTGGGCTCAGGTGATCCTCTTGCCTCAGCCTCCTTAGTATCTGGAGCTTCAGATACATGACACCATGTCTGATATTCAGCAAATATGTATGCAGTGCCTTTTGACACACATGACTGAAGAGATACCAACAAACCATATGTGTCCAAAACGTTCGTGAAGTTTTTATTTGTTTTCATGGAGTTTTATTCTAGTGACTAATAACCCGTAGTACCATTTCTTTGATAGTTCACATCAGAAAACGTAACATTATATTGCTTAACAATATGTTAAGCAGATTGGTTGTGTATTTTATTTAGAACTTGTTGCTGTTGTCCCCCCTCCCTCCTTCCCTTCCCTCCCTCCCTCCTTCCCTCCCCCCGCCACTGTGTGTGTGTATGTGTGTGTGTGTGTGTGTGTGTGTGTGTGTGTAAAACACACAATACTGGGGATGGAACTTGGGGCCTTACATGTGGGATTCACTTACTCTAATGACAAGCTCCATCCTCAAACTAACCCACTGGAAATCTGAAACATTGTAAGAGGAAGCTAGGAGTGATAGCACATGCCCATCATCTCAGAACTTAAGAGCTGGAGACAGGAGCATCAGGAGTTCGAGGTCATCCTATGGTGAGATGGCTCAGTGGGGACCAGCAACTTGAGTTTGATGCCTGAGACCCACATGGTAGCAAAGAACTGACTCCCACAAGTTGTCTTCTAACCTCCATCTATGAACTGGTACACACAGAGCTATTTTAAAAGGTGTGGGGGTGCTAAGCAAATGACTCTGTGGTTAAGACCATTGTATCCTCTTCCAGAGGACCTGGGTTTGATCCCTAGCCCTTATGCTGAATGGCTTGAAGTGATCTGATGTTCTCTTCTAACCTTGAAGGCATCTACACACAAACAGAATACACACACAATACACAAAGACACTGACAGAAATAAATAGAAGACCTTGTTTTTATTTAAATGGTTGGGAAGGAAGGAATGGGTAAGCATCTTCTGACTTTTAAGTCCTTGTACTTCCCCACCTCACTTGATTTTTCAAGAGTGAATAATTTATCTCAACTGGTGAAATAGGAAAACCAATCTATAATGGTAACCCCAACCAATTAGTTTCCAGATTTCATTTTTCTTGGTTTTTTACATTTTATTTTATGTATGTATATGAGTACAGTGTCACTGTCTTCAGACACACCAGAAGAGAACATCAGATCCCATTACAGATGGTTGTGAGCCACCTTGTGGTTGCTGGGAATTGAACTCAGAATCTCTGGAAGAGCAGCCAGTGCTCTTAACTCCTCAGCCATCTCTCCAGTACCTGCTTTTGGTTTTTAAATCTAATCTGTTGCAGAATTTTGGCCACTTCTGATTTGCCAAGTCTCCTATAAGTGAATCTACCTGGCAAAGCAAAGGTCACACAGGACTCTGGAAGGTAAGGTAGGCAGAAGATAACATCTTGAATTGTGTTTTGTAGGGCTGATGGTAGAGAGGAGGGTCTCACATTAACCTGGGTTAGCCTGGAATCTGACCCCTGAAAACTGAGATCATAGGCATGAGCTAAAACATCTGGCTAAGCTAGTCCACCTGCTATTCAGCCAAGCTTAGGAGATGGTTTAAATAGGTGTTTAGTAGACTAGGGAAGGGTAAAAGTGCTTATAACCAAGTATGAGGGCCTGGGTTATAGTCTCATATATGTAACTGACCCATATAAAAAGCTGGGTGTAGAGGCATGTTCCTATGACTCAGCAGCGGGGAAAGGGAGACAGGAAGACCCTGTAGTTTGCTGGTCAACCAGTCTAGCTGCTTCAAGTAGTTCTAGTTCTTGTCTCCCAAAAAGTTAAGGTTGGTAGGCAGGGGTGAAGATACCCAACATCAAGTTCTGGCCTACATATACATATATCACATATATATATATATATATATATATATATATATATATATATATATATATATACACATACACACACATAAATGTTTAGACATAACAGAGTGCTCAAGAAATTCTTGGAAACTGGAGGTAATGTCCATTTCCAGTTCAGTAGTTGGCTCTACGTTTATTAAAAACCATGGTTAATTTATGAGTTATATTGTGTAGATTCACTTTGCTTAACTATACATACATATAAAAAAGTATGTGATATATCTGTATGTATGTATGTATGTATGTATGTATGTATGCATGTATGCATGTATGTATGTATGTATTATAGAGGGGGTTTCTCTCTATGTAGCCCTGTCCTAGATCTCTGCAGACCGGGCTGGCCTTGAACTCAGAGACCCACCTGCCTCTGCCCTTTTAATGCTGAGATTGAAGGGGTATACTACTACTACATCCAGCCTGTTTTTATTTTTTTCCTTTGAATTACATTTTTATTTATTTGGAGGGTAGCACATGGAGGTCAGAAGGGAGGACTACTTGTGGGAATCAGTTCTCTGGTTTCCTCATAAGTATCCCTGGGATCAAACTTAGATTATTAGCCTCGGCAGCAAGCACCTTAACCTGCTGAACCATCCCCTGAACTCCAAACGCATTTTTTGAGATGGAGTCATGTATCCCTCACTGGCCTCAAACTCACTATAAAACCTTGAACATTGGTACCTGCTTTCGTCTCCTAAATGCAGTGATTATAGGCCTATGTCACCGTTGCACATGGCTTATGTGGTGGTGAGGATACGACCCAGAACTTTCCCCATGTTGGATAAGCACTCTACCAAAGGAGCTATGTCCTCAATCCCCTGACATTTTAAATAAAATCCTTTCAATGGTAAAAAAAAAAAAAGAAAGAAAGAAAGAAATGATTTTTTGAATTGTAGGCATGTTCTAGAGCAATGGTTCTCAATCTTCTTAATGCCGCAGCCCTTCAATGTTGTTGCTCACGTCGTGGCGATAATGCAGGTCGTCATGCTTTGATGACCCCCCCCCCCAACCATAAAATTGTTTTGTTGCTATTTCAAAAGTAATTTTGCTATTGTGTATTGTAATGTAAATTTCTGATGTGTTATGGAGTACGCTTAAACACGACACAAATTCAATGACTCAAACACCAGATCAATGCAGATGAAAAACATTTATTGTAATTAAGCCACTACTGATCAATCACAGCCAAAGAACAGACTCAGAAGCTGAACTGCATCCTGAAGGGAAATTGTACAACATATTTAAAGGACAAGACCACAAACCAAGGGGGAGCGGGGTAGGTTGTAGCACTGCTCTACCATATTTTGACACAAGGGGTTGAGCAAGGGAGTTTTCACCAAACAGGTTAGGAGTAGGTTCCTGGACCCGGGAACATGAACTTAGTAATGACCCTGCCAACAAGATGGAGTTGTTCTTGAGTTGTTTGGACTCAGACAACTGTTTCCTTACAATAGAAGCTATTCAGCTATTAGGAAGTCCCCAGCTCCCCTAGGGCTAGGGAGCTTGAACTTAGTCTCTCCCCATGATTAAATGGAGTCTGAAAAATGAAGCGGATGTATTTAGGGTGGGTTTCTTTTGCCTGCTCCCAACATACTGCCTATCTGATAGGCAATCTCCTGCAAAAAGGTCCTTTGACCACCACCACCCCAAAGGAATGGCAACCTACAGGCTGAGAACTGCTGTTCTAGACTAATCTTTTCCCCAAATCACCCTCACTTAATTTTGCCCCATATTTTATAAATTACCAGGCTTTTAGTATTTATTTAATGAATTTAATGTAGGAATGTTGTCTGCATGCATACCTTCATAAGAGAAGAGGGCATCAGATCCCTTTATAGATGGTCCTGAGCCACCATATGGTAGGTGGGCATTGAACTCAGGACCTCTGAAAAAGCACACGGTGTTCTTAACTGCTCAGCAGTCTAATCAACCCAAATTAGATGGTAGATGGTTTTTTTTATAATTGACATTAATGTTGTGTGCACTGGTGTTTTGTTTGCATGTATGTCTGTGTGAGGGTATCAGATCCCTTTGTAACTGGAGTTGCAGAGTCATGAGTTGCCATGTGGGTGCTGGGAACTGAACCTGGGTCCATCTGGAGGAGCAGCAGTGCTCTTAAAAGCTGAGCATCTCTCCAGCTAGTATTTTTCTTATAACCTCAAAAATCTTCTAAACGTTTGTACATGCTCTTATATAGTATATTAGCACTGTGAATTTTATAAGCTTTTCACGATTAGCCACGGGCTATGAATATATGGTACCCCTTTGAAGGTAGAATTAAGCAATGTTTTAATACATATAGGTGTTTTGTCTGTACACTACAAAGACAGAAGAGGCCATTTGATCCTCTGGAACTGAAGTTACAGATGGTGTGACCCCATGCGAATACTGGGAATCGAACCTGGGGTCTCTGAAAGAGTAGAAAGTAATCTTAACCATGTCTCCAGGCCCAAAGAGGAATTTGGAAAATAACACTTGTGTAATGTTTGCACATGGGTGCATGCATGCACATGTGAAGGCCAGAGGACACTCAGTGCTTTCTTCTCCCACTTCCTATTTTTGTTTTTTAAATACAATCTCACTGTGCCATACTCTTACCATTTTGGCTGCTGGTTGGCTAGTGAGCTCTAGAATCTGCCTTTGCTGTCTGGTGCTAGAGTCACAGGCATACATGCATGGCCATCACCAGGGTGCTGGGGATTTGAACTCAAGTCCCCATGCTTGCACATGACTCTTACCTACTGAACTATCTCCCTAGGCCCTTGAAAGTGCCTCTGTACTATTTTTTCATGTTTGAAACACTGTTAGATGTGGTGTTGGTGTCTCAGATCAGGTTACACAGTGTAGACAGCTTGTTGTACTTCCCCTTGCAGAATCAGTAGAAAGCATGCACTACTATTTAACTGCCTCATGGCACGAGGCTTCTTCCTTCCTTTGGAAACTCAGGGGAACCTTGCCTTGTCTTGAGTTGAAGGTTCTCTTTAGAACCCCTCCATACTGTTTGTGGTATTACTATTTTCTAATGAAGCTCTCACCTGCAAGATGATCTAGCCCTTGTCCTCTACCTTGAACCACCCATTTCTCATGTCAACCATGATTTAAATCTAACAAATATATTTGGCACTTTAAAGTGCTTTAAAATTTTCATTGGGTTAGGCATGGGGGTGCAAACCTTCAATACCAGCACCCAAGAGGCAGGGCCAGGGAAAATTTCTTGAGTTTAGGGATAGCCTGATCTACATAGAGTTCCAAGACAGCCAGAGCTACATAGTAACATCTCAAAAGATTAAATTTTAGGGGCTAGAGAGATGGTTCAGCAGTTAAGAGCACTGGCTGTTCTACGAGCCCCAAATTCAATTCCCAGCAACCACATTGAGGCTCACAACCATCTATAATGAGATCTAGTGCTCTCTTCTGATGTGTAGGCCTACAGGTAGGCAGAACACTATACACATAATGGGTAAACCTTTAGAAAGTTAGATTTTATTCATTCATTTATTCATGGGTGTTCATCTGATAGCTTCCCTAGAGGTCAGAGGACAACTCATTGGAGTTAGGTCACAGGGCTTGAAGGCAGGTGTTTTTCCCCACTGAGTCCTTAGAGTGCCTTGCAATTTGCAAATGCTACCTATTTCATTTCCTGTGTAACTTTAATGTACCCTGTAATTCTGAGAAGCACAAAACCAGGTGGTGGGCAGCTATATAATCTCATGGATGAATCACAAACACACATGGAAAACAATGGTTTTAATAAACTGACAAAAGAACAGCACATATGAATTTGGGATAAAACCAATGAGGAGGCTCTGGATGACATGAGTGATTTATATACACTAAAATTCAATAAGACACTCCACACACTAAATAAATATTTCTCAAACTCTTAAGTAACTACTGGTATTGTTTCTGACGTTGAACCCCAGCATTAGAACTTATAATTAGCTCCTTGCTGTGTTGTACTGGTTCAGAACAACATTTTAAAAGCATCATGCTTTGCTCTTATGGATAGCACGCGCACACACACACACACACACACACACACACACACACACACTAAAATTAGAATGAAAGCCAAGAGATGGCTTAGTGTTTAAAAGTGGAAACTGCTCTTGCAGAAAACCTAAGTTCAGTTCCCAGCACCCAAGTCAGGCAGCTTACTATCACTTGTATTCCCATTCTAGGCTATCTCATGCCTCCTGCCTCCAAGGACACGCCAGTCACACCTAACATAGGTATTGGGAAATCAAGCTTGGGTCCTCTCTCAGAGTAGTCTGCACTCTCAACTACTGTACCTTCTCTCCAGATTCCCTATTATCATAGTTAACAAATGGTAGTCTCAAAATGATGAGTTTTATTAACGTCTGTGAAGAAATTAAAACCACCACAAAACAAGAAAAGCACCATTTAGCCTTGTAGGAAAGAATGGTGCATAGCCTGCGATAGCAAGGCCTGGGTTTCTGTTTTAGTATGTCCGTTCATTTTTTGTTTTTGGCCGAGTTTTCATCTTGAGTTATGTGACTCTTCTTCGTTATGGGCAAGATTTAGAACTCTTCTAGGATATATGTAAGGCCATTAAGCAGTGTTGAGAAATAATCTATGTCCCTCTTTTCTTCTTTAGATGTGCTAAGGACCTTGCACTCCGATGCTTTTTTCAACAGTTCCTCAAAAATCTCATTATGCATGTAAAAGAAAATGTATCCAGTGTGAAGCCTATTCTCCTGACTGGAGGGATCTGGATTCTCGAACACTTGGACATCACTGTAAAGGAGCCAGGCTTGCCTTTGGAAGTCATACACATCACTTACGTAATGGCCTGAATTTGGGGAGCTCCCAAAATGGCTGACAACACTGACGAGCCTGTAATTATGAAGATTGTCTCCCATCTCCTCATCCTTTGATTCATCAGAACCCAATGCAAAGGAATGCGGATCATCTTCCTCAAATTCTGAAGACCTGCTCAGGTCCTTCTCTGGGTCTTCCAGAGAACTTCTCATATTTGCAAATGATGCCGGTAGATACGAACCCTTGATTCGACCCCCATGATTCTGGTGGAGTTTTGACAGCTCACTGTTAGTACGGCCATCTGGCTTTCCATAGTACTTAAATTCTGGATTCTCTGGAACCTCTTGAAGACCCATCTCTGCAAGACCTGGGTCTTGGATGCTCATAGGCTCACAGAGCATAGGAAGGAAGCTGTATCCGTCACCCATCATTGAGTCAGGTGCTGGAGATATCTTCTGTCTGAATACCCTGTTTTCTGTCTTCAATAGTTCTGGGTCCAGCATAGAACCACTTTCCAGGCCTCTCTGCTGCTCTTCTTCACTTTCATCCTCATACATTATCTGGAAGCTTTGTATTTCGGCATCCACGCTGGATCCAACCTGTAGAACCAGGGGGTCACTGGATTCAGAAATCACCTTCTTAGACGACATTGACTGGCTAAAGATCTCAGGCATCAGCCCTGGAGAGACATTTGGGATATCATAGTCTCCCTTAGGGGGTGTATTGATCAAGGGAAATGGTAACTTCCTGTTTTCATGGCAATGGGAAGATATATTCAAATACTGAGAAATCTCAACTGGCTGCTCACTCTTCACTGGCAACAAGTCAGTGGTAACTTGGTAGCGTTTCAGATGAACAATGAGGACCCTGGGGAGTCTCCTCAATGTGTACTTGAGAACAGAATTCTTGTTCTTGCATTTCTCGCAGTTATGCTCAATTTTTTCTGGTGTGAAGAACAGATCAAAAGACTTTTGAATTGAGAGAGGGTGTGTTTTTGTCCCGTGGTGCAGGTCGATGGAGAGGTAATTGCTCACTTCGGTCTTGAGAGTAGCCTCCCCACAGCCTTCACAGATGATGGAGCTATGCAGCTCAAATTCAAAATTAGCACCAACGGGACAAACAAACCTTTTGGCTCCAGCACACGTTGGTTCATTTTTCCTCTCAGTGTCCCACATGGCATTTACTTTTTCCATGTTCAGTTTCAGCTGGTCTAAACACAGACTTAAAAACTCATGGGCATCATTCTGTTCGTTGCCCGAGAATGTGTCTGCAACTGTGGAGATGGACTTCTTCACACTGGTGAGTAACTCGCCCTTGATCTCTATATCTCGAATGTCTTTCAAGACAAGAAGCTGGCTTAAGGGCATGATAAGGTCATCGTAGGAAACTTTCTCCCATGGGATACCTTGAGTGAGTAAGTCCTTTGCAAAGGTTGGAATTCCAAAGACAGATTGTAAGATGGAATTCATGTAGCAAGTATTTCCCAAATTGGGGAAGCCTTCACGCTTTAGCTGCTTCAGGTAATTGTCTGGAGGAGGCTGGATTCCGTTATGTGTTATGATCTCCAGGCCAAATATCGATAAATCTCTGTCATCAGAGCACGTCGCGATTGGGAGAACAGTGCCGTCTAGGGTAGACTTTCCATAGACTTTGGAACTGAAAGCAGGTTCAAGCTTCCAATTGTTGCGCTTTTCTTGTTCCCTTAAAGCCACAGCTTTCTCGGCTTTGCCTCCTCTATTCCTGGAGTAATACCGCCTGGATTTCTTTTTTTGTTCAGGATTATTTTCTTTGAGAATATCCTTGGTGGTCACTTCTACAGTGGATGGTGATGGTTCTGTCTTCCTTTTTCTGCCTTGTTTTTCTCCTCTCTTTTTTTCAGTATGACTGCCCGTGGTGTTTGACATACAGAGTGGCATCTTCCGGGAGAGCAGTGTCCCACTCTCTAGGGCAGTATTCAGGGAAACACAGACTACGTCTTGGTTCTCCCTGAAAAATGGGTCGCTGATTTCAAGAGTATCCTGATTACTCATGGACTCCATGGGTTGCTGGGATTCACATGGAGTGGACGAATCCAGGAATGACTTCAAATGCTCAACATCTGCGGAGGATAACTTGTCAATGAGTAAGGACGTGTCATCTCTCAAAGTTAAATCCAGATGATACAGTCCCAGCTCGCCACTAACCACTACACCTGTAACGTTATCACCCAGCTGAAAAACCCTTCTCCTCTCCTCCAACTTAAAAGAAACCACCAGATTAACTTTCTGTTTTCTTTCTACTATTTCGATGACTGCTTCTTTCCACTGAGATGCCCTGGTGTGCTTGCTCCTGTTTGTGCTGCGGATCTGGACCAAACCATGTATCTTTAGGTGAGCCATTCTTTCTTCACAAATAAAACATGTACGATCTAAAAACAAAACACAAAAACACAACACACACAAACACTGTAACTCAAAATGTATCTATTGTAATGTTTTGGGGTTTTTGGTTAAACTCTTAACTGACCACAATTAGCTTCTAGTCTTTTCTTTAATGATCACCTGGAAATAGAGTCTCAATGTGTTTTTAATCTAGGTTAGGTTGGCCCAGGGGGATTGTTTAATTACTGTGAAAAGACCCAACTTGAAAGGGTGTGGCACTACTCCCTGGTCTAGTGTACCAAACTACTTAAGAGTAGAGACAGATCACTGAGCATCAAGCTTGTATGTGTGCATTCACTCTCTGCTATGTATTAGCTGTGGCTGTCACATGTCCAGCTGTTTCAAGCTCCCTACACCATGACTTCCCCAAAGTGATGGACTGTGTGACTGTAGACTAAAGTAGATCTTTCTCCCCTAAGTTTGTTTGTGTGCTTACTTGTTGGTCAGCGTGCTTTATCATAAAAATAGAAATGAAACACTAAGTACCGGAAGTAAAATTAGGTAAAATGCTGTGATGTTGGGCTCTGGTGCCTCTGCTGTCTTCACTGTTGTGCCGGAGACGGTGGAAGTCCTGGTCAACCTCTAGTCTCTTATGCCAATGAGACAGTTGTGGCAATATGAGGTTGAGTCCTCGTCACCTCCGGTGCTGGCCTTTCTGATTGCAGATTCCAGATGCAGACCCAAGTCCTGAAGTGGTTACAATGGTAATAATCAAAGAGTGTTAAAAAAAAAAAGAGAGAGCACGTATATGAGAGGACTGAAGATAAAGCTCACAGTTAAGGCCTTCAGCATGCAAAAGGGCCCACACTCATTCAACCCTGAGAATCATACACACACACACACACACACACACACACACACACACACACACACACACACGAGCTTTGTCAGTGTATCTCGTGTATCTCTATAATTCCACCACTTAAGATGCTAAACCAAGAGATGGACAGATGTGAGGCAAGAATAGGGTGTGTGATGAGACTGTGTGCGTGCATGTGATATGAGACCACAGTGGGGAAGGAAAGAAGAGATCAGAGAAGGAGGGAAGGGAGTCAGTCTGAGGCTAACCAAGGCTACATCATACATTAGACTGGTGTCAAAAGCTAAACACAGCTGGCAAGATGGTCGGGTGAGTAAGGGGCTTGCTGCCAAGCCTGACAACCTGAGTTTGATCCCTGACACCCACAGGTGGAATGAGAGACTGACTCCTGCAGACTGTTCTGTCACCTACACACTCATGCTATAATGTGTAAGAATACAGCATATACAAACAAATAAATATAATTAAAAAAAACTGCACAGGTAAGTTACCCAGAGTCCTAGCACTTGGGAGGTAGTCAAGCCCCTCTCTGTGTGTTTGAGGCCAGACTGGTTGACATAGAGTTCCAGGGCAGCCAGGTCTGCATAGAAGACCCTGACTCAAAAACAAAAGGATTGGCGTAAAAAACAAACAAACAAACAAAAACACAAAAATTGCACAAAACCAAACAAAATCTAGGGGAACAGACACATCCAGACAGAAGTCTCCTGTATCCCCAGGAATCTGAAATAAAACACGGAGATGTGTTTGCAAGAAGGGGTATGGAGGACTGTTCAATACCAGGTGAAAACTAGAAAAACCACAAGAACAACAATACCAACCAACTGGAGCTCCCAGACACTAAACCACCATCCACAGACTACACATGGACAGACCCATGGCTCCAGCTGCATATGTAGCAGAGGATGGCCTTATTGGGCACCAAAGGGAGAAGAAGCCCTTGGTCCTGCCAAGGCTGGAACCCCCCCCAGTATAGGGGAATGACAGGGTGGGGAGGCGGGAAGGGGTGAGTGGTTGAGTAGGGGAAAGGGGAAAAATGTAAATTAAAAAATCTAATAAAAAATGTGGAAAAAACCCTTGAAATACTAAACTTTAATTTTAAAAAAAGACTTATTTATTTGTAGGCTGGCTGTTATAATCCCAGTACAGGATAGGAAGAAGGATATGTGACTTGGAGGCTAACCTGGTCTACATAGCCAGTCCCAGGAAGGCTACAGAATAGACTCTACTTCAAAATTATTACTATTTCTTATTGCATAGTGTATGGATGTTTTGCCCACTTATATCATCTGTGCCACCACACGCATGCAGTGCCCATAGATATCAGAAGACAGCAGCAGATCCAGTGGAACTGTAGTCACAGAGGGTTGTGAGCCACCATTTAGGTGCTGGGACCTTAACAGTTGAGCCATATCTTCAGCCTCTGAACTTAGAATTCATAAGGGATACTAAAGACTCTCAAATAGAACTCTAAAGGAACACATTAGGGTACAAATTATCCTCCGAGAGATCAAGCAAATAGCAGAGGGAAATCCTTAAGCTGTAACAACTGACATAAAAGTATATAACTGATAAAAAGTAGTTAGGGTTGGCTTTGCTTTGGGTTTTGTTTTTTTTTTGTTTTTGTTTTTGTTTTGTTGTTGTTGTTTTCTGATACATGGTTTCACTGTGTAGCTCTGACTGTTCTGGAACTTACTATATAGACCAAGGTGGCTGCAAATACATAGAACTCCTCCTGCTGGGGCTGGAGAGATGGCTCAATGGTTAAGAGCTATGATTGCTCTTGCCAAGGTCCTGAGTTCAGTTCCCAGCAACCACATGTTGGCTCCCAACCATCTGTAATGGGATCTGATGCCCTCTTCTGGTGTGTCTGAAGACAGTGACAGTGTACTCACATAATACAATAAATAAATAAAACTTAAAAAAAAGAAAAGAAATTCTCCTGCCTCCGCCTCCAGAGTGCACGCCATGCCCAGTCTTAAAGACTAGCATAGTATACAAACGAAAGGCCTCAGAAGGGACCAGAGCATCTCTGCTATCGCCAGTGAATGTCCAATGGGCCACCCCTCCACAGGCTAAGAAGGAGACCACCTCCAAAAATGCTGTGGACAAGGGTGGCAGGAAGTGACTTGGACGCAGACTTACAATAGCACAACTATCCTGACAGGAATGGAGTTACTCTTTTTTGTTGTTTTATGTTTTATGTCTTTTGGTTTTCGAAACAGGGTTTCTCTGTGTAGCCTTGGCCATCTTGGACCTCACTCTGTAGACCAGGTTGGCCTCCAACTCAGAGGTCCACCTGCTTCTGCCTCCCAAGTGCTAAGACTAAAACTCCGAGATCTGCCTGCCTCTGCACCACACGTGCTAGGATTAAAGGTTCCTGCGGCAGAGTCAGTCCCCTGTAAAAACTTAAAGAGAGCTATGTACCATGAGACCTCAAAACAAAAACAAACAAACAAATAAACAAATAAAACCCACAGTGGATGTAATCAAATACAGAATTATTGGGACTCAAAGGCGTATACTTCTTAGAAGACTCAGCCTAACATCTCCCTTCTGACATGTAAAAGGTAAAATGGCTCTCTCATAGGAGATGCCATTCCATGCCCTCCAAACTCTCAAAGATGCTTAGATGTTCTGTTTTACTCTGGTTTGTTTTTTTGAGACAGGTTTTTCCGTGTAGCCCTGGCTATCCTGGAACTTGCTCGTAAACCAGGCTGGCCTATGTGGCTCTGCCTCCCAGTGCATGCCCTATCACCAACCACATTCTTATTCCTCAAAGTTCATGGTCCCGCTCTGTCATAAGCTTCTTCTATTTAATATATATATGTAATATATGTGTGTGTGTGTGTGTGTGTGTGTAGACATATACATGTCTATATATGTAATACATATATACAATATTATATACACATATAATATATAATATATACATATACAATATTATATACACATATAATATATAATATATACATATAACACATAGCTATATACATATATCACATAATATATGTATAAATGTGTATAATAATACATATATGTAATATATACATATATGTATCATATATGTATATATATTTGTTTGTTTTTGTTTTTCAAGACAGGGTTCATCTGTGCAGCTCTTGCTGTCCTAACACTCTACTTTGAGGCTGGCCTCAAACTCAGATCTGCCTGCCTGAGTGTAGAATTAAAGGCATGAATGAACCACAACCTTTATCTCTCACTCCTATCATACTTGCTCCTTGCTTCTCTATCTTACTGAGGCAGCATCTTGGTATGCATCCCTGGCTGGCCAAGAACTCACCAGACTGACCTGACCTTGAACTGTAGCCAGTCCTCCTATGTCTGCCTTCTTAGTGCTGGGATTACAGGCAACTATTTGCATGCCGAATCCTCCAGTATCTTTAATTTCATCTTTCCTTTTTCTCCTTTTGTTATGTAGTGTGGGCTGACCCTCAAACCTAAGGACAGATACTCCCGTTCAAGCTTAGGAGGCATTTAGAACCCCAAACAGACTTGAGCAGGCAAGCGCTTTCCCACAACACATTCTAAGACAGAAAAAATAATGAATAGTAAATACATCTTCTTTTCCTTCAGTGCAGAACACTGTTCATAGGATGGTGCCAATCATAATGAAGGTAGCTGTGGTAGCTGTGGTAGAGCATCATGGGCTTATCCAGAGGATAATTTTTATAGGTAGTTCCTCATGAATGCCAGACTTGCCTTCCAGTTGATCCTAGAGTTTGAAATAGTAAACATCCCAACCCCATCTCTCGTCAACTCGGACACCCAAACGTATCACTTTAAAGCCATAATTTCCCTTCCCTTTGTCTCCATATGTTCATAGACACCTAACAACACAACATGCATTCAGTTTAATTTCAAAAGTCCTTGTAGCCTTTACCAATTGTCTAAGAGCCCAAGCTAGAGAACCAACTCCTGAACGTTGTCCTCTGATTTGCAACACCCATGTGTAGACACACACACACACACACACACACACACACACACACACTAAATAAATTTAAGTCCAAAGTCCGTGTCAGACACTGAGACTTAAGGGAGTCTGAGACTTAATCGGCAGTTCCTGTTAAAAGTTACATTTTTCTAGGCTGGAGAGATGGCTCTGTGGTTGAGAGCGCTGACTGTTTTTTTCTGAGGACATGGGTTCAGTTCCCAGCCCCCATATAGAAGCTCACAACTGTCTGTAACTCCTGTTCCAGAGGACCCAGCACCCTCATATATACATGCAGGCAAAGCATGACTGTACATAAAACTTTAAAAAATAAATAAAACATTGCGTTTTTCTGCCAGCTGTGGTGGTGTATGCCTTTATTCCCAGCACTCAGGTAGAGGCAGAGGAATCTGAGTTGAGGGCAGCCTAGTTAACAAAGTGAGTTCCAGGACAGCCAGGGCTACACAGAGAAACGTATTCAAAAACCAAAGTTACATATTTATAACATGCAGTAAACATTCCAAATTACAAAGTGAAGTGGCTGATAGCGAGGAATTGTCAAAGAAGAACTGAAATCAAGCAGGGCAAACACAGAATCCTAAAGACAAAACACCTACACACATAAAATAAAAACAAAAGCTTAATAAAATTAAAATAAATTTCAAAGTCAAGAGAACAAAAATATATCTGGACATAGTAGTGCATGATGCAGGCCAAGGAGGCTGAAGCACGAGAAGCAAAAATTCAAAACCAGGTGGGTGAAAGGAGGAGGCAGGTGAAATCTGTTGAGTTCAAGGCCAGCCTGGTCTCTAATGTGAATTCAAGGCCAGCCAGGAGTAGATTTTTAAAAAGCCTTTTGCTTTTGCAGTGGTATTGCTGACAGCAGACTCACGGTTGAAATTGAGAGACAGAACAGGATTCTGTGAAAACTTATCCCCAACCCCAGAGAAACAGTCTAGACAGGAAGCCATTAAACAACTCTTAAAAACTGCGATGGTGATCCGGAAAAGTAGTTCTGGCAGGGGAAGTTTGACCATGCTCCATTGAGTATAAGGGCAACACAAATTGGACTTGTCTTTGGTTTTTGTTTGTTTGTTTGGTTGGTTGGTTTTTTTTTTTTATTTTTTGGAGGGCGTTGGTTTTTTCTTTTCTGTCTTTGGGGGTGGTCACAGGTTGGGGTGAGGGAGAGGGTAGACCTGAGAGTGAGTTACTGGACAGCCAAGGCTACATAGAGAACCCTTGTCTTAACAAGAAAAGAAATAAAGGAAGGAAGGAAGGAAGGAAGGAAGGAAGGAAGGAAGGAAGGAAGGAAGGAGAAAATAAATCAATCCCTCAAGCCTGGTGTGGTGGTGTATTCTTTTAATTCCAGCACTCAGGTGGCAGAGGCAGCAGGATCTCTGTGAATTCAAGGCTGAATGCTAGCCTGATCTACAAATCAAATTTCAGGACAGTCAGTGTTGTTACACAGAGAAACACTGCCATGTCTCAAAAACCAAAAACCAAAGAAACAAACAAAGAAACAAAAAATAACAACAAGAACAAAAAAAAAAAAGAAAGAAAGAAAGAAGGAAAGGAAGGAAGGAAGAAAGATGAAAGGGAGGGGGAGGGGAAAGGGAGGAAGGGAGGAAGGAAGAATTCTTAGGTTTAGCATGGTGGCTTATGTCCTTAATGTTGATACTGCATAGGCAGATGGACGCAGATATTTATAAACAAATTCCAGGCCAGCTAAGGCTACACAGTGAAACCCAGTTTCAAAAACAAACACCTCAGCAGCTCTGGGTTCAGTCAGCAGGGTGCTTCTTTGCACAAGGCCCTTGGTTTGATCCCCAGAACCTGATAAATAGGGCTTAGTGGTACACAGCAGTCATTTCAGTTCTTAGGAAGTGGAGGCAGGAGCGACAGAATTTAAATTAAGGCTATCCTCGCCTACATAGTCAGGAGCTGGAGTACATACACGGGACCCTGATTATACCTCCAAAACATTGAGAATATAGTGCTAATGACTCAGGATACAACTCTAAGAACCCACTTAAGAATTGCTTCAAATTCAAAAGCTTCTAAAGAGCAGAAAGAACAATGATCAGATAGAAGAAACAAATGGAATGTGAGGCGATTGCCAGCCATTCCCGACAAGAGCAACAACATCCAGCCTACATAAAGACCTTAAAAACAACCAACAACCAAACCCAAAACAGAACAGAGTATCCAATCACTCGGTGGGCAAACAAACGCATTCAACAGTTACAAAAAGAAACACAAGTTACTATTAAATACATGAAAAGTGTTTAACATGTGTAGTCAGCAGGAAAATACCAATCAGAAGCACAGAGGTAGCTAGTCATACAGTCTCAAGCCCTTATATCCCAGCACTCCAGAAGCAAAAGCAGGAGGATCTCTGAGTGAGGCTAGCCTGGGCTACAGAGCAAGTTACAGGACAGCTAGGGCTACACAGAGAAATCCTGTCTCAAAAACCAAACCAAACCAAACACACACACACACACACACACACACACACACACACAATGTAAACAACAACAAAACCAATAGGTAAATAGATAAAATAAGAGAAAATGAAAATAATCTTAACTTAAATAAAATGTAATAAACATTAAAAAGTAAACTTAAAACAGAGCCACAGTGTGACCTGAGAAGAGAGTGAAGGTATAGGACCGCCGAGGCCTGGGTGTTTATCTGAAGGAATCAGGGTCCGGGATCAACACTGGGCCTGAACACCTACGATCTTCCCAGACCTGTAGAAAACCAGCTTGTGGGATCAGCCTAGATGCCCGGCTACGAGTGGACAGAAAACTAAAGCAGGTGTAGAGATAAATGAATATGAATGTCTATGGACACAGCATAGTTTGATCCAGCCAAAGAGAACAAAATTACTTTAGCAGGAAAATCCGGAACGGAAACCATTTTAAGCAAACCCAGCCAGATTCCAAATGACTAGTATTTCATATTCTCTTTCATAGACAGAGTTAACATCTTTTAAAAGGGGGCTTTGACGTAGAAGAAAGCCCCTAAGGGACAGGGAAGACCTTATTTGAGACAGTGAATATGGATAAAAGTTTGTTTTGTTTTTTAAGATTTATTTATTTTCTGTGTGCGAGTTCACTGTCACTTTCTTCAGACACACCAGAAGAGGCCTGTTACAGATGGTTGTGAGCCACCATGTGGTTGCTGGGACTTGAACTCAGGACCTCTGGAAGGGCAGTCAGTGCTCTTAACTGCTGGAGCCATTGCTCCAGCCCCAGGCTTTTTTTTTAAAAAAGCACATGAAGTTGGGAGAGAAAAGTAGTGGGAAGGACAGGGGAGGGACTGGAGGAGAGGGAAATCAGGTTGGATTTGATTGAACTATGTTATATACATACATATGAGATTCTCAAATCAAAAAATAAATTGGGCAAAAATTATGGAGTTCGTTTATGTACATCTATGAAATGTCATAACGAACCCCATTACTTTCTACAAATATACACTAAAAACAACAACAACAACAACAACAAAAACAAAAAGCATGTGTTTTGGGACACGATTTCATACAGCCCAGCATAGCCTTAGATTCACTATGTAGCTGAGGATAGCCCCAAACTCCTGATCTTCTTGATCTACCATCTTTGGGGTGCTGGGGTTACAGGAATGTCCCATCATGCTCAGTTTGTGAGGTGCTGGGAACCAAGTCAAAGACTTAAAGCTTAGAGTATTGTGGGTCAGAAGTCTACAAGAGAAGCCAACTTCATGGCAGCCTCCCTCAACCCTTTTATTTTGTTCGACCATTTCTTTATGTTTGTTTTTTGCGACAAGATTATTCTTTGTAAATGCCCTGGCTGTTCTCATTGTGAAGACCAGACTGGCCTCAAACTCAGAGATCCTCCAGCTTTTGCCTCCCCTCTCCCCTCACCCCACCCCCCTACACCTCACCCCAGAGAACTTGCTCCCATCGGGCCTTCTGGTATCCTGTATATACATTTAGTAGCTGAATGAAACACTTTACTCACCCAGGTTTCTACTCAGGAATATCACAGCTGTAGAGGGCTGGTCACGGTCCTGCTGCAGGCTGTTAACTAAAAGGTCAAGCACAAAATGTAGTTTAATTTAAACTGTCCTTAAAAAAAAAAAAAAGCCACACCCACTTCTTGATGTCATCCTCTCCTAGGAAAAGGAGAGGGGAGAAAAAAGGGATAAGGGAGGAAAATGGGATAGGGATAGGGCAGGTGGGGAGCTGGGTGGTGATGATGGTGAACGCCTTTTTCTTAGCACTTGGAAGGCAGAGATAGGCAGAGTTCTGAGTTCAAGGCCTACAGAGAGAGAGAGAGAGAGAGAGAGAGAGAGAGAGAGAGAGAGAGAGAGAGAGAGAGAGAGAGAGAGAGAGTGTTCCAGGACTACACAGATCCTGTCTCCAAAAACCAAAAGCCAACCAAAACAAAAAACGAGGCTGGAGAAATGACTCCGTGCTTAAGAGCAATTCTCGCTCTTCCAGAGGACACCCCACAAGACCCCAATGTTGGGGTCCTGGCACCTATTTCGTTGGGTTGGGGTGTTTCACAATTGTCTTGGGAATCTGATTCCTTTTGATGCTCACATAATTACATAAAATGAAAATAAATATAAGTTGGGCATGGTCACCTACTCCTTAAGTCCCATCACTCAGGAGGAAGAGGCGAGCTTGACTGATAAGAAAGAGGCAGCCGGGGGTTGGGGATTTAGCTCAGTGGTAGAGCGCTTGCCTAGCAAGCGCAAGGCCCTGGGTTCGGTCCCCAGCTCCGAAAGAAAAGTGTAAATTAAAAAAATCCAATAAAAAAATTTTAAAAAAGGAAAAAAAAAAAAAAAAGAAAGAAAGAGGCAGCCTACAGAGTGGAAAAAGACCTTCACCAAGTACAAATCCAACAGAGTGCTAATATCCAAAATAAACAAGGGGAAACAAACAGGCAGAAAAAAGACAAAAACAACAACAAAAAATCAACACAATCGAAATGTTAGAGAAATGCAAGTCAAAACAACTTTGAGATTGAAAACAACCTGTCAGAATGTCCAAGATTAGTAACACAAAGGACAATTCATGGTGGCAAGGGCATGGAGCACTCCTTCACCACTGGTGGGAATGCAAACTTGTACAGCCACTGTGGAAGTCGGTGTTCCTCAGGAAGAAGGTGGTTTCTCAGGAAAACAGGAATCAATCCACCTTAAGGTCCAGGTATACCCGCTCCCGGGCGTATACCCAAAAGATGTTCTACCATCCTACAAGGACACAGGCTCCACTATGCTCACAGCAGCTTTGTTTATGTTAGCCAGAAAATGTAAACAATCTAGATGTTACCCAACTGAAGAATGCAAAGAGAAAATGTGGTTCATCTACGCAACTGAATAGTATTCAGCTATCAAAAACAAGGACATCCATGAAATTCGCAGGCGGAAGGATGCAACTAGAAATATCATCCTGCATGAGGTAACCCAGACCCAGAAAGACAAATATGGTATGTATTCACTTATGTGCAAATATTACCTGTTGAGCTAACCGAACCACAGTCTGTAGAGCCATAGAGGACAGGTATAGAGTAAGGGACTAGGGAGAACAGAGAGATTCCTTTAGAAAGGGGAAATAAAATAGAAAGATATGGGTGGAGTGGGGGATGGGAGGGTTAAGGGGGAAAAAGAAGGGAGGAGTTGTTTGGGGGAGACAGAGCCCCGACTGGCCATCTCTTTCCACTCACCACAGCTTGAGTACTGGGATTGGGTTACATCTAATTGAGTCGTTGTCCAAAGGGGTCCCATGGGAATCTCAAACAACCAGGCTGTAGCCAAGAGTGTATAGATTGCTCTGTCTACAAATTGACTGCAAGTCCCCATTACAGAAGACAACGCCCACACAACTCACCAAACGTGGAGAGGGTGAGCTGGTGCCTACATAGAACCTTCACACCTAGTATCTGTGACACAGGAGGGTAACACCGAACACTACCGAAAGAGAATCGTAAAACCCCAAACCCAGCCACAGAACCTTTGACCTAAAATCCATCCTGTCTGAAAAATATGCCAGGGCAATGAAGGCACAGGGTTTGCAGGAGCGACCAACCAGGCCCGCTGCATAAGATGGAATCTATCCCCCCAACACTGCTTGGGTCCCCAAGATTCAGAGACTGAGATAACCCAGGGACCTAGGGAAAAACCAAATGCTACTGTCCTAAAACCAAGGGGGAAAATGTAGTGATAAAATGACTCCTAATGGCACTCTGCTATACTCATCGATCAGTGCCTTGCTCAGCCATCATCAGAGCGTCTTCCTCCAGCGGCAGATGGGAACCCATGCCCACTGGGGCGTGTCCATTGGTGTCCTTCATCCCACGTTTGGTGAGATGAGATGGGTATAGCTTCTGACATTAGCAGAGACAATCTCACAGCAAACTCCCTGATCCTAGGCTCTCTCAATCTTTTTGCCCCTTCTTCCAAAATGTTCCCCAAGCCTTCGTTTTTTACAGATGTTCCAGATTACTCTAACAGTTGCAGTGGTTTGAGTGGGATGTTCCCCATTAGCGCTCTGATTTTGTGTACTTGGGTTCTGGTAAGTAGCCCTGTCTGGGGAGGCTTCGGAGGCATGGCCTTGCGGGACTGAATGAACCACTGGGGATGGGCTTTGAGGTTTCAAAGGTCATGTGTTACTTCCAGTGGGCTCTCTTTGCTTACTGTTTAAGCTTCAAAATGTGAGCCCTCAGCTGTTGTTCCAGCCATCTTCTGCCCTCTGCAGGAGAGATGGCTCAGCGGTTAAGAGCTGCCATTCCAGAGGATCTGAGTTTGAGTTGCCAGCACCCACATCAGGCAGGTCAGAACCACCTGGAACTCCAGGTCCTTCTCCTGAACCCACACACATGTGCCACGCACTGACGGGAGCAAGTGAGTGAAAATAAATCTTAAGACACGCACTGTGTGTTCTCCACGATCCTCTGTGATGTGTAATTGACAGCATAGTTGGTTGATTTACACCAGATTCCCCCATAATGGATGATTAACCTTCTGCCTAGTGGCGCACACGATGCTGGTCACCGTCACAGAAGATAATAACAGAGCTGAAGCTTTCCATCTCTGACTGAAACATCCTTACTCGGCATTTGCCTATCCAAAAAGTTCTTTTATTCGAGGTCAAGAAACGCAGGTAAAAAACAAAAACAAAACAAAACAAAAAAAACAAAAAACAAACAAACAAACAAACAAACAAACAAAAAAAAAACAACGTAGGTCACCGGTAGAGCACCTGTTTAGCATGCACATGGGCCTGGGAGACATTTCTAGTGCTGCAGAAACAGCTGCAGGACAGGGTGCTGCCTTTAAGCCCAGCACTAGGAAGCAGAGGCAGGATGATCTCTGTGAGGTTGAAGCCAGTCTAGCTGACACAGTTCCAAGTCAGCTAAGCCTACGTGATGGTAAGACCCTATCTCGAACAGTAGCCACAACCACCAAACGGCAGCAGAGGTTGATATTGAGATAAAAGTAAAAGGTGCAAGTGCACGAGAAAACCTCTAAGAAAGCGTAGTTTAAGTCTTTTCTCACCCAGATAGGTATATAGGGCGATGCCTGTGAAAACAGCTTGATGTAGCAATTCTAGTGGGTATCTATGGATCAAAGCATGTGCACCGAAATCTATATCCATTGAATTTCCTTACATTGATTTATGTGTATGTGTTTTGCCTGCATTAATGTAAGGCACCATAGGAAGAGGGGATTGGAACCCTGACTGGAGGTACAGATGGTTGTGAGTTGCCATGTGGGTACTGGGAACTAAACCTGCTACGTCTGTAAGAGCAACATGTTGTTCTTAACCATTGACCCACCTCTCTTGCCTCCTAGATCCCTTTTTTGTTTGTTTTGCTTTGTTTTGTTTTGCTTTTCAAAACACGGTTTCTCCATGTAGCCCTAGCTATCCTGGAACTCCCTGTGTAGACCAGGCTGGCCTGGAACTCAGGAGATCTGCCTGCTTCTGCTAATGGCCCGCGCTCTAGATTCAATTTTTTGACTTGTTAACCAGTCAGCAAAAAGACAGATCTGGGGATACATCCCGGTTGCTTAACTTGCAGGAAGCCCTCGCTCACTACTTAGCAACACATAAGGCTGGCCCTGAAGCATCCCTATTCCTTCACAAGTCGGAGATCAGGACTTCAAGATCACCAAAGACTAAGACACAGTAAATTCAGGGTTAGCCTGTGCCACATAAGACCCTGCCTCAAAACGAAACAAAGAGAAACATATACGACATGCATGTACACATGTGCACACCATATCATGAATCCACAGGCACATGCCACAGGCATGCATGCACGCTGGTACACAGGCACTCAAAAAAAAAAACCTTTTCTTTTTTGTTTGTGTCTACCACCATCTCGTGGCAGAAAGTAGCAACTGCTACAGAAATTCACAGGCTCGGTAAAGACCAAGCCTTCAGGAGAGCCGTTTGTTTTGCATAGGCTTAGGCCCACTCTCTAGGAAGTGGGCTTTATTACTGCTCTTCAGCGAATGTCCACATGCATATGTATGTAGACACACGACAGAATCCTTAAAGATAAGCGTTCTTGGGTTGTTGAAGTATGTTGCATTCACAAGCTGTATTTTGATTCTTGTAATTTTTTTTCTCCAGTCTTTCTGACTTAAAATGGAACATATTTGACAGGTTTATATGATTAAATCTACTGTTTCAGAAACCCCCTTATATATTTTTAAAGATTTATTTAGTTTTACTTTATTTGTATAGGTGTTGTGCCTCCTTGTCTGTGAACCATTCCGGTGCAGTTCTCTCAGAGGCTAGAGGAGGGCATAGGATTCTCCAGAACTCTGTGCGTACTTGGAATTGAGCCTGGGTCCTCCACAAGGACAGTAACTGCTCTTTTAAATGCTTTCCTTTCTCTCTCTCTTTCTCTCTCTTAAAACAATGTAGTCCTAGCTATCCTGGAACTCACTATGTATACCAGGCTGGCCTGGAACTCAGAGATCCTCCTGCTTCTGTGTCAGGAGTGCTGGGATTAAAGGTGTGCGTCACTATGCCCAGCCAGTAAATTACTGAGCTATCTCTCCTAAAAGAGATGGAGGTGGGGATTGAGGCTGGGGAGGTAGGAGAGAAGAAACATACAAACATCCTCCTGGCCAGTTTACTGGTTTACAACCAACAGAACTACTAGTATCCCGAAGGCAGCCACTGCCTTATATCCTACCCACCACTAATCTGCTAAACTCCCGATTTGTAGCAGCCTCAAGGAAGGGTGGACTACTGCTTTATACTGTATGTAGTACCTGAATTAACCTCCTAAACCCTCCTCCCTCTAATCTTGGACACTCCTTCCTTCTTTATTTTTTTAATTTTTATTTATTTTTTTCTTTTATTTTTCTCTCAGACATTATATACTGACTGCATGCAGCTTCTCCTCCCAGATCCGCTCCTCCCATTTATCTTCAAAAAAAAAAAAAAAAAAAAAAAAAAAAAAAGGATTGAGGGGACACGGCATACCAAGTTGCAATAAGGCTGCCTCATATCAGGGCTGGATGAAGCTGGACTAATCAACCCAGTGGGAGGAAAAGGGGTCCAAGAGAAGACAAAAGAGTCAGAGACACCCCTGACTCCCATCTTAAGGAGTTCCATAAGAACACCAAGCTACACCACCATAACATAGACGCAGAGGGCCCAGTGCAGACCCATGGAGGCTGCTCGACTGTCAGTTCAGTCTCTGTGAGCCCCTGTGAGCCTTGCTTAGGTGATTCTTAAAAACAAAACATCTCTTTTTACTTTTCCCTTATGTGTGTGAGTATCTGCCTGCATGTACGTATGTGTGCCTGGTACTCAAGGACAGGTGGGGTCTCCGTGTGTAGCCCTGGAAGTCACTATTACATAGATCAAAATGGCTCAAACCTACAGAAATCCACCTGGCCCTGAGTGTTGGGATTAAAGGCATGTATCACCATACCACACAGCCACGGCCTTCTAAATGAAGAAACTCACGTCTGCAGGTTATTGTTGGTTTCCTACCCCAGTCTTTCCCACTGCAAGTGGCCAACATTAACAAAGGATGTTTCTCCTCAGATCCTCAACTCAGCACATGTCTGTAGAGCCTGGAATGTATTTAAAATTACTTCAGGGGCTAAGGAGCTGGGCCAGGCCAGCAGGTGTTAGGGGAGATGTCTCAGGCTCAGTTTGGGAGCAGGCTGAGTTACATCTCCCCAGAGGCATTGAGTAGCCAGACCGTTCAGGGATGGGTAGAAAAAGGAAAAGCATCATCTCAGGACGACCCACACACACCACCACCACTACCACCACCACCAAGGCCAAGTTCTAAGCACAAAGGAGCAAGGCATAAGAGACAGAGACAGGAGACAGAGGGTGAGGAAGAAGGGAGAGGTTACAGGGATATTTGTCCTCAAGGGGAAAGGGACAAAGGACTGTCTCAGGATAGAGGGGAGACAGACGTGGCACATAGGAGAATGCTGGTTATAAAGGTAAAGAGGAACCCTGTGTTAGGAAGAGATGTTTAATTTTAATTGGGAACGTTAGTTAGGTGAGCCAAAGAGGGCTTGTGCTTGCTGGACTTCAACAGTTGATAGCTGGAGCTCGGTAGTCAGCCTGAGGAGGAAGAAGTGGCCGAAAAGGGAATAGACCTTGGGGGCTAGCTTGAGGAGTGCAGTCTAAGGGTTTTTTAGCAAGGCAGAGGAAGTGGGGGAGAAAGGCAAAGCCTGCCAGAGCCATGCTCACCACACTGGCCAGAGTCCCTTCAAATTGTGTCTGCACTCCTCCAGCTGCCCAAATCCCATGATGAGGCCCTTGTTCTTAGTCCCTCAGAAGGTAACTGAAGTCAGAAGTAGGGTTAGGGCCACATCTAGCATTCTGATGACCAGTAGATCAGAAGACAGAAATACACAAAGGGATGATGGATGACCCTGGGAGAATGGTGTGTGTGTCTAGCCTCTGAGCCAAGCAACTGCCATCTTGGGGACTTTGTCAGCCACCACCATGCTAAAGGGGCTCAACTGACAGGTTTTTCTTCTCAGAGAGGGGTGGGAAGGGTCACAAGACTCTCTCCAGAGTCTGTGACCTAGGGGAGGGGCTGGGGACCTTCATCTCAGCATCCACATCCTTGTAGGCAACCCCTCACCAACGCTCTGCAAGAAACTGGTGATATGTTGCCTTGGTTTGTCATTGGGACTTTTGGGGGACTGGTTGACATTGCTTATGTCTAATAGCTCTGAGGTGGTGGCCTTAAATTTTAGTACTTGGGAGGTAGGGATAGGTGGATCTCTGAGTTCAAGACCAGCCTGATCTACAGAGTGAGATTCAGGACAGCCTGGGATATACAGAGAAACCTGGTCTCAAAAAAGAAAAACAAGGCACTGTTTATGTTTAGGCCTGGGAGGGAAAGGTGTGGGTGTGGGTATATACTATACCCAGGGAACTTCTTTCATTTTGATGTTTTGTTTTGAGACTGGGTCTCACATAGTCTGGTCTGCCCTCGAACTCACTGTAGCTGAAAAATGACCTTGGATCTCTCTGTCTCTGTCTGTCTCTCTCTCTCCCTCCCTCTTTCCCTTCCTTCTTCCCTCCCTCCCTCCCTCCCTCTCTCTTTTTTGTTTTCTCTCTCTCTTTCTCTCTCTGTCTCTGTGCCTCTGTATCTCTCTGTGTGTCTCCCTGCCCGCCCCCCCTTCACCAAGGTTGGGTTAGGCCTTGTTAGGAATTGAACCCAGGGCTTTGCGCTTTCTAGCCATGAAATCTATCAAACGAGCCGCATTCCCGGCTCGTTTGACTTTTTAGAGAGGTTCTCATGTAACATAGGCTTCCCTAGAACTTGCTACATAGACCCCACCCCACCCCACCCCCGCCCCTCTCAATGCTGAGAGGCTACAAGTGTAATTCCGCATTGATCGAATGTTTGGAACATTCCATGGCCTTAAGGACGTTCATTAGAAATTGCGCTGAGCGGCCAACAGGTGGCGCTCGTAGGATATTGACTAAAACAGTTCGCACGACTAGGGTATCCGGCTTGTTAAACCGGGCTGCAGTTGCTCTAAAATATTTCAAACCATTTACCCTATAAGGACAAGGATGGATGAGCTTCGAGAAGAAGGCCGCCGGGGAGCAGACTGCATTGGCCAGCACAGCAACAGGGCCGGAGAAATCCCCGGTGTGGGGATTTGAGTTTACACCCTGGCTCCGTCTCATACTGGCCTGTGTGTCATTGGGTGGGGGTTTTTTGGCTTCCAGGCTTCCGTTTCTTCTTTTGCACGTTCATTCGGGTAGTGTAACAATTCAATTTAAAAATAATGTTACTTAGAAATTAGTAGGATTTGAAATGTTATCACCACGGAGAACTGATAGTTTTGTCAATAATTTGATTGACAATCATATCAGAGCATCCATGTTGTGTATTGTAAATGTTTATAATTTGTATAGTTCACCTTCACTTAAGAGTTGGAAGGAGGAATTAAAGGCCACCCTCTGGACGACTTGTGGAATTCCAGACCAGCCTATCCCTGTGGCTATGTGCGGGGACACACCCATTTACTCCTGGTAATAAAGCAGAGACAGGGGCTGGAGAGATGGCTCAGGGGTTAAGAGCAATGACTGCTCTTCCGGAGGTCCTGAGTTCAATCCCAGCAACCACATGGTGGCTCACAACCACCTGTAATGGGATCCGACGCCCTCTTCTGGTGTGTCTGAAGACAGCGACAGTGTACAAAAGAATAAATTAAAAAAAAAAAAGCAGAGGCAGGCAGTTCTCTTTGAGTTCAAGGTCTGTCTGATTTACATAATGGGTTCCAGGCTGGCTAGGATTAGGTGGTAAGACCTTGTCTCAAAACAAAACCCAAAACAACCAAACAAACAAATCAAGCTACATGAGACCTTACCTCAACAATGGAAAGGAAGCTATAGCTTGTGGCTGCAACACTTTCTCTGTACACAGGTCCTGTGCAGGAACCCAGACCTAGGAATTAAAGAAAAAGGAAGAAAAAGTTCACTGAGTTTCTCCAATGCAGGCAATCCTGCCAAATGCAGTGGACTTCAAACTCCATCCCCCCCCCCCCCCCCCCCCCCCCCCCCCCGAGCTGAGGACCGAACCCAGGGCCTTGCACTTGCTAGGCAAGCGCTCTACCACTGAGCTAAATCCCCAACCCCAAACTCCATCTTCTAAGACTTGATGTTCCAATGGTGAGCAGATGGCAAGACAGATCAGGTGTGTATGCTGGGGTTGAGCACTAAAGAACTCAGTGCTCCGTGCCAGGCACCAGGAGACTCCCGTGAAGGTTTACAGTTTGTGTGAACTGATCTGAGGAAGGGTTTTGTTTTGTTTTTGAGACAGGGTTTCTCTGTGTAGCTCTGGCTGGCCTGGAACTCCCTGTGTAGATCAGGCTGGCCTGGAACTTACAGAAATCTGCCTGCCTCTACCTCCCGTTGTTTTTGTTTGTTTCATTTTAGCCAGATTTCATTCTAGATTTGAGGTTGTAGGCAGGCATGGACTATGTAAAACCATGTATTTTTTTTTAAATCCCAAATAGCTGGGCATGGTGGTACAAGCTACACTCAGGAGTCAGAGGGAGGCAGATCTCAGAGTTTGAGACTAACTCCATCTCCACAATGATACTTTGCTTCAAGACAAGGACAACAACAACAACAAAATCTCAAACTCCTAAACCTAGTAATGATGATTGATGATGATGATGATCAACAAATAAGAACAAAATCATAACATAAAATGCTTCTTTTGTTGTTCTTGTTGTCGATAAAACTGTATCAAAGAAGTGAACTCCACCAGCTATCCCATCACTGATTTTTGCACCAGACAATGATAAACACTTCTCAAGAATTAAATTGCCACACATGGTGGCTTACACCTGTCATCTCCAGCCTTCCAGGGCTGAGGTAAGAGGCTCTCGAGAGTTCAAAGCCAGCCCGGGCCACATCATTCCAGGCCAATCTTGGCTCCAAGCGAGACCCTCAACCCTGTCTCACCCTCCCAACCCTCCCACCCTGAAGCAATAAAGCTTGCAAATTATAAAATTCAATGTTGTCAGCTCTCAAAATTTGGATGAAAATGAAGGATACAATCAAGGGGGAAATTTGCAAACCAGATGGCTCTTTAGACAGATGTGACTTTAAACAGACGTCTCTGAAGACTGTCCACATTGTTTTGTGTCTAAGCGAGACCTTTTCCGTCCTTAATTACACGGGGAGGTATATAATTCTCGGAATGAAGCCTGGCCTTTAGCTCAGTGGAAAATTCCGTTGCTGATTTGAGGAGAGCTGAGCTTTCCTCTGGCTGCCAGGGAAATGGTAAACGCTCTGGCTGCCTTCTCTCCACAAGCCCAGGCTCACAGTATAATTCATTAACAACGACCATGTTTTTCTCCCGGTCCCACTGCTACACTGTAACACTGCCATATATCATCCCTCAGGAAGGCTTCGTGTCTTTAAAATTATTTTAGAATTATATTTATTATTATCATGTAGCTTTTAAAAATAATTTACGTTATTTTAATTTTATGTACACTGGTGTTTTGCCTACATGTATTTCTGTATGAGGGTGTCAGATCGGAGAGTTAGGGAGAATTATGAGCTGCCACGTGGGTCCTAGGAACTGAACCCTGGATCCTCTTAGAAGAGCAGTCAGTGCTCTTAACCACTGACCCACCTCTCCAGCCCCCATTGTCACGTATTTTAAGTTAATGTGCTGTGGCCCTCATTTGGAGGTCAAAAGACAACTCTTAGGAGTCAGTTCTCTCGTGCCACCACGTGGGTCCCTGGTAGTGAACTCAGGTTGTCGGGCTTGATGATAGGTGCATTTACCCACGGAGTCATCTCTCTGGACTTCTTTAATTTCTTCCTCCTGCACCCCAAGATGTCCCATAATGTCACCATGACTCACAAAGTTGCTCAGAACGAAAACCCAGGTGAGATTCTTCCTATGTTCCCACCCCTCGCTGGGTCCGTGCATCTCCACCATAGGAACACTGAGCCATCCCTGTCATCCTGCTAATTGAAGATTTGAGTTTTTTGATCAATCTCCTCAACCCCCATCACCCCCAAACCCAGGCTGTGGTAACTGCCATTTATCTGCTCCAATGAGTTTATGTTTTTAGATCCCGCCAGTAAATGGCATCATGTCCCTGCATCTGGCTTATTTATCTAGCTGTAGGATGTCCTTCAAGTTCACACCCATGTTGTCAAAAAATAAAAAGAAGAAAAGAAGAGAGAGAGAGAGAAAGGATTTGGAAAAGTTGTGTCTTTGGAAACTTTCCTCAACACTTAAGTTTCTCCATATGAGCCACCTGAATGGTCTCTTAAAAATGTAAATGTGTCCCAGCACTTGGGTGAAGGAAGCAGGAAGTTTGGGAGATTAAAATCTTCCTCAGCTAAATTCTGAACTCAAGGGCAGTCTGGACTACCGGAGACAGTCTCAAAAACAAGTTAAAACTGTGGGCCCAGTGAAATGGGTCAATAGTAAAGGCGCTTGCAAGGAAGTGAGTCAACAGGTAAAGATGCTCTCAGTGAAATGGGTCGGCAGTAACAGTGCTGCGGGGAAGTAGGTCAACAGGTAATGACGTTAGCAGCTGAGACCGATGACTTCAATTCAAGCCCTGGGACCACACTGTGGAATGATAGAATGAACTCCCACAGGTTGTCCTCAGGCCTCCACGCACTTGCCCGGGTAGTCATGCACAACCCTTCCATATACATAAGTGCACACAAAATAAAGAAACAAAATGCAATAATTTTTTTAAAATGTAAAAAGTAACAAACCGTCTCATTCTTCTGATAAAAACCTGATGGTCTTCAGTCTTCTCCAAAACATGGGAAATAAAAAGGCACACCCAGGGCTCAGATCTTGATTTTGACATATTGTTCTATTCACAGGGGGCCTGGGACACTGTGGCTAATTAGTCGACTGCAGGTCAGGTCAGGGAAACAGGAGACTAGAATGTCTCCTTGTGTCTGGAAGGTGGGAGGGGATTTTCTTTTTTCAAATGTCAAGAAGCTTGAAAAGATCCAGAATCAGAATGTGAACAGTTCTGAAGAGGGTAAATTCTGAAAGTAGCGAATTATAAACAAGCCCCTAATTAAGTTAAAATCCTCAAAATCAGCATGGAATCAATTAAGGTGGGGGTAAAAGAAAACAGAGACTTAGAGAAGAATTCCAACAGAGATACAGCCGGGGACGTGGGACCAGAAAGTCATCATGTGTCATTTCTCTTGGAATTAACTAAGGAAAGAGTAATCAGTGGTTACTAAACCTGTATTTGTAGGACCAGTGAGGTGGCTCAGTGGATAAAGGAGACTTCGGCCAAGTTTGAAGACGTTAAGTTCCACTTCCAGGACCTGCATAATGGAAGGAAAAAAATGACTCCTGCAAGTTGTCCTCTGGCCTCTATATATGGCCTAGGGCGTATGCCTGTCCACTCACATACACAAATGTAAGACGTTTAAAAAGTAAAATGAGAATTTCATACATGCATACAACTTATTTTGGTCATATTCATTCCCCAACCTTTCCATCTAACTCCTCCAGATCTACCATGTACCCCACCCTTCCCAACTTTGGGCCCTCTTTTTTAACAACTTTGTTTAAACATTTATTTGTGTGTGTGTGGAGGGGGAAGGTGGGGTAGGGGGTTGTGCACAAGTGGGCAAGTGACCAAGGAAGGCAGCAGAGGGCATTAAATTTCCTGGTGTTGGTGTTGCAGGCAACTGTGAGTCCAGGATGTAGGTCTTGGGACTCACCCTTGGGGCCTCTACAGGAGCAATTAAGATAGCTTTACCGAGTGAGCAAGCTCTCTCCTTCTACCTTTATTCAAGCTCAGATTGAGCTCAGGCTATCAATGCTCTGAGCCTTTCCTTCAGATGCCTCTACCCTTTAAATAGCCCCTTGATTGCAATATGGGAGTGAGGCCATCCACTGGAGAAAAATGGGTAAATAAATCTTTGTTGTGTAAAAGTAAAAAGAGAAACAATATTTACACAGGTACTGACAATGAAGGAAAATGGTAACTTCATCAAGGAAGGTGACGCTGTAGACAAGTGTCAGGGCCAATAGCGCCAATGTTGGGTCAAAATGCCATACTTTTATTATTTATTTATGTATTTATTTACTTACTTACTTACTTACTTACTTGCTTACCTTTGAGATGAGGTTTTCCCTCTAAAGTCCTGGCTGTCCTGGAACTCACTTTGTAGACCAGATTGAGCTCGAACTCAGAGATCTGCTTGCCTCTGCCTCGAAGATGCTGGGGTTAAAGGTGTGCACCACCTTCTCTTGGCATGGCACAAATTTATAAGAAGATGAACCGAGAAAGAGACAAAGACACACATGCACCAAGATGAAAATCTTTAAGAGTCAGGATCATCAGACAGACCTAGGTTGAGGGGCATTCTACGAACTTCTCTGTATCCCTCAAAAAATGCCTCAGCATGTAAAGTCACTTGCTGGGAAAACCTGATGGCCCGAGGACAGTCCTGAGACGTTGGCAAAGGTGGAAGAAAAGAACTTATCTATAAAGTCACCTTCAGGCTGCCCTCCTCTGTTGTATAAATGTATAAATGTATAAATATATACATTATGTATGTAAATATAATATATTTTTATTTTAAATATCAGTATTGGGAAACGTTAAGCCAGAAATCGTTACAGGTTAAAGAAACACAAGAAATGAAACAGTGACACAATATATCAATGTATACCTGATGTGACACAGGAGCAAGAAAAAACATTGACAGCCATAAATCATTGGAGTATTTTATACGTGAACATGGACTGCCTATTAATGAATTAGTGCAAAGCATAAGTATTACATTTATTTTTGCTTTCTAAAATGATTTTTTAAAGCTGGGTAGTGGTGTACAACTTTAGTCCCAGCACTCTAGGAGGCACAGGCAGGCAGATCTCTGAATTCAAGGCCAGCTTGGTCCACAGAGTAAGTTTCAGGACAGTTAGGGCTACACAGATAAAGTCTGTCTCTAAAAACAAAAGAAATTTTTTTTAAAAAATGTGTGTGTGCGCGCGTGTGTAGTGTATCTGAGTATGTGTGCGTGGGTGCCTGCAGATGCCAGAAGAGAGCCTCAGTTTCCCCTGGAGCTGGAGTTGCAGGTAGTAACCCATATAGGAAATGGAACCAAACTCAGGTCCTCTGGAAGAGCAGCCAGTGTGCCATTTCTCTGGCCTCTCTTTTCTGATTGATTGATTGATTGATTGATTGATTGATTGAGATCTGTGTGTCTCTGCCTCTTGAGTGCTGAGACTAAAAGCCTGGGACATCATGCTAGGCTTTATTTGTTTCTTTGTTTGTTTCTTTGTTTGCTTATTTCGAAACACAGTCTGGTGTATTCTAGGCTCTCTTCAGGCTTATTATGTAGCCAAGAGTGACTTTGAACTTCGGTCAAGTCTGGAGTTCTAAGCTTGTGGCTGAATGCCACTGTAACCTGTTTACTCTGTGCTGGGAATTGAACACAGGCCTTCATATAAGCCAGGCAAGTGTTCCACCAAATGGACTACATCCCTGGTGCCAAATAAGTTTTAATAAATAAAGGACTTTGATGGATACCAAATGTACACATATACATAAATAAATACGTAAATCTTTTTAGGGGCCAGAGAGACGGCTCCGTAGTTAAGAACTCTTGCTGCTCTTGCAGAGGACCTAGGTTCGATTTCCAAAATCTGTGTGCATGTGTGCTTTAACTGACATAGGCACACACACATATGTGAAATAAATAAATAAATAAATAAATAAATAAATAAATAAATGGAAATCTTAAAAGAATTCCAAATAACTCCCAAACCTAATATTTGTATGCCCGTATGTGTGTGTATGTATCTCTCTCAGTCAGTGTGTCTGTATATAATTAGAAGTTCTTTGGCCAATTCCCTTTGAAGGATGTTGGGGTTTTTCTCCAGTCGTTTGCCATTACAGGATACGGTAAGGAAGAGAAACAATGAAGTCAGTGGTTCTCCACCTTCCTGATGCTGCAACCCTTTAACACAGTTTCTCATGCTGTGGTGACCTTCAACCGTAAAACTATCTTTGTGGCTACTTCATAGCTGTAACTTTGCTATTGTTACGAATTCTAAGGTAAGTGCCTGATATGTGACCCCCCTGTGAAAAGCTCATTTGATTCCCCAAAGGGGTTGCAGACCAGTTTGAGAAGCCCCTGAATTACAGTGCACAGCTCACAAGTGGAATGCTTGCCCACCACACAGGAAGGTTCTTATTTCTGTAGCGCCAAAGAGTCTTTTACAAGTGTGTGTGCCCCCAGCTAGTGATGGTGTTTTGGGATGTTGGGGAACCTTTGGGAGGAGGAGCCTAGTTGGTAGAAGTGGGTTACTGGGTGCCCCTTGCTGGTGCACCCACTATGGATAAATCATTTCTGTCAGATATTTTTCCGCATTGAGGAAAAAAAATTTATTCACATTACATCCCAACCACAACCCCCTACCTCATCGCAGTCCCACCCTTACAAATCCCTTCGCTTCTCCTCAGAGAAGGGGAAGCCCTCCCTTGGGTGCCCCTCCACCCTGGGACATCTAGTCCCAGCAGGACTAGTAATGTGAATTTTTAAAAAAAATAATAAATTATGGGAAAAATGAGAAAATGTTCCAAATTTCAAAGCTTTTCAGGTTTTAGATTTTTAAAAAATCTAATACAACTGATAAAATTTCATAATTGTATCACATACAACCACAAGGAATGAGAAAGGTTGCCCAAGTTAGTTCCAATCCCCTATTCCCTGCTTCACAGTGTCTGTCTTCATGATATCTATCATCTATCTATCTATCTATCTATCTATCTATCTATCTATCTATCTATCTATCATCTATCTATCTATCTATCATCTATCTATCTATCATCTATCTATCTATCATCTATCTATCTATCTATCTATCTATCTATCATCTATCTATCATCTATCTATCATCTATCATCTATCTATCTATCATCTATCTATCATCTATCTATCTATCTATCTATCATCTATCTATCTATCTATCTATCATCTATCTATCTATCTATCTATCATCTATCTATCTATCATCTATCTATCTATCTATCATCTTATCTATCATCTATCTATCTATCTATCATCTATCTATCTATCATCTATCTATCTATCTATCATCTTATCTATCATCTATCTATCTATCTATCATCTATCATCTATCTATCTATCATCTATCTATCATCTATCTATCTATCTATCTATCTATCTATCTATCTATCATCTATCTATCTATCTATCATCTATCTATCTATCATCTATCTATCTATCTATCATCTATCTATCTATCTATCTATCTATCATCTATCTATCATCTATCTATCATCTATCATCTATCTATCTATCATCTATCTATCATCTATCTATCTATCTATCATCTATCTATCTATCATCTATCTATCTATCTATCTATCTATCATCTATCTATCTATCATCTATCTATCATCTATCTATCTATCTATCATCTATCTATCTATCATCTATCATCTATCATCTATCATCTATCATCTATCTATCTATCTATCTATCTATCTATCTATCTATCATGAAGTTTTTCTTTTCTTCCTGAGACAGGGTTTTTCTGTGTAGCCCTGGCTATCCTGGAACTTACTCTGTAGACCAGGCTAGCCTCAAACTCATAGAAATCTGTCTGTCTCTGCCTCCCAAGTGTTGGGATTAAAGGTGTGTGCCAGCCCTTCCTGGCTCATGATGATTTTTTTTTTTGAGACTATGTAGCTCTGACTGCCCATAAACACTTCCTTCATTGACCAGGCTGACCTTGAGCTCACAGACAGCCATTCGCCTCCAACTCCTGAGTGCTGGTCTTAAAAGTGTGCACCATATTCTTAATTCTTCAAAAACAACATCTTTGTGGGGCTGGCGAAATGGCTCAATAGTTAAGAGCTTTGACTTCCAGAACACCTGGGTTCAAGACCCAGCACCCACAGGGCAGTTCACAACTGTCTGTAATTCCAGTTCCAGGGGATCTCATACCCTCTTCTGGTTTCCTCAGGCAATGCACATGTATAACGAAAGACAAATACACATAGAATAAAAATAAACAAATAAAGAACTGTGTGCGTTCATGTGTTAGTCAGACAACCTTGGGTGCTGGCCCTTGCCTTCCGCCTTGTTTGGGACGAGGTCTTTTGTTTATTGCTACCTGTGCCAGGGTAGCTGTGAACTTCCTAGAACTTCCCTGTCTCCACTCCCATCTCACTTGCTATTGGAGCGTTGGGATTTACAGATTCATAAAACTACCTCTGGGTTTACGTGGGCACTGGGGACCTTAACCGAGGTGCTCACACTTTGTACAGCAAGCCCTTTACCCACTGAGCCTTCTCCTCAGCTCTGTCTTCTTGATTCTCCAACCTGGGTCCACCCTACTCAGCACTGCATCGACTTCCCCTGAAGAAAAATGCATTAAACTTGCTCGCCATTGGATTTGTTCTCTCGCTGCCACCATCTACTGGAGGCCATGATATTTTTGAGACACAATGGCCGGTGCTTTTACAAAAGTAATCTGTGATGTGGCCCATAAGTTGTAGATAAAAACACAGTTTGAACTGTTTGCATGGTTGGGGAAATGGAACAGATGTTCCTTGGTTCTTTTTCGTGTGCCATCTGCTTCCTATCCTGAGAATGATGGAGAGCTGCCTCCAGTTACCAAAAGTTGTATTGGAAAGCACCCGTCTTCGGATCTTTGCATTGAGCTGAACAATTGTAGCATCTCGGAGTCAATAGCAATTGGTTTCTGAATGCACAGATTCAGACAGCCTACACCTGCCATTTCCCTTGCCGGATGCTGAGCATGGAAATAGCATCCTGTGGGTCATTAAGCCTATGGGTTCATTAATTACCTGTTAGTTCTTCCAGGTGGTTAGGGACTCTTGGATTTCACTAAAACAGGAGCCCAAATGTCAAAACTAGGGAGAAAAGATAAAGAGGGTCACTTCAGACTGATTAAGGAAACAATCCAACAGGAGGCTGTTAACATTCTAAATGCATGTATCCCAAATACAGGTGCACCCGATTTTATCAAACAAATGCTATTAGATGCAAAGCCATAGACAAACTCTGGTACAATAGCAATAGGGGGACTTCAGTACCCCACTCTCAACAATTGATAAGTCTTCCGAACAGAAGAAAAAGAAAGAAAAGAAGAAGAAGAAGAGGAGGAAGAGGAGGAGGAGGAGGAGGAGAAGGAGGAGGAGGAGGAGGAGAAAAGAAAAACAGAAAAATACGGGGAACTACAAAAGAGCCTGATGTCTTTTGAAACAGGAATAAATAGAACTCGCATGCTTTTGATTCCCTGGGAGAGCTATTGGACTCCTTTTGCAGAGCGGTGTTTCATTTCTTATAGCAAAGAGGTTTTGAAATTGCATTCAAGTGCCTAATAACCTCCTTGGTGCATAAAGGAGGTCCTCCATCAGCCACACAAAAAGAGGAAGGACGAAATGTACTGAATGGTGAATAAGGAGACAGAATAATGAGGCTTTCTCCCGCACCTGCAGCAGCTGCCCACCAAGAACCCATCACTCTCATTTGAGTCAGCGGCTCGTACCGCTAGATTTTTGCCCCCCCCCTCTAATTCAAAAATGACCTCGAGGTCTTTAGTGAGCACCAAGGGCTTGAGTGAACCAATAAGGGGGCGGCAGAAGAAGGCTGAAGGACTTACTGTTGTGGCTATTATTATTTTTTTAAATAGAATATCTTTTATCTATTCTTTAATAATCTCATACAAGAAAACAATGCACCCTGGACATATGCACACCATCCCTCCCTTCCCGCCCCAACACATCGTCCCTCTCCATCCCTTTGTGTTCCACTGCAGAATGTAACCCCTCTTGAACCTCACCACCCACACTCAATCCACTCCGCCCTCACAAGAAGCCTTCCTCTTTCCCCTGCAGGGTACTCAACCCTGTTAGCAACCAGCGGAGGTCACCATGGAAACCACTTGTAGGCCGGAAGGAGTGGGTGGTCAAGCAGGGTGAGGAGAGGGCAGGGAGAGATTCAGAGATTGAAATATTTCAGGCAGTATGATGTGGTTGCAAATACTGGGTCTAGAGGAAGACCAGGTGATTGATGGGTCTAGGATATGCATATGGGTGGGGTATAGAGATACAGACATAGAAGTTCGTGCTAATGCCAAATAATAAATTAATAGATGTGTGTGTGTGTGTGTGTGTGTGTGTGTGTGTGTGTGTGTGCGCGCGCGCGCGCGCGCCACAAGACAAGTGAAAATCATAAATCCAGGCATTTACCAAACTCTTTGAGGGGAACGCCAGACAGGTGGATTGTGACAAGCCAGGGAGAACTCTGCTGTAGGTTTGAGATGCTATCAAATGGCACTCACAGCCAGTGGGTCTGATGGAAGCTCTGCTGGTTAACACATTCCCAAGACCTTACCCAATAGTTGGAAGGAATACAGGACAGACACAGAGGTGGGCAATGAGTGGCTATCACGAGACCTAAGATGGTCCAAAATAATGTTGGCTGTGTGTCTACAGCATTCCGGCTCTCCAATGGCAAAGCTATAACCAGTCCATCAGCCTTTTCCCTAGGGACTTCAGTTTTACAGTTTCCACTGTGCTAGGGCTTGAATGTCTTGGAGCTCTCTTTGTAGACCAGGCTAGTCACACTCTCAATGATATTCACCTGCCTCTGCTCCACCACCCTACCCTGCACACTGGAAGGCCAGCCTGGTCTACAGAAGGAGTTCCAGGACAGTCAGCACTACATAGAGAAACCAAAACTGAGAGAGAGGGAGAGGGAGAGGGAGAGGGAGAGGGAGAGGGAGAGGGGGAGGGGGAGGGGAGGGGGAGGGGAGGGGGAGGGGGAGGGGAGGGGGAGGGGAGGGGGAGGGGGAGGGAGAGAGAATGTCTTAAAGGGCAAGAGTACTTGCTGTGTGAGGATGATGACTTGAGTTTAGTCCCTAGGACCCATGTAAAAAGCTGAAGGTAGCCCCACTTGTCTGTAACCTCAGCAACTATGGGGCAGAGAGACAGGAAGAGTGTGCACCTGCCTAGACGTGCATACACCACACCTCCACTAAGAGAAACCGGATTTAGTACACCTAACCTACTGAACCTCTCTCATCCTACTCCACATGCTCAGAGCATGAGTGTTCTGCAGCTCCGTACAACTCCTTCTTCAGAAAGCCTATTCTATAATAAGGTGTTTAATGCCTTGTGTATGTATGTTATAGACAAGCTAGCTTGTGCAGAAACAAAATACAATATATATAAAACAAATGTTGGTGATCTGGGGATGGATAGCTCAGTGGTAGGACTTCTTCCCAGTGTGCATAAAACCCTAGGCTCCTTTCTCAATGCACACTCCTGCCTGCTCTCTGTCTCTCTCTCTCTGTCTCTCTGTCTCTCTCTGTCTCTCTCTGTCTCTCTGTCTCTGTCTCTGTCTCTGTCTCTCTCTCTCTCTCTCTCTCTCACACACACACAGGTATAGTACACCCTATCTGTTGCTTACTCTCTTGTCTTTAATTGTCTGAGTGATTGAGAACTTAAATTCATTGCCACAACCTAGCATTGCCAGAGTATCATGGTGCATATTAGTAGTAAGGGAAAAAAAAGATCAAAATTCTAAGTACCATTTCTACTGAATATGTAGCCCTCAAACAATCGTGACTAGCTGGCCCATGAGCTCCTGCAGATTCTTCTGTCTCTCCCTCCAGTCTTCACAGTGGAAGCACATGTGCTACTGTGCCCAGATTTACGTATTCTGGGGATCCAAACCCAGGTCCTCATACTTGTGTGGCGAGCAATTTATCCATGGGGCCACCTCCCCAGCCGTGTGTGTGTGTGTGTGTGTGTGTGTGTGTGTGTGTGTGTGAGTGTGTGTGAGTGTGTGTGAATGTATGTGTGAATGTGTATGAGTGTGTGTGAATGTATGTGTGAATGTGTATGAGTGTGTGTGAGTGTGTGTATGAGTGACAATAGGGTATGCTGCTGTCATCAACATTGTCCAGGAGAGTAGCTGAGATGTAGATTTGCAGGGAAGTGTAGGTGTAGAGACTTCCCAGTAGAATCCCTATTATACTCAACTGTTTTCTTTCTCTTTATAAAATCCCGAATCTTGACCTGAAGGACCTCTGACTGGTCACACTCTGTCTCATCCCAATATAGTATTCTCCAGAGAAGGTAACATGGCCAGGTGTTCATATATGGCAAATCTATGTATATATGGATTATGATTGAAAACACACACACATGTCCATGCACATCCATGTATCTGCATCTATAATCACACACATAGCTGTATTATATTATAGCTGTATCTGTTTCAGATCAGGATCCCAGGTAGGGGTGCATCAGACCCACGATTTCCCCGAGCTTGGTGGCTCTGGCCTCCATTAGCCTGCTTTGAATGCTTCAGAGCATCCTCTGATGTCAGTGACGCAGGCAGGCTCTGCCTGTTGCTATGGAAACTGAAGCTGATAGCAGTGAGGCTGAGAGGCACAGGAGATAGAACTTTCCAGATTATATTGTAAGTTAGAATTCCCAGTAGTATTTTGGTGTGGAGAATATTAGACAAAAACACAAGATCGAGGGGTCAACAATCCCTAGTTTTTCCATGAGACTGTGTATTATGGAAGGATTATGATAAGGATTGGGGTTTTTTTTTTTTTGAAATGCATCCATTTCTTTTGTTTTCCAGTGTTAATAGATTACAGATTTTTTAAGGTTTATTTATTTATTCTATATAAATACACTGTAGCTGTCTTCAGACATAAGCTTTCTTCTTTTCAGAAGAAAGCTTCATATCTCATTACAGATGGCTGTGAGCCACCATGTGGTTGCTGGGATTTGAACTCAGGACTTCTGGAAGAGCAGTCAGTGCTCTTAACCACTGAGCTATCTTTCCAGACCTATGATAAGAATTATAATAGGTGCTACTTGGAAATTGCTTAACCCCATACCTGTCATGGTGTGGGCAGAGTTTTGAAAGTAATGTTTTTCAGACTGCATAGATACCAGAACGGGAGGAGGTTTACCAGTCAGGATTCAGTAGAGGAAGAGAGCTCATAGAAAAACTGTACTAGGCCAGGGATAGTGGCACATGCCTTTAATCCCAGCTCTTGGGAGGCAGAGGCAGGTAAATCTGTGTGAGTTTGGGACCAGCCTGGTCTACAACACGAATCTAGGGTAGCCAGGGAAACCCCATCTCAACAAAACAAAACAAAATGTATTAGGAGAGATTTTATCTGGTTAGTTTGCACAATACAACCTGGGTTTCTACAGTGGCAGTCCGCATAATGGAGAGACTGAGTGACCAGTAGCTTTGCAGTCCGTAAGGCTAGATGCCTCTTCAGGGCTAATCCTGGCCTAGACAGTTCTGAAGAGCAACTGGTCTTCAGTCCACGTTGGAAAGACAAAGGAGCTGATATCTACGAAGGATTGGATGTAGTGACAGCAGTGGTTGGGCAGATAGACTAGAAGAAAGGCTAGACAAACGTGCCAACAAGATAGATAAACTCAACAGCAAGACTTGAGGACAGAGAGGCAGAAAACCAAGCTTGTCCCTGGGACCTCCTCATAGCTGGCCATCACGCCAAGGTGATGGACCTTCCTAATTCAAGTAGCCTGATCAAGACGAGCTCCCACAGTGTGCCTAGCACCTTACCTCTCACCTGACACAGATCCAGTCAAATTGACAGCCAAGATCATCCTTCACAGAAGAATGAGAAGACCGACAGCTCACTACAATTGCAAGTACAGACCCCCAGGTTGTTCTCCAGACCAGAGAAGGCAAAATGCCCATACTACCACACCTTTACCTCCTTTCTACAATCCTGATTTATTAATTTTTTTTGCTACAAAAATTATCCTGAAGAGCGCTCCCTCTCTCTCTCTCTCTCTCTCTCTCTCTCTCTCTCTCTCTCTCTCTCTGTGTGTGTGTGTGTCCTGTGTCTCTGTCTCTCTGTCTGTGTGTTGTGTGTCTCTACATCTCTTTCTGTCTCTCTCTGTCTCTCTATATGTCATGTGTCTCTCTGTCTCTTTTTGTCTGTCTCTCTGTTTCTGTGTCTGTCTGTCTCTGTCTCTGTGTCTCTGTGTCTCTGTGTCTCTCTTGTGCCTTTATCTTTGTCTCGCTCTCTTATTACTTTCTGCTTACTGCAGAATAAAGTGATGGCGCCAGGATGAAGATTTTCTCTGGCTCTCCCTGCATTCCTAGCTTATTCCAATGTCCGGCACACAGTCGATATTTTATGTACACAGTCATGATTCAGTATCCACAGTGGATCTGTTCTAAAACTCCTGAGTATGCTACAACCCACACATACTCAGGCCCTTTATAGAAAAGGGCAGTATTTGCATATATTACCCGTATGGATTATCTCTTACAGTATTTATTTCATGTGTATGTATGGTGTCTGTTGCGGATGCACATGTGCAATGGCACACTTGTGGTCAAAGGATGATATTCAGGAGTCTCTTCTTCCACCTCATGAGCCCTGGGGAAGGAACTCAGTTCATCAGGCTTGGAAGCAAGTGCCTTGACTTACCAAGACGTCTCTTCAACCTCACATATACATTTTAGTCAACTTTAGATTAACTCTAGTACCTAATACCATGTAAATCCTATGTAGTAGTAATTACACTGTTGTAGGAAGTTCTGACCCTTCAAAAGTACCTATGTCTTTTCATTCAGGATGACATTTTGTTTCTAATTTTGTTTTGAGACAGGGTCTCACTGTGTAGTCCTAACTGGTCTTGAACTTGTTATGTAGACCAGGCTGGCTTTGAACTCACAGAGATCTGCTTGTTTCTGCCTCCCAAGTGTTGGGGCTAAAGGTGTATACTACCATACCAAGCTTCTGAATTTGTTTTCCATGCAAATCTTGTTGCATCTGTGGAGATGGACTCTACGGCTTGACAGGTAAATGGTCTGGGGAAGAGAGAGGGTGTGCATGTGCAGGGCACAGCATCAAAGAGAGGTGGCTGGGTAAGGCGCGGAAAGTGGAGGTCCAGAATTCAGAATTCAAGCAGAAGGAGGCTTCTTCATCTACACCCAGAGTCCCCATGAAGCGGGAAGAGAAATCCAGGCTGGTGTAGCTTACTGGGTAAGGAACTTGCCCCTGTGTTCTCAGAAGTATGGAAGAACAAAGCAAACATCTTCACCTCAGATGTGCATGATTCCCCGAGAGGCGCATGCACATTATACAATTTAGAAAACCCAGCATGTCCATAAAGACATTTTCAATATTTATGTGTGTGCATGTATGTGTGCATGCTTGCAAACGCCATGGCATAGGCACGGAAGACACAGGACAGCTTCTAGGTGTTAGTTTTCCCCTTCCACCATGTGGGTCCTAAGATCTTACTCAGGTCAGCAGGTTCGGTGGTGCCCTCATCAAGGGAGCCATCTTGCCCCCTCTCCTCATTTTTCTTTCTTTCTTTCTTTCTTTTGGGAAACTCTCAAGTAGCTCAGGCTGGCTTCCGATATGCTATATGGCTGAAGATGACTGTGAACTCCTGATCACCTGCTTCTGCTTGGCTGGTGTTCAGGTCACAGGTGCATGCTACCGTTCATGGTTTGTGTAGTGTTAGGATTGAACCCAGGTCTTCATGCCTGTTTCCACAGTATTATTGATTCTCACGTGTGGTTTTGTGTGGCCGCCTCGACGGAGAAGCAAGCATCTTTATTGAAGCATTATGCAATTTCCTTTCATCTGTATTGTGCTCCTGTGACAGTATCAGCAGCAAAGAATAAATGCAAAATTATTATGTTAATTTAACCAGGCCAGAGTGATGGCTTGGCTACCGAAGGTATTTGCCACCAAGGCTGAAGGACTGAGTTTGATCGCTATAACCCACATGGTAGAAGGAGAAAACTGGCTCAAACAAGTTGCCTTCTGACTTCTATATGCTTGCATTAAACATATACATATTTATAATATACACTAATATCACTATCTACACCAGGTACAGTGGCGCATTACTGTAATCCTAGAACATGGAAAAAGCCGGAGCAGGAAGATCGTCATGCATTTGAGGTCAGTCTGGACTGTAAAGCAAGATCCCGTCTCAGTAACAAGAACTGACTTAGTTTGTTAGTCGCTCATAGTCTTTGAGTATGGAGGACAGATAAATGGCTTACTTGTGAATAAATAAAAAGAAGAACAAATAGCATTTATGTTGCTGGTTCTTTGGGACAGCTTCTGCCTGGGATGGCAGAGACCCACACAGACCTGTACTCTCCTCCCTGCCTTCTGCAGAGGCCTTGTCTGGTGATGCATTTTAATTACATAAAAGTCTAAGGGCTGGAGTTTCAGGCTCTGTCTCCTACTGATCTCTCATCTGGCCATATCTGTTTCTATGGAAACCACAGCAGATAGAGAAGAGGAGGTGGCTGCCACAAGACCAGGGAGAGAGGCAGAACCTAGAGTATTATAGGTTCTGGACTCAGGCACACGTGTGTGTGTGTGTGTGTGTGTATGTGTGTCTGTCTCTCTCTGTGTGTATGTGTGTGTATGTGTCTGTGTGTGTGTATGTGTGTCTGTCTCTCTCTGTGTGTATGTGTGTGTGTGTGTGTCTGTGTGTCTGTCTGTCTCTCTGTGTATGTGTGTGTTTGTGTGTGTGTCTGTGTGTGTCTGTCTGTCTGTGTGTGTATGTCTCTCTCTCTGTGTATGTGTGTGTTTGTGTGTGTGTCTGTGTGTGTGTCTGTCTGTCTGTCTGTGTGTGTCTCTCTCTGTGTATGTGTGTGTTTGTGTGTTTGTGTGTGTGTGTGTGTGTGTGTGTGTGTGTGTGTGTGTAGGCTCAAACTGCCAGCAGCTTGGATTCACAGTGGCGATTCTGCAAAGGTTTGGGAGTACTAAAACAAGGGTCCATTGACCAGTGGCTTGTGTCCCTCTGAACTTCTCATCTATATGGAAAAAGGCTCAAGGTCTGTGAGGCGTTGGAAGAACCCAAATAAAGATGTCTAGCACATGGCTGCAGCCTGGTTTGTTATGGTAGCCTCTAACCTGTCCCCACCCAGAATCACCATGGAAGCTGCTGCTTGCTAAATCCCAGGTTACACCGCAGTAGCATGTGCCTGGGGCCAGTAAGAGGGCTCAGCACATAAAAGCACGTGCCACCAAGCCCGGCAGCCAGAGTTCAATCCCCAGAACCCACAGAGTGGAAGAAGAGAACTGACTTCTCCAAGTTGTCCCTTGAGTTCCACAGGTATATATTATGTGTGGACACACACACACACACACACACACACACACACACACACACTGTATTTTTTAAGAAAAAAAATGTTGTGCTCTTAGAGCCTACCATGTCTATTTCATACCAGTCATGTTCCCATCCCATTTTCCTTAAATTACTAGACTGTGCCTGAACCCATGTTTCATTTTTTGTATAGGGTACCTCTAAGTTCCGCCCCACAGTTACCTTGCTTACACTTACAAGTGAATTTCTATGTGCATACGGAGGCTATCTTACTCAGCTAAACAACGTGTGGCATATAGTAGGCCTTCAATATAGACAGCCTTGATGGAAGGAAAAACGGAAGGGGGTGGGGAGGATTGGAGCTGCTGCAGAGCGAGCTATGAGCTTAAAGTTGTTACACTGTGGAGCAAGCTGCCAGTAGAGGGAGCCCGCGATCATTCTTCAGTCACAGAATGGATGGGCAGAGACAGAGAAGCAAAGAACTTCATGGCTGAAAATTCTGTCCCTTTCTGGCGGGAGAGGAGCCGGTGTTGGGAGAAAGGGGGGAGCCACGGGATCTAATCTCTTGTGTGATGTGTCTGCTTTTCTTGGGGAGACCATAGTAAAGGTTTCCACACTTGCAGACTTGAGTGTAAACCTCTTTTCCCTCTACCCAGGTCCTCCACCTTCCTGACTCAAGCTGTCTGCCGTTTATACGTGGTTTGGAATGCCATACAATCTCCATGGGTCTCTAGTGACACTCAGTGACAATGACAACCAGAGCTACCTTGCTTTGACATAAGTCTGAACTGCTTGTTGTCAACTGGGGCTCCCTTCCACACTCAGAATAAAGTCCAAGCTGCTAAGGCCTTGGGTATACCTCTAAACCCTGCCTTTATCAAGCTACATGCTCCGTTCGTTCCCAGCTTCTCAGCCTTCCCCTGACTCTGGGGTTACTAAAGCCCAGGTGAGTGTTTCAGAATCTCACATACTGAAGACCCAATGCCTGTGCCTCCTGGTGCTTTGGAAGGGGGGTATTTATTCACTTAATCAGTTAAAAACGTCCACATTTATTTATTTGTGTATATGAAAATGCTGGAGCCCATACGTGCCTTGGTGCACATTCGAAAGTCAGAGGACAGTTTGAGGGAGTGGTTCTTTTCTTCCACACATGGGTGCCGGGGGTCGAACTCAGGAAGCTTAGTGCAAGTGCCTATCTTTTTTTTTTTTTTTTTTTTTGGTTCTTTTTTTTCGGAGCTGGGGACCGAACCCAGGGCCTTGCGCTTCCTAGGTAAGCACTCTACCACTGAGCTAAATCCCCAGCCCCGCAAGTGCCTATCTTTTTGGCCCACATTTCTTCTCAAGACAGGATCTTGTTATGTAGTCTGGTATGGCCTTGACATCACAGCAATTCTCTTGCTTCAAACTCCTGAGGGTTGGAATGACAGGCATGACCACCATTGTTGTCACGCGCAGCTATAAACAGCCGTCCTTTTATTTTTGCTATGCAGGAGACAGAGCCTAGGGCCTCCCTTACTGGTGGATTCCAGACATTCTGTGTCTCCAACCCTGGAGACAGGGTCTTTAAAACAAACAAACATACATTTATTTATTTATCTATTTGTGTGTGTGTGTGTGTGTGTGTGTGTGTGTGTGTGTATTGCTTCATGAATGACACAGTGTGAATGTGGAGGTCAGAAGTCAGCTTACAGGGGTTAGCCCTCTCCTAACATATGGGTCCTAGGTCGCTGAACTTGGGTCATCAAACTTGGCAGCAAGAGGCTTGCTTGCCCGCTGAGCCATCTTGGCAGCCCTGAAATAGAGTCATGATGGACATGATTAAGGCAAAATGAGAGGGCTGGTCGTCCATGTTTATAGCAACATTATTCACAAATAACCAAATTACAAGACTAATTTGGATGCCCATCAACAGATGAAAGGGTAGAGAGAGCGTAACACTCGGCAGCGTGTGCCTGCACCCCGCTCCCCTGCTCTCCCCAGCCCCCCTGCTGTGGCACATTATTCGAGCATAAAGCCATACAAAATTATGTCATTTGCAGGAAAATAGATGGAGATCATTATGTTAAACAAATAGGCCCCAGTCAGAAAGACAGGTATTATATATTCTGTCTCAGATGTGGAATCTAAATCTCATCATATTTATGACATGAGAACAGACGGGACAATGGAGGGAGGAAAGAGACCGCCAGGAGGGGTGAGAAGGGACTGGGGACTGTGTGGAGAATCATGAGCAGCAAACAATGACCCACATATGGAAATGTGGAGAAACCTGCTCTCTTTTGTGGTGTTGTGTTGAGACAGGGTTTCTCTGTAGTCCTGGCTGCTGGGAAACTTACTCTGGAGACGGGGCTGGCCTGGAACTTAGAGAGCCACCTCCCTATGCCTCCCGAGTGCTGGGACTAAAGGTTTACACCACCACCAATTGGCTGATACCTATTTTTTTTTAATCTAACTTTTTTTTTCTTGAGATATGATCTCATTTTGTAGACTGTCCTGAGCTGCATAATCCAAACTGCCCCTGAGCCTGTAATCACCTTTTCTGCTTCACCATCCTGAGTTCAGAAAACACCAGGCAGGAGTCATGACTTGAAATTTATTATTTCCTATGTCAAGTTAAAACCGAAAATCGAGAGCTGGAGTTATGGCTCCGTGGCTAAGGGTGCTTGCTACTCTCACAGAAAACCCAAGTGTAGTTCCCAGCATTCAGGTCAACGGTTCAAAAGAACCTGAAACTCCAGCTCTAAGAGATCTGGAACCATTACTATGCCTTTTTCCAGGTTGGGAAACTGAGGCACAGATTTTAAAACACTAGTTTTTTTCAGGGCTGGAGAGATGCCCCCGTCAGTAGAGCATTTGCCTTGCATGTGTAGGACCTGAGTTTGATCCCTGAACGTAGACTGCCCAGAGACCCCACTATGTAGACCAACGATGACCTTGAACTCTGAATCTTTTTGTCACTGTTTCCCCAGTATTGAGATTATAGGTGTCCTAGTTTTCACGGTGCTGAGGATTGACCCTGGGGTCCTACCCCACTTCTACTTTTCCTTCCCAGTTTCAAATGTTTTCTTTTTCATTTAAACACACGGAGTTTGTGTAGCATTGCCTGAAAGAGCGTGGATGTAAAACAATCTACTGGAGCCCGTGCAGTCTCTCAGAGGTTCACATCCCCGAAAAAACTGACTTTCTCTCCCTTAGCAGTCATCAACTGCCAATGGCTTGTTAGCTAGGAACCATATTTATTTATTTATTTATTTATTTATTTATTTATTTATTTATTTATTTATTTATTTATTTTTACGTTGATTTATTTAGTGTGTGTATGGGGAGGGTGTGTGTATGCAGGTGTCAGAGGACAACTTGTAGCAGTTGGTTCTCTCTAGTGCCTTTACCACTTATCCACCTTACCAGCCTGAATAGTTTTCTTCCTTCCTTCCTTCCTTCCTTCCTTCCTTCCTTCCTTCCTTCCTTCCTCCCTCCCTCCCTTTCTCTCTCTCTCTCTCTCTCTCTCTTTCTCTCTCTCTCTTTCTTTCTTTATTCTCCCTCCTTTCTTCCTTCTTTGTACTACTTTTATTTTTGGAGGTGGTGCCTTTCACCGAGGCTGATGGATTTGACTAAGCTGGCCAGCCATTGAGTATCAGGCCATCGAGCCTGTCTCTGTCCCCTCAGTGCTGGGGTTCTAGGCAAGAGCCACCATGCCAGACTTGTATGTGAGTTTTGAGGATCCAAACTCAGTTTTGAGGATCCAAACTCAGATCCTCATACTTGGACAGCAGGTACCTTACCTACTGAATGAGCTGTTGCTCCAGCCCTCCGTTTCTTTGAACTCTAAACATCCAGTGCAGCTCTTGGCCTCGAAGGGTCCCAGAACTAGATCAGAGGCTAATGAATGAGCAGTAGCCAGACGCTCAGAGTGTAGCCATAGTGTCTGATACAAAAAACAAAACAAAACAAAACAAAAACAAAAACAAAAACAAAAAATAGGCTCCAGTCATTAGCAGTGATGACTACTTTCTGAATGTGAACTGCCTGGGTTCAAACACCAACTCTATATAAGAGCTTTTTATCTTTAAGGGATGGATGTTATATTTGTGAATAAAATTGGGTCCTGTCCTTGAGGCCCGCTGTCTCATCAGGCCTAGCCAAATTGACAAGTTTCGGGTTCAGTGACAGTGACCCTGTTTATCCCTGCACACACACACACACACACACACACACACACACACACACACACATGAGAGAGAGAGAGAGAAGAGAGAGAGAGAGAAGAGAGAGAGAGAGAAGAGAGAGAATAAAATCAATGTGGGGTTCACGATGGTTTAGATCACTGTTATTAAGACACACAGCTTATCACCGTCTATGAGGAAGATGCAGTTGGCTATTCAGTCCTCAGACTTCAATGGCAACGTCCTCCACCTCACACATCAAGACCAAAGTCATCTTTCTAAACCATGGACACAACCACCTTGTTCTATTTTTTTTAATTAAAATTAAATTTTTTTCATTTTATGTGTGGATGGGTGACCTGTCGCCATGTGTGTCTGTGTGCCACGCATGTGCCTGGTGCTCATAGAGGTTGGAAGAGGGTCCCTTGGACTGAAGTGACAAGTAGCCGGTGCTGGGAAAGTGGGCCCGGGTTCTCTGGAAGAGCAGCCAATGCTCTCAGCTACTGAGTCACTGTGGTGACTGCACAGTGGTCAGAGGATTCTTCAGAGTAAATTCCCTCTTTCTGCTCACCATAAAAGTCCTGGAGATATAATTCAGATCATCAGGCGTGGTGGCTTTTACTGCCGAGCCACTTTTCCAGCTCTATTTTGCTTTTTATTTATTGATTCTGTTTTTGTATGTTTATGTACTGTGTGTGTGTGTGTGTGTGTGTGTGTGTTCGTGTCTGTCCGTCTGTCTGTGAATGCACATGTTCCATGGCATTCATGAAGAGATCAGAGGACACTTTTGTTTTGTCTTTAATATATATTCTTCCTATCCTTGGGGGAGGGGGGGTTGTACAACATGTTTTGATCATATCGCCTTCACCTCTAACTCCTCCCAGATTCAGCCTCCTTCCCTGGCCACCCAACTTTATGTCTTTTTGTTCTTTTAAAGTCTATCAAGTCCATTTTGCACTGCCCAGATATTCTGAGAGAGGGGAGATAGGCATGGAGTCCCACCCGTGACTGAAGAGTTATTGGTAATTAATAGTTGCTGGGAGAGGAGGGGCCAGGTTTCTCTAAGAGTGTAGCCCTGGTAAGTCCACCACATTCCGGTGGAAGGCCACAAAGGGCCTCGAAATTTTGAGGAGTCAGTTCTCTCCTACTGTGGACCTCGGGGATCAAACTCAGGTCATAGGCTTGCACGGCAAGCATTTTTACTTCGGAGCCATCTTGCTGGGCCATATTCCCTGATTATAAACCCCTCACTGTCTTCTAGAAAGAAAGTTGAAAGATGTAAATCTCGATACATTCCCATCACACCCGGGGCTATGAATGCTTATCAGCTTCGTGCAAAGAAAATGAAATATTGATAAACTTGTGATTACATCTCGGGCTCCTGCGGCTGCAGGCTTCCTCCCGCGAGGAGTAGTGCTTGTGGATATATCTTCCTTTGGGGAAGTGTTTTTATTACATAGTAATTGTGGGTGATGACTGTGACAGCTCAGAAGTCACCAGACGTACATTCTGAGCAGGCTGCCGAGAGGAATCTTCACACAGCAATTCCCAAACCAGCATTTGTTGATTATGAGCGCAGCCTACGTGTAATTGGTTTTTTTGTACTCCGTCTCTTTGGGTATATCCAGAGCTGTCAACGTTGTGATTTCTCTGGAGACACAGACAACAAACATGTTCCTCATCTTTTGAAACAAACAAGTTTCTATAGTGCAAACCGTGGAGATCACGTTTCCCAGGGGCGGACATACCTAAACCATTTGTCACTGGATCAGTTTTCCCTACAGCTAATCCCCCCTCAACAGCTGTGTTGGCCGCTGCGGTATGTCAAACTGCTCCTGACCCGCCTGGGGCCTCTGCTGGCAAGCAGGCAGCAGGGGACAGAGCTGACCGCCCTGCCCAGCGGCAGCAGCTGCAGACCTGTTGGTGACAGGAAAGCTGTTGATCGATCATCGCGGTCACGGGTAAAGTTGGTCACCCGTGAAGGCAGCAGCTCCCACCTTCATAGAGCAAAGTCTGAGAAGCCCCTTTGACGGAAAGGAGGGGAGGGAGCTGGGCCCAGGGAGAAGATTGCCTGAGACACCCCGGCTGCCTGCCAGCTTTCCTGCAGCAAAAGATCCCACCCACCACGGTGGGTTTAGGACATAGGCACAGGTTTGCCTGAAGTCAGAGATGGAGTCTCCCGCTGACGTTCTGTGGGCAGAGAACGCTGGGGCTTCAACTACAATTAGAGGAACGGGACGTATTTTACTGAGACACGACGGAAGCAAATAAACACGAAATCCAAGGTCCACAGGATTCGGTATCAAGAACGGCTCCGGGGCCTTCTTTTTTTTATTGTTATTTTTAAGTTTGTGAACAACAAAACGATAGATTTCATTACAGCATTTTAATACATATGTCTTTGTACTTGGCTTGTACTCACTCTCCGGTTACCCTTCCTGCCTGCCTTAGCCCTCTTCAGCCAGTACTATGTTCTCCTCATATTATGCGCACGCATACACACACACACACACACACACACACACACACACAAACACACACAAACACATATACACACAGTATTGTGTAGGAGTTCCCTCCAAGGAGAAAACCTTCCATCTTGGACGGAAATACCTTAAGACATCAAATGTTCAAGGGGAAGGAAAAAATTCTACCTTGTGGGAAGCTTGTTCAGCCCAGGAAAGAAGCAACAAAAGGGCGTTAAGAAGTCACTGAAAATGTCTACGATTCACTAGACCCCGCCCCCCCCCAAGCATGTATGAGCAGTAAGGACTGAAGAGAGACACTCTCAGGCCAGCTGAGCTGCCTGAGGAAGCAGAGACTAGTGGAGCTACCCAGAAAGGACACTGCCTAATCGGCGGAGCTGCCCTCAGGCTGTGCGGTGAGCGCCAGACTCCCAGCTTCGGTGAGCCGACATCACCCTGGAGTGGGTTTAGAGGATGAAGCGGTCTTTGAGTCAATTCTGCTTCTATAACTAACTCCTCACACACACTCCTGTGAGTAGCCCCAATGTAACTCACTGATCCACCAAAGGGGACTTTGGTGGTAACCCTAATTTGTTCTGACCTTGGCTCCCTATCTGTGGTAAGCAGACATTTGTCACAGCTCCCCAGGAACAGTGTCACACAACACATATACACATACATATACCTACATATATATATACACATATACTGATGCACAAACATACACATACACATATGCACATGTGTACACATACACATACACACATAAATATACATACACATACACCCAAGCATAAACAAGCACATGTACAGATACATATACGTATGCATATACATATATATAGATAGATGTAAACCCAGGTTTATACTCATATATCCAGATGCGTATGTATACATACACATATATATATGCATATATACATCCATACACATACAGGCACATATACACATATATACATACATAAATACACACATACACACATGTAAATATATATGTAAACTCACACATATACACATATAGATACATGTATACATATATATACATAAGTACATACACACATATACACACATAAATATCCATGTAGACACACAAGTACTCACATATACACATAAAAGTACATACACATGCAAATATGCATATACACAATGACACATACACGTACATATACATACACATACAAGCACATATGCATATATATTTAAATCTAGATTCCTGCAGCCTATAAGGACAGCTCTGCCAGCAGCCTCTCCCAGATGGCCTTAGTCTCCAGTCACTCAGTCACCATGAGGGAGAAATTCTTCAGTAAGTCTTGTTCTTTGACGTTGGCAAGCGATTCAACCCAGCTGTTGGGGGTCTCCCTTCCTCTGTTCAGATAGGGGTAGGGATGGCGCCTCCTCCCCAGGTCTTCTGCAGGTTGTGTGTCGGTCATGTAACAGAGCTGTGGATTTCAGAGGGAGAGAGGGAGTGTGAGTGTGTGTGAGTAGGGAGGCAGACTCTAGTCCAGTGGTGTGGCTGGCCCTGTGTCTGTGGAATGGCTGTAGTCTGTCATCCCACGTTCTCTGGTGGCAGAAAGCTTGAACAGCCTGAGGAAGGCTCCATGCTGCCAGAAGTTGTTAGTGTGTTCGTTTTGTCCTCTTCCTCAAAATTTGGATATGGGGGGGTTGGACCCCAAAATGATGTCTGTGGAGAGAGTTCTTTTGAGGACTCAAGTTTAAGGAGGTCAGAGGGTGGGCCCCACTGGGGCTTTCCTTCTAAGGACAGGAAAAGATACTTTTTAAAAGATTTATATACATTAAATTCTCTCTCTCCTCTCCGTTGTCTGTCTTCCTGTGTGTGTGTCTGTGTGTCAGAATGTGCATGTGTGTATAGCCTTGGAGATAGAAGAGGCTTTTAAATTCCCTGAACCTGGAGCTCCAGGTAGTTATGAAGGGCCTGATGTGGGTACTGGGAACTGAGCCTAGGTCCTATGATGTGGGTACTGGGAACTGAGCCTAGGTCCTCTGCAAGAGGCTACTGAGCCGCCATCTCTCCAGCCCCTCTCCCCACAGATCAATTCTGGACTTTCCTGGATTCCCTTTTCTCCTTTCTCCCCTTCCCTCCATTTTCTTCCTTCCAGCAAGTGAGTAAGCCTGGAAGAAAGTCTTCACCAGGAACCGAAGTCTACAGGCACCTCTAGTGTCCAATTTCTGCTTCCAGCATTGGGCGGGCAGTGGGGGTTAAAAAAAGCTTCTGCTGTTCACGTCACCCACTCTGTGCCATTTTGTTATGGAACTCTGGGCTGATGAATGAGGGGACTCAGACTTCTCCTTGTCTCACGGTTGTGTTTCCTGCTGGGTGGCTTCTACACCCTGTCTGAGAGCTATTTGAGATCAGAGAGCACGTCCCTCTTGTAGCTAGTGGAAGAGAAACAGGAGAAAGATTGTTTTTCTTCCTCCCGTTCCCCTTCTGCTCCCCCCCATTCTCACACACACACACACACACACACACACACACACACACACTCTCTCTCTCTCTCTCTCTCTCTCTCTCTTACTCCTCCAGACTGAGGTTAGTGAGTGGTCTTGTCTGGAATGCGAATAGTTTATCAATATATGCCTTGAAATAAGAGCTCGGATACTCGTGGAGACAGGATGTGAGACGCACATTCCATGCAGGCTGCCGTTAGAATAAAGCGTTCTTATCTTGAGAGTTTGAGTGAAGATTCCTTCTGATGGTAGACCCCCAAAGTCACTGCCGATAAATCCTTAAGTGCTTGTTTTTCAAAGTTCAAAGTTGGGTATTTTACAATAAAACAGTCACATGTGGGGGAGGGGAGAAGCCTGTGAAGTTTGCCCTGAGGGGGTGGAAGTCATAGATAGCAGGGCTGAAGAGATGATAAGCCTATCAATCATCCTGACTGGCAATCAAGAAGATAAGCCAATCGGGTCATGTGGTTTTTGGGGGTTTTTTTTGTTTTGTTTTGTTTTGTTTTGTTTTTTTCCTCAGTAGGATGAGTCTTTGAAGTTCTGGGGTGTGTTTGAAATCGAGCAAACATCTGATTTTCCTTTTCATTCTCCTATTCTTTCTTTTGAGATTTATTTTTGTTTCTGTGAGGATGAGCAAACATATCCCACAGTGCTCCAGTGATGCCAGAGGGTAGCTCTCAGGAGTCAGGATTCTGCTTCCACGATCCTGAGGCTGGAACCTCTGTTGTCATTCGCTGAGCTGTAGGCAGCCCCTCCGGGTGGGTTTCCCACCTGTCTTCCTCATGTAGGAATTCTGGGGCTACATGAGTAGCTACCACATTTGGCCTTTTCACATGAGTTCTGGGAACTCCGTTGGGTTGTTAGGATAGCATGCAGGTGCCTTTAATTACTGAGTCATTCTGTTGACCCTCTGTCTTTTTCCTATTACTTTAAATATTTTATTTTACTTTTATTTGTGTGCGTATGTATTATGTATGTATGTGTATATGTATGTATGTGTATGTGTGTATATGCTTGTATGTGTGCTTGTGTGTGTATGTATGTATGTATGTATGTATGTATGTATGTATCTATCTATCTATCTATCTATCTATCTATCTATCTATCTATCTATCTATATGTGAGTACAGTGCCTGTGGAAGCTAGAGGAGTCAGATTCCCTGGAGCTGGAGTTCAGCCAGTTGTGAGCATCCTGATTGTGAGTATTGGGAACCAAGCTTGAGTCTTCTACAAGAGCAGTAGCTGCTCTTACCTGGTGAGCCATCTCTCTAGCCTTTCCCCTTTAAATAGACTTCAAAACACAAATTTTCTCCGTTCTTCCCTTTTCTTTGTTTGTTTGTTTGTTTTTCTTTTCTTTTCTTTTCTTTTTTAGAGACAATGAAGACTTTTGTCTTCCAGGGTGTCCTGGGACTCCCTATGTAGCCAAGGATAATTCTTCTGTTTCTACCACCCGAGTGCTTACAGGCTTGTGGTACCATGCCTGGTTTTACAGAGACTGGACCCAGGGCTTGCTGTGAGTGATTATATAGGATTTGTGGGCTTCATGCTATACAGGCCATCTACCGACTGATCCCAATTCCCGACCCCAGAATTGTGTGTGTGTGTGTGTGTGTGTGTGTGTGTGTGTGTGTGTGTGTGTGTAAGATTTTATTTACATCTATGAGTGTTTTGCCTGTATGTATGTCTGTGCACCATATGAGTACCTGGTGCCTGCAGAAGGCGGAAGAGGGCATTGGGTTCCCTGGAACTGGAGTTACAGGTGGTTATTGTTGGTCCTGGGAACTGAACTTGGGTCCTCTGGAAAAGCAGCCAGAGTTTTAACCACTGAGCTATCTCTCCAGCCTCTACAACTGGACTTCAATATACTATTTTGCCCTTGTGTATCTGTTGATCTAAAGCTTTAGATTAGAGCAGTTTAAAGTTTTGATATTGCAAATGTTCATGGGAAGCCATCATGATCCACTTTAGAGGAAGGCAAGAGACAGGAGAGGGCAAGGCAACAAGAACCGATGTGAGCTTCAACTTGATCTCCAGCAAGAGTGCAGACACCTGGCAATATCTGGAGACAGGTTTGGTTTGCCACACAAGAGAAATCTGTGGGCTAAATGGATGGCTCTGTGGATAAAGGGGCTTGTTCTCAAGCCTGATGATGAGTTCTGTACCTTGACCCACATGGGGGAAGAAGAAAACTGACTGATGTCCCCTGTCTTACATGCATGTGGGTATAAACACACACACAGTAAATGAACATAACAAAAAATAACAACTTTACTGGTATGTGGTGAGTAGAGACTGAAAATTCTAAATAGCCTAAGAAAGGATCTTCCTCCCAGAAATCCCATACACTCACAAAGCAAAGCAAAGAATTCTCCAGTGCTGAATGTCCACAGTGCAAGACAAGAGAGCCCCTGGACCAGATGGCATCACCTGCTGAGGATCCAGTTGAAGCTCTCTTCTGTTGTAAAAGTAAAGAGAAGGACATGATGTTATTTGTGATAAAATGGATGGGTGGGGCTGGAGAACTGGCTCAGTGGTTAAGGACACTCGTTGGACCTTGGTTTGGCTCCCGGCATCTACCTGGCGGCTCACAACCATCTGTAACTCAAGTTCCAGGGGACCCAACACCCTCTCCTGACCTCTGGTACCAGGCATGAATATGGTACATAGACATGTATGCAGGCAAAATGTCCATAGGTACTAAATTAAAATAAATAAATCATTTTAAAAGAAAGAAACAGAAAATTGTAAGTTGCCATACTGCTTAGGAATAAACCAGACTCACAAAGACAAAGATTGCATATTTTCTCTCATATGTAGATAAGTATTCTCTCTCTCTCTCTCTCTCTCTCTCTCTCACACACACACTCTCTCTCTCTCTCTCTCTCTCTCTCTCTCACATGTGCTTGCATACACATGCAGGTATATGAAAGTAGTCTGGGGATGAAAGCAATCTGCTTTTTAAAATTGTATCAATTCCTCAACTAAAGGGATCATAGTGGGAAAGGGGGAAGGAAAGATTCTGTTCCAGAAGAGCAGGAAAATTTCTGTAGATTTTGAATTCTAGAAATGTCAGAGGCTACTCCCGTGAAGTCTCAACAAGATGGCTGCTAAATAAGACCTGGACAACGATGACTCCAATGGACATGCTAACACGGAGGGGCCAAAGCTTGCAAGACATCAGAGACAAAGAACTATGTGCAACTGCAGAATGCTGAAAGCAGGAGAACTAGTCTTTCCCAAGGAAGAGCACCCTTCTTGTCTACCCAATACCACTTTGTCAGCCCGGAGACAATGTATAAAGTAGTAGCATTTATAGACTGAACAAGTTGTATTTATGTTTCTAGAAATATATACACACATATACAATGTAGCCGCAACGAAAGAAACAGAGGTTATGAACCTCAGGAGTGCAGGGAGACTTCATGGGAAAGGTCCAAAGGGAGAAAAAGGAAGAGGAGAAATGATAGAATTATATTACAAACTCAAAAATAAAAATATTATAAAAAGCGTGCAGAAGTATTCGAGGGCACTGCACACGCACACATCCATGCACACATGAGAAAGCCAGAGGATGTGGGAGGTCCTGCTTTGTCATTATCTGTCACATTCTCCTTTGACAGTATCTTCCACGGAACCTAGAGCTAGGCTAGCAGCCACCCTAGCAGCCCTAGATTTTCTTATTTCTGCTTTCATGGATACACACACAACCACACCTGGATTTTTATGTTGTTTTTTTGGTTTTGCTTTTTTTTTTTTTTTAATGTGGGTCCTTGGATCTAAACTAGGGCTTTTATTGAGTGGTAAGCACCCTTACTCCCTGAGCCATCTCCCCAGGCTCCTGTCTCTTTCCTTCCTTCCTTCCTTCCTTCCTTCCCCCAACCCCTCTTTTTTTGAGATAGTGACATATAGCCAAGGCCGTCGGTGAATTCCCTGCGTAGCTGAGGTTGACCTTGAACTCTTGATTTCCTTCCTCCACCTCCCAAGTGCTGATTACACACCACAGTGCTCTGTTACAAAGAAAGACGAAGGAGACTAGAGAGAAAAGGGACAGGAAATGGTAATGTGAGGTCATCGTAATCAAACCGCATGATCAAAATGTTATCAAAGAATCCATTTACACAGGGAATTGGTATAATGAGTGCATTTATGCAATGACTGCATTCTCATTTTAGAAAAAAATTAAAGGAACTAATAGGAAATATCATGGGATTGTTGGAAGCATCTTGGTACCTAATAGGCCAGGGACATGGCTCCATGGGTAAAGGATTTGCCTTTGGAGATGATGCATGTCTATAATCTCAAGACTCCCACAGTGATAGGGAAGCCAGAGACTGGCAGATGCCTGAACTGAGGGTCAGCAAGCTTGGCATGCGCAGTAACAGGCAACAAAGATATCCCATCTCGAGCTAGGCAGAAGGCAAGGACTGATACCTCAGGTTTTTCTCAGACCTCCACACATATGGCACTGGCACACATGGCACCAGCACTTGCATACATGACTACTGACTCACACAGAAACACGCACACACATACACATATCAGACACACATCTTGCATATTACCTACATTAAAAACATAAAATAAAATTATTAGCAACTGTTATAGAGAGTGTTTTTGCAAGCACTTCCTGGTGCATATATCAAGTTCTTTTGGCATGAATGGGAGAGGACTGGCTAGAGATTGATGCTGCATCCTGGGAAACCTCTGAGAAGAGAATGGGAAGGAGGTGAGAAAGAAAGCAGGTCCCAGTCAGATGTGACAACTCAGGCCATTGACGGCAGCATGGAGGCCAACTGGAGTGTAAAGCATCTGTAAGTATCCAGATGTGGAGAGCTGGAGGTAGACAGGATAGGGTTCAGGCTTTGTAGAAAACTAGTTCTCTGTCGTTAATTGGTGATGAGTTCTCATGCAGAGGACAAGATGGGGGTGGGGTTAGGACTAAGTCATGAAAGCTGTACAAGTCAGATCTATTGGTGGAGAGGACAAGGGTGTTGGCTATGAGGACTAAGAGCCGAAAGTAGTGGTCAGGCAAGAGAAGCCTTTGTCCCCCACCCCCAACCCCCAATCTCATTATTCTAAGTGAATTATTCTGGTGCAATCTTGCCTTTTGGGTTCCAGTGGTGTGGCTAGAACCCAAGCACTCACACAGGATAGGCAGGCAAACAGTCTACCACACTTGTTGCTCTAAGGAAATATTTTTACATGGTACTGAGGGTTAAACCTAGGTTTCTGGGCACGGTAGACAAATGCTTTACTGCTGAGCCACATCTCCAGTTCTAGTTTTACTTTTATTTCGAGTGCTTACTTAGTTGCCCAGGTTGTCCTTGAACTTCCTCTGTCCTCTATTTAGGTTGTTTATTTATTTATTTGCATTTTCATGACAAGGTTTCTCTATGTAGCCCTGGCTGTCCTGGAACTTTCTCTGTAGACCAGGCTGGCCTCGAACTCAGAAATCTGCCTGTCTCTGCCTCCCAAGTGCTGGGATTAATAAAGGGGCGCATCACCACCTCCTGCTGATTGTCTTTTTAGTTTATTATATTTTTAGTATCATCATCATCATCGTCTTTGTCATCATCATCATCATCATCATCATCATCATCATCATCAGTGTGTGTGTGTGTGTGTGTGTGTGTGTGTGTGTGTGTGTGTGTGATCAAATGCCATAGAATTGTTTAGCCGGGTCAAAGAACAGTTTTTGGAAGTTGATTTTTCTCCTTCTACCCTGCGGGTCTCCGGGGTTGAACTCAGGCAGCTGGCTTGGCAGCAGGCCTCTTTACCCACTGATCCAGATCCATCTCGTCACCCCACCCCCAAGTCCCCAAGGAAATCTCGAGCTTGCAGTCCTCTTGTCTCAGCCTGTTAAGCAGCTGCAGTGCAGTCCTATGCCACAAATACAGTATTTCAAAGAAATTTAAACCAACCTAGGACTAGAAGGCTGACTCAGTGAGTGAAGCCCTTGTGTAAGCATGAGAACGCGAGTCTGAATCCTCAGCACCATTAACACGGTGCACGTGGAAGCCTATGCCTGTAGCCCAAGGACTGGGAGGTAGAGCCGGGCAGAGCCAAGGGATTCATTCATTCACTGGCCAGACTGCTGCAATAACTTCAGGTTTGACCCTATCTCAAAAAATATGGTCTCAGAGAACCAATGGAAGAAGACATCCCAACAACAAACTGTGGCCTCCACTATGCCCACAAGGAGGCACACACGCAGGTACCCTGCCACCAGGAATTAAAAGCAACACAGAAAACCCACAATGAGCACAATACAATCTTCCCTAGGAATAGAGCAGATACTGCCTGTGACACATGCTACCTGGCTTGCCTCATCCTACCGCGTTTCCTATCATTATTAAGTTTTTATATTTGGACTGGAATTAATTAGGAGAGTAGGGGAGTCCTTGGCTAATCCACACGAAGTCCTGGGTGAGAGTCTCAGCACGGTGTGGACCAGGTTTGGTGTTGAATACCTGTAAGTCCAGCTCTCCGTGGAGGCAGGAGAATCAGTAGTTCAAGACCAGCCTGGGATAAAAGAGACCTTATCTGGGGGGGGGGCAGCAAAAATAAACTACCAAAACATTAATATCTCACCTCTGGTTATTTTTCCCAAGAGTTTAAAAAATCTGACATTAGAAATGACATTTACAAAACCTTGGGCTTAGCTATTATTTGTCTGTGTTGCTAACATGTTTACACTTCACCTTTTAAATTTTCGCACCCCGTTGAGGCTGCACCCCCCACTCTCCCTTATCCTCGCCCCGCTGAACGTGGACAGACAGAGGGAACATTTCCAAGTGAGAGGAAGCAAGCGTTTAGAACATTCACACGAGGCTGAGTGGCCACGTGGACCCTCGGGTCTCCAGAATTCCGTGGGGCGAGCTAGGGGTGGTGTTGGCTTGCCGGCAGGATGTACATCCAAGTGATGGAGGCAGAACATTGCTTTCTTGCAGACATGTGGGAGGCAGCCCCTTCCAAAATATGAGAAAAGCATACTTAATGCTAACCATCTGTTTGGCGAATGACAAGAGTGCTTGCTGCTTCTAACCAGTTTTTCCTCTACCGTTTAGAGCCGATCAGGTCACAGGATTCTTTTCAAAGGGGGGGTGACTCCCCATCTCAGGACCCTTCAACAACATCATCCATCCATCCACTGTCTCCGTTCATCTGTCTGTCTAGCCATATAACTAAATCATCATTTCGTTTATTTGGATTTTTCTTTTTCTTTTAAAAATTATTTTACTTTTTATTCAATAAACTTATTTATCATTTATTAAATAAAACTGCTTTATTTATTTATTTATTTATTTATTTATTTATTTATTTATTTTGTGTGTGTGTGTGCGTGTGTATGTGTGTGTGCGTGTGTATGTGTGTGTGTGTTGTTGGGTCCTCTGGAGCTGGAGTTACAGGTGGTTGTGAGCCATTGGGTCTGAATGCTAAGAATTGAACTCAGGTCCTCTGGAAGAGCAGCACTCATGATTTTTGTTTGTTTTTTCAAGTCAGGATTTCTCTGTGTATCCCTAACTGTTCTGGAGCTCCCTCTGTAGTCCAGGCTGGCCTTGAACTCAAAATCTGCCTGCCTCTGCTCCCCAAGCCCTGGGACTAAAGTCGTGCCTGCCCCTCCCATCCACCGCCCACCCCCAGTACTCACTCTTAACCACTAAACAGTCTTTTCAGCTCTTGTTTGTTTTTAAATTGTATTTTTATTTGTGTTTGTGTTTCTGTGTATAGGTGGAGGGTAAAAGACAACCGATAGGAGTATAGTCTCTCCTACCATGTGGGTTCTAGGGATAAACTCGGGTCTTTGGGTGTGGTAGCAATCACCCTAAACTTATTCTTCCCGTGCCTCTATCTCCTCAGTCTTGGATCAGAGGTCTACATTACCATACCTGCCTTTATGTAATGCTGGGGATGGAACCCAGGACTTCTTTTTACATAATCCTGGGAATGCTAGCAAGTTATCAACCAGACCTCTCCTAGCTTGGCATTATTTGCTATTTTATTTTATTTTATTTTATTTTATTTTATTTTATTTTATTTTATTTTATTTTTTGTTGCTTTAAGAACTCTTTTGAAGATCTTGGATCCATATTTAAACATATTTATTATTTTATTTTATTTTTTTAATGCCAGGCAGCAGTGGTGCATGCCTTTAATCTGAGCAGCACAGAGGCAGGTGATCTGAGTTCAAAGCCAGCCTGGTCTACAGACCTAGTTCCAGGACAGTCATGGCTACACAGAGAAACCTTGTCTTGGAAAAAAAAATTTTTTTAATGGGACTGGAAAGATGTCTCAGTGGTTAAGAGTACTTGCTGCTCTTCTAGAGGTCCTGGGTTTGATTCCCAGCATCTTCACGATGGATTACTACCACAGGTACCTCCAGTTCCAGAAGATCTGATACTGTCCTCTGGTCTCTTTGGGCATCAGGCACACACATGGTGCATAAACATGCATGTAAACAAAACACCTCAATGCATAATATTTAAAAAATAAAAATTAGGTTATTTATGATCAAAGAATATTCCATTTGCAGATCGTCAGAATTCCACACATCAATCTCCTGATGAGTTTATGTTGTGTTTCTGTTACACAACAAGGAAAACACTGGGAGCCTTAGTGGAAGGCACTGGCAGTCTTAACTCATTGCTCTGTCACCTCAATCTTGCCCTGACCTTTGGATAAACTCTCAGACTGGAATCACAGATTTAACGTATTGTGTGTCTGGAGAAGGCGGGTCACAACCACTTTCAGATTTGAGATCTTGTGCATTGGCAGGCTCGAGTCTTTCTCTTTTTGTACCTTAAAGCCTGACCAGAAGGAAGGCCTGCATGTGACTTTCCTAGATATTTGCATGTTACTTCCTGTAGGTAACATGCAAATCACTGGGGAGTTTGCACTTCACCACCACTTAGAATAAAAATTATGTTTGTTAATTTGGATGGGTGAGCGCTCACACATGTGTGCCACAGTGTGCGTGTGAAAGCCAGAGGACAACTCTTAGGCAAATGCTCTCTCCTTCCGTCTCACCGATCCCAGAGGTGGAGCTTAGGGCATCCATCTAGGTGGCAAGGGCAGTCGCTGAGCAATCCGGCTGGCTCCTGTTCTTAGGACTCATTGAAGAACTCTATGTCCCCATGATCTGGAGAAGCAACGTTGTCTGATTTGTGAGTTAAATGTTCCTTTGATTATGTGGGATTGATAGGGCTTCACTGGAATGGGGAGCCCTTCAAATAGAACACTGTAGCATTCTCCAGCAGTTGATTGGAAGTCCTGGTTGATTAAGGTGTTAATTAAGGAGAGGCTTTAAAGAGTATGGAAGTAGAGTCTATGGAATGTGTTGATCCTTGATGGAAGGCCATGAGGTAAAAGGAAGGGGAACAAATGCCTCTGGCAGTTGGATGATGTTCCTTACCCCCAAATTCACATACAGCCTCGGGTGTGATGTTCTTTGGATTAAGGTGTTTTTGAGGGCTGGAAAAATGGTTCAGTTGGACACACACACACACACACACACACACACACACACACACACACGTTCTTACATGTATACCATAGGTGACATGTACTCAGATCCTCAGGGTGGCCAAAGTCTATCTTATTTCTGAGAGAGGGATCCACTGGCTGGCCTGGAACTTCCCATGTACATGGGGCTGGGCTTCAACTCTCAGGGATCCATGTGCCTCTCAAGTTCAGAGACTGAAGGCATGCACTGGCACATATTTTTACTATTTGAATTTTAGAGGAGTACACCCATTCAGGTTTTTGCCAAATTCATACAATCAGGGCCAGTGTAGTGGCTCAGTGGATTAAGGCATCTGCCACCAAGATGGGTCCCCAGAACCCACATGGTAGAGAGAGAGAAGCCAGGGCTAGAGAGATGGCTCAGTACTTAAAACACCGCCTGCTCTTCCAGAAGACCTGGGTTCAATTCCTGGCACCCACGTGGCAACTCAAAACTGTTAACTCCAGTTCCAGAGGACCTGACACTCTCACACAGCATACATGTAGGCAAAGCTGGTGCTTTGAAATAAAAATAAATAAAATAAAAGAGAGAACCCACATGTTGCCCTCTATCCCTCAAACGTGAACCATTGCATGCTTGTCCCAACACACATACAGGCACACACACGAAAATCTTAAAAAGTAGTAAAACATTCTAAACACATTCTTGCCACCATGATCCTTGCCTCTCTCACGGTCCAGTTACAGTCCTGAGTGTTGATGTTATTCCAGTCAACCACATAATGTGCATCTGACAGAGTCCCATGAGATGATCGGGTGGCTGAAAATTCCAGTTCCTACTGCCTAGAGACATCGCAGCTGCTATGACGCCACGCCTTCCTGACAGTTTCATAGCACTGACACTTAACGGGAAGGGAAGGCTGAATGCAGAGTGGCCCCTAGTAGATTCTGATGTCTTCAGTCAGGCAAGGCAATGTGTGGAGCAGGATGTAGGCAGTGGAGAAGAGAAAAGGCCTGCTGAGATATTTACCTAGTGGGAGACAGACTGAAAGGTGATCAGAGGCCAATCCCGTACGACAGTGTTGGGGTGGGGAGATAGCTCGGAGTTTAAAACCCTTGTCGTGCAGGCGTAAGAAATAGACTTCTGATCACCAGAATCTAAAATCACATACAAGCAGGGTAGGTGAGGCAGCCCATCTGAGGCAGACCTCGGAGCCGTTAGCTAGTGATGTGAGTCACATGGGTGAAAGACCCTGCCTCAGAGAATAAGGTAGATGAGGCTGTTATCAGTGTTGGGCATCCACATATATGTGCACACACATGAGTGTAGATTCTACACACATGCGCACCTGCACACTTACAAAGACATGCTTATCTGTGTGCATGCACATTGCGCATACATGAAAATGAAAGGGAAAAAAAAAACCTAATGAATTAGACTGTGAAATTTCACACCAGGATTAAGGAGGGTTGTGAAGAGAGAGGGAGAGAAAGAATATGAACTGGAGACAGAAGAAAGCTTAAATAAAAGACCCAGGCTCAGGCCCAATCTGAGGAACCTTGTTGAGGTAAGATGTCAGTTCCCAAAGGCATGCTGTAGGTGATGCTTCTGTAATGGTGGCTTCTTGGGATAGAGTCTCCCTTGGAACAAGGGCTTCTGGGGTGTGTTTAAGCAATGTCCTGAACCTCTGTGGGGTGATGGGTCCAGGCGGGGGTGGGGGATGAGTACACCCTGGCTAAGATTAAGTAAAGTGACTGGTTATTTTATTTCTCTGAGATTTTTTACTTCTTATTTTTTACTTTTATAGTTTGAGGTGGATACAGAACTTTTAACACCAAGATCAGGAATGTTTTGGGGAAATCAAGACAACTTAGTCACCACAGTGTCAAAGCACAGAATGTCTTAGGGAGACTTTGGAAACTGGAGAGAGTGGAGAAACTGGAGACAACTTAGTTTATTTATTTAATAAATAAATTACATTTATTTGTGGTGCATGTGTACATGCATGTGTGTGTGCATGTGCGTGCGTGCGTGCGTGCGTGTGTGTGTGTGTGTGTGTGTGTGTGTGTGTGTGTGAGACTTTTGGTGCCCATAGTTTCTGAGGAAACTAGACTGATTGTACAGGACAGAAGTGAAGAAACTTTCTAAAGACCAGTGAAATGGCTTCCAAAAGTTGTCTACTGACTTCCGTGTGCATGCTGTGGAATGTTCACACACCACTAAGTAAGTAAACAAAATTAAAAAAATAAATAAATAAAAAGTGCAAAAAATTCTTCCTGCTTAGTTCTCCCGAGGTTGCGCTGGTTGGGACGGAGAAGGGAAGGAAACTCTACAGGTTTCATTAAGTTTACATGGAGAAGAGAGAGGGTGATGTCTAAAGCCAGCCTTTATATTTTTCAGACAAAGAGCAATATGTTTAAGAAGGAGGGACAAGACAGATGGGTCTCTGACTAGAGGAGTAAACTCCAGGCTGTCGCTAGGAGATATATGGTGCTGTCAGGCTGGGGGGAGATAAGGGTTACTTCAGGGTGTTTACACAGGTTCAGGGTAGCCCAGCCACCCGCCTGTGGTCATCAAGGCTCTGCGTTAGCCTTGGTATGTGAAGGATCTTTATGGTCTGCGGCTGCTCCTGGGAGAGGCAGACTGAATGGCCCTTCCTGCAGCCACAGTTCCTTGGGAAGCTTCAGTCTGAAACAGCTGACAGGCCAACATGGCGTATTTTGAGATGGCTTGTTTTTAACGTACAATTTGGCTATTGTAAACAATGCTTTTGGAGGATATGGATGGGCTGGTATCTCATCTGCATTCTGGTTTCACTTTCTTAGATGGAACACCTACTCCTAAAATGTCTTTAAACACAAATATTGATGTGCTGGTGGCTAGACTTGGATGTCCACTCAACCCGTGTCTGTTAACTGGGGTGGTCTCCAACTGGGCAGCGTAGATATTCACCCTGTGAGTGCCACTTCCCTTGGGGTGATAGGCAGTATTCCCGGACAGTTTTTGTGTACTTCTGTGAAGAAAATTTATTTTCTTCTTTTTCTTGTTATTTTTGTTTTTAAGACAGAGCCTCTCTCAGCAGTTCCCGGATAGCCAAGGCTATACAGAGAAATGTTCTCTCTCTCTCTCTCTCTCTCTCTCTCTCTCTCTCTCTCTCTCTCTCTCTCACACACACACACACACACACAAGGGCACACACAAGGGCCTCAAGCTGAGGATGTCCTTGAACTTACACTCTTGACTCTGCTTCCAGAGGGCTGGCTAGGCTCTCAGACCTGCCTGATTTCTGCAGTGTTAGGAAGCAAGTTTAGGGCTTTGCTTATTGTTTGCAAATTCTCCTCCTTATCCTCTTGTATGTTGTGTGGGTCTTTTTATTTTTATACGAGAGAGAGAGAGAGAGAGAGAGAGAGAGAGAGAGAGAGAGAGAGAGAGAGAGAGAGAGAGAACAGGAATGTAACATGTCTTGCTTGTGGAGGTCAGAGGGACAACCTGTAGCACTGAACTCAGGTTGTTGGGTTTGGCGACAAGTGCTTTAACCACTGAGCCATCGTACCAGCCCTGCATTTTGTAGTTTATAACTTTGAAATGTTACAGAAGTCTTTTGAAAAGTGAGCAATCCCTTGGTGAGAAAGGTCAGTCCTGTGACTTGCGAAAGAATAAAAACAGGAGGCAAAATAATTGCCTTCTGGAGGATGCTTTGTTTCAAAGAGTGAGCCGGACAGAGTCCTAGGGCCCCTCAGGAGAGGCATGCCTCTCTCAGTGTCACGACTCAGGCGTAGTGAGTCATCTTCCAAATTATAGGAATTACGTGGCCGTGCGAAGACAAGGCTCCGACTGGGAATTGGTAAATGAAAATTGCTTTTAGCAATTCAGTAGAGATGTGTCTTTTCATGCTGGGTTTTTGAGACACGACATTTGTCATTTAAATGTCAAAGCCTTGACAGGAATGTCATCTGAAACAGCAATAATTGTAATGTAAAATGCGTGCCCACTCTGTACCCTGGGAGAAAGGGTGAGGGGGGAACCCCACAAAATTTTGAGCAGCTGTGTCGTTAAATGGATTTTCTTCTGAAACAGAATATGTTCTAATCAGGATGTGCTGGGTCTGAAGGTTGTATTTCGTTTTTAGAAAATTTAATTAAAATTTTAATTAAATTTGGTGCGTGTGTGTGTGTGTGAGAGTGTGCGTGTGTGTGCGTGTGTGTGCGCGCGTGTGTGTGTGCGTGTGTGTGTGTGCGTGTGTGTGTGTGTGCGCGCACACATGCCTGGGTGTGTGTTTAAGCAACACGACAGCACTAGTATGGAGGTCAGAGGAGAGTCTGAGGAGCTGATTTTTCCTTTTATCACTGTGTGGTTCCAGGTACAGAACCAAGCTTGGCAGCAAGCACATCTGCTTGATGAGCCCCCCTACTGCCTGAGTATTCTGAGTGTTATAGTTCTTCCTTTCCTCTTTCTCTTTGTTTGATTGTTTTTGAGCCGGATTCTCTGTATAACCCTGACTGTTCTGGAACTCACTCTGTAGACCAGGCTGGCCTTGAACTCACAAAGATCCACCTGCTTTTGCTGGGTGCTGGGATTAAAGGTCTGCGCCACCACCTCTCCTCTGAGTGTTCTTAAAGCAACATGGAATAGGATGATAAAGACCACATTGCATGTATGTATGTGTGTGCACTTGTATGTGTGTGCATGTATATGTGCACTTGTATGTGTGCCTGTGTGTACATGTATGCCTCTGAGTGTGTGTATATCTTTGTGCATGTGTGCCTGCATGTGCCTGTGTGTGCATAGGCCAGTGGTTGATATCCATTGTCTTCCTCCATTTTTTTGACCTAATGAATTAATTTTTCGAGTTTTAAATTACTTTTATTTATTGAGTGCTGGGGAGGCACATACATGTTATGGCAGGTGTGTGGTGGTCAGAACACAATTTACAGAACTGACTCTGCTTCACCGGGCTTGAGCAGAAAATGCCTTTACCCCTGAGCTGTCTCATTGACCTTAGTGAATTTCTATCATTCATTTTTTCCCTCTAAAGACATCTTTTGTGTCTTGTATTACAGTTATACTGGTGGTTACATGCTTTTATCTATCCATCTATCTACCTATCTATCTAATCATTTATTTATTTGTGCAGGTGTGCATGTATGGGCATGGTGTACGAGTGGAGGTCAGAGAACAACTTCAGAAGAGTCCGGTCCTCTCCTTTTCTCTTTATGTGGATCATGGGAATCAAACTCAGGTCACCAGGCTTGGCCAGCAAGAATCTTTACCCAATGAGTTATCTCCCTTCTTCTGGTCTGACATATTTTTACATGGTAATGTAAGCAATATTTTATTATCTTTTGCTATTTATCTATCTGTCTGTCTGTCTATCTATCTATCTATCTATCTATCTATCTATCTATCTATCTACTTTAAAGACAGATTTCTCCATGTAACTCTGGCTGTCCTGGAACCCACTCTGTAGAGCAGGCTGGTCTTGAGTTCAGAAATCCTGCCCTCTCTACCTCTGAGCGCTGGGATTAAGGGTGTGGGCCATCACCTGGCTCAGAACTGGTATTTTACTTTTCACTTCAAGGTGGCCCTTGATGCTCACCGTTTAACATTTGCTTATGGTTGTCCTTCATGAATTAAAACCTGAAGGCATTTTATCACTGGTGATGACTTCTCAGAAGCCAAATTCTGACTTTGTTTGATGAACAGTTATCCATGGTTAGTTGGTCATCCTTTGTAAGCTTTCAGGATTGTGCGAGAGTGCTGAAGAGACAGGAGAAGGGACCTCTTTCTCACCTCCAGGCTTTGGAGCTTCATCTCTCCCTTCCTGGGTGATTTCCATATCACCGATGCTATGTGTATTGGACCCGAGATAAATTTTACATATGCATTTATGTAAAAATGATTCACACACATTATGAACAGACTGCTATGCATAATCACGCACAGGTCATTATGTGTAATCTATTATGCATACATTGCTAGATGCAGCCTACTTTGCACAATTATATTCTCATATACATTATGCAAAATAGCTGCCTATATTGCTTGTCACCTGTCTTTCTTCACGCAACAATTCATCTTGGGCATTGTCCCCTGATAGGTTTAAAATTTGCTCATTTTCTCTTTATTATGGCAAAATCCTCCACAATGTGAGGACATGGGGATTTAATGAACAGACGGCCTTCCATGAACAATGAAGTCGTCTTCATGCCTTTCCCTGGGGTTCCAGAAGAACCAGAGGAGCGAGCTCATGCATATTGTACCAGGTATTTAGTTTGATGTGCCCGCAGGATGTATTCTGGAAGGAATATCGCAGAGTCAAAGGACACGGGTGTACTTGAAATAAGCGTTGATTCTTTCCATATTCGCTTGAATCACGTACTGCGAATGTCGGTAATAAGCCAGGACTCTTCAGGTCCTGATAGCACAGAAGCGGACCCCACATTAGTCATTCTTGAGGGACTGAGGGGGCCACCTGGAGACCAAGCACCAATTCAAATGAGTAGTAAAGCAGGCAAGTTCAGACACTGACACCAACATAGCCAATACAGATAGGGAAAGTGAAATCGTCGATAAAAGTTAGTGGAAGCAGGGAGATTTGTCTGCTAGGGTCTCCAGCAATGCTTGTGGCTGTTAGGGGCTTTTTAGTATCTGTTTAAAAAACCCAACAGGATCTCACATAGTCTAGGCTAACCTCATATTTGTTATATAGCTTTGGACTTGTGATCCTCTTGCCTCTACCTTTGAAGTGCTAGGATTGGAGTGTGTGACACTGGGCCTAATTTTGATAACAAATGTTCAACAAAAGGAAAAACACTTTTAGAGGGTTTCAATATGTGCAGCCTACACTGACTTGAAACAAGTAGCCCAGAATTGTTTCAAACTCATCATCCTCCTGCCTGAGCCTTTTGAGTTCTGGAACAACAGGCTTGTGCCGTTATGGTTGGCCTTTAACCTGTGTGTGTGTGTGTGTGTGTGTGTGTGTGTGTGTGTGTGTGTGTGTGTGTGTGGTGTGTGTGAATGAATGATCTGAGTAATAGTGCAGTCAATAACATGTTTGATCTTCAGAACCCATGTTTAAAGAAAACTGAATGTGGCAGTAAACAAGTGCAATCTTAGCACCGAGAAGGCAGAATCAGAAGCTTCCTTGAGGACCACTGTCAGTCAGTCTAGTCTATTAGATCAGTTCAATGCCAGTGAGAGACCCCATCTTAACACAACCAAAGGGCTGGAGATATGACTTAGAGATAAAGTGCTTACTATTTTATTGTAAAGACTGGACTTTGGATCCCAGAACTCATGTACAAAAGCAGAGCAAGTGTGTACTTGCCCTAGCAGGTAACACACTTACTCCCATGATCACATGATTGTGAAACCCAGGACTGACATGTTGGAGGGGGAGAGCTGACTTCAGCAAGCTGTCCTGTCTTCCACATGTATGCTTTAGCATGCTTAAGCTTGTGTTCATGTGCATGAGCACACACACACACCACACAAAACACACACCACACATACACCACACCCACACACACATACCACACACAAAACACACACCACACACACACATACACACCACACACAACACACACACATGCACACCACACCACACACACACACACACACCACACAAAACACACACACACACACACACACACACATTTTTAATGAAGCCTTGAAACCAGATTTTTATAAATGATGTTCATGCATTTTGCAAGAACATTCTAATTCTATCACTCAGGAAAACCTCTAACCTCAGGTACCATGATTTTATGTGTTGGGAACCATTAAACAAACACTGCACAGCTTCATTGATTTGCCCCATAAATATTTATTGAACATTTACCATGTACTAAGATGAGGTTTGAGACCATCAAGCCCAGGAGGATCTCAGAGCTTGGACAAGGTGGGCTTCTGTGTCTTTTCTTTCCCTGGTCCTTCCTCCCACACTCCAGCAGTTTCCATGGTAACAACCTGAAGTGGCTTCCTCATCCTTCTCCTCACAACAGGTTGGAGCCACCACCATCCTCCCCCACCCCAGGAAATCTGGCAGCGAGAATGGGAGAGTGTCAGCTAGGAAAGGGCGTCGACCATTGTTCTATTATACTTTTAGTTTCGTATGGCTTTTGCTTATTTCTTTACTCCTAATTGGAGTCCTTGCAGATGTGTGAAAAACCACGGGCCTGAGAATTAGCTTGCTTGGGGTTGCTGATTTCCAGCGTCAGTGTTAGGTTAGTTCTTTCTCAGATCTCTCTGCTCGTCTTGCAGGAGGCTGTCTCTTTGTGTCCTCTTTTGTCTGTGTGTCTAAATCCTATCTGTCTAAATCCTGTCTGTGTCTAAATTCCACCCGCAGCCCCACTTTTAATTATGTTATTTTGAGAAAGGTTCTCACATAACTCAGGTTGGCCTTAAACTGATTATGTAGCTTAGGATGACCTTGAATTTCTCTGATCCTCCTGCCTCCACCACCCAGGTGCAGAGATTACTAGTGTGAGCCCCCACACCAAGTTTCTGATTTGCCATTTTAAATAAGGATATCAGTTGTATTCAACTCTGACTCCATCTTAACTTAATTACATCTGCCCCAGTCCTGCCTCCCCCAAACAGTCACATTCTGAGTCAGGGGATGCTGCAGAGCTTCCATATATGGATGTTAAGGGGACCCAACTCAACCCCTAACATTGTAAGAGCTTTCTCCAAACTCCCATAGAAAATAAAGCTTTCCGGGCTGAAGAGAGCTCAGTGAAGTGCTTGTCATGCAGAGCACAAGGACCTGAGTTTGACCCCCAGAACTCACATTTTAAAAAAAAAGTCAGGCAACATAGCATGTGCTTATAGTCTCAGTGCTGGATGGGAAAAATCCCCGAGACTCCCAGCACTGCACAAGCAGAGCATGGGCATACACACCAGAACCCCCAGTACTCTAGAGGTACTGTGCAGCCAGGCATGGCCTCAGACAGACCCACAGAACCTCCTTTCTCTCTCAAGTGCTGGGATTATGCATGTGAGCCACCTCATTCTGCTTATTTAGAAACAAACAGACCACTGAAAACATACGTGAAGTGGATTTGCAATGGAAACATTTTTTAAAAGGAACTGCTAGCTATTTCCCAATATCCAAATTTATGGCGAAGGGAGGTACGGATGAATCCATCAGAGGCCACTTGTTGGAGACTTTTTTTCCTTTTCTGTGTAGTCTTTGACACAGTTGCGGAGTTCTGAGGAGAGAGATGGAGGGCTAGAAGGAAGGACGTGAGGAGCTGGTGTTCTGTGCATGGAGATGCTAGAGAGGAAGTGGGGGATAACTGAGGGTGACCTCGAACTTCTGATCCTTCTACCCTAACACCCCAAGTGCTGGTATGGAGAAGCATGTACCAACAACACACCCAGTTCATACCAGTGCTGGGGCCCAAACCCAGGTCCTTATGTATGCTGGACAAGCATCTACCAATGGGACCACACCCAACCTGGTGAGGGCTAGCTAGTAATGGTGCTGGGGAGTCTGAAAGGGTTGACATGCAGAAAAAAAATCTCTTGTTTTCTACTATCAGTTGTTTTTTTTTTTTTTTTTTTTTTTTTGGTAATTTCGACTTGCCTAATGACGGACAAATGAGAGGTACTTAGATTGAAGGCTAAAGACATTTAAAGGCTGCAATAGCTGCAGAAGATAATGACACGAGCAAAGACAGTCTGCTGAGAGGACAAAGGGACCTTGGGCACCCATGAACACCACATATAGTGAACTATGGATGATTCGGGAGACAAACAACTTTGAAATAGCAGTCTTTTCTCCCTGAAATTACTTCCACTGAGTAGAAGCCACTCGAAGCTCAGGCCAAGCATGCACCCAGGAGATAATGGCTCAGACCAGGCCAGAACATTTCCTATTTTGTGCTTAATGCCTGTTGGGGGATCCATTGTGTATGCACATAGCTATTTAATGGCAAGAAATGGCACGGGAAACAAAGTATTCAAAAGATGCCCTTTTCAGACATAGAACATGGTCCATTAAGGTTGTTTTGCTGATTGTTTCCATGGAGACCATTTCATGTAATTATTCTCCAATTTTTCAGGGGCTAAAAAAAAAATCTTTGTGTTTCGATTTTCTAATGCACTGGCTTGGAGCATACCCATTACAGCCCAGCACACAACCAATGCTTCTGAGACGCTCTTTGTTCTGACTTCCAGATAGATACCCCTGTGCAAGAAATGTGAGACAGTGGGGTAGATCCCATTTTTCTTCTTCTGTATCTGCTAGTACAGGTGCACACATGTGCACATACATATGCACATGCATGCACATGCACATGCACACAAACACACAAAAACGAATTAAAATGTAATAAAAAGTCAAAAGCTACATGCACTTTGAAAATGAAGCAAGAGTATTGCTTGAGCCAGGAACTCTTCGCTAGCCTGAGCTACACTGAAAGGCCCTGTAAACAACAGCAACAACAGCAACAGCAGCAGCAGCAACAACAACAACAGCAACAACCAGCAAGGGTTGTGGGGATGGAACTCAGGTACCAGACAAGTGGGTTGTCTTCCTATCTGTACCTGCACAAACCAACACACACACACACACACACACACACACACACACACACACATACACGTACCTGTTCACGGTCAGGTATATGTATTTCCAATGCCCTAGATCTGAACAAATTTGTCCCTTTGTACAGAGAAAATCCTATGGTCCCCACTGTCTCTAGGATATGACACAAACAGTAAGAATCCATGGGGGCTTTGGACTGGGATGTGACAGAGTCAGATGGCCCTTGAGAAGAGGCATGCTAGGCTTATCCATTACAGGTCTTCTCTCCTTTATGCCCTACCTGAACTAAAATACGCATGTATCAACATGTATCAATAGGATTCCTTATTCATTTATGCTAATGGCTCTTTGGTTTCTCTTGGCCTATGATCTAAAAACTCCAGAATTTCTTGTGTCATATGTATTGATTTTTAAAAATTAGCATTTTTATTTTAAATTGTGTGGTGGTGGTGGTGGTGGTGTGTGTGTGTGTGTGTCTAGTGTGATGTGGTGTAGCATGCATACATATGTGGTAGGGTGTGTGTGTTTGGTGTAGTGTGATGTATGTGTGCATCTGTGGCATGGTGTGTGTGCGTGTGTGCGTGTGTTCGTGTGTGTGTGTGTGTGTGTGTGTGTAGTGTGGTGTAGTATGTGTGCATATGTGGTATGGTGTTTGTGTGTGTGCATGTGTGAATATGGGTGCCCCTTCAGAATCCAGAAAGAGGGTTTCCTGGACATGGAATTGCATGCATAAATGAGCCATTGGACATGGGCACTGGGGACAGAACTCAGGTCCTCTGAACTGTCTCTTCAAGATTCAATTAATTTGCTTTTAATTACTAGCCAACAAATACCATTTCCCCCCCACCCCAACTTAGTGGCTTCAAACAATAGCTTTCCAGTTGGCCAAAAGTGGGTGTGGCTCAGCTGGGTTCTTTGCTCCGGGTCTCACAAGGCTAGAATCTAGGGGGCAGTATGTCTGGGCTCTCAAGTGGGGAAGGATCTCTGGCCAGGCAGCCTGGGGTTGCTGGCAGATTCTGTTTCCTTGCAGCTGTAGGAAGTGGAGGCCCCTTCCTCGACTCCTGTTGGAAGCTTGCCTTATGTTCTGAGAGGACCACCTGCATTTCCTGGCCTTTCTCAGTACAACTCCTTCATCAAGCCAGCAAAAAGAATCTAGAATATATTGCTAGCTTCACAGGGTCATATTATTACCACATATTCATAAAATGACCTCCTATCTCCTTTGTTGCTCTCCAGAGGTTAGAAGCCCCACTCTCTATACTTGGGGAAAAGAAATACTACAGGGGCATAAACTTTGGGAGCTGATGGACAATGAGGACTTCTCCTACTCTCAACACTGCCCTTCCATATTGGGAAATAGTCTTCAGTTGGCCAAACTCTGATCAGGGTCCTGAACCTTGTCCTGTACCAATGTGTATACTTCCTTACAAAATTCAGTTGCATTCTTTCTCCTTTTTCCCATGTGTGTTGCATGCATGAGGGAGCATGTATGTGCATGTGGAGACATGGGGTTGATGTTGCAAATCATCACGGAGGCGTGGTCTCTCAAGCCAGCTCAGATCTTGCCTGCTAGCTTTGGCTAGCCAGCTTGCTGTAGGGAGGGATGTCCTTCTGCCACCCACTGTCTAAGGCTAGAATCACAGGCCCACATTTACCAGACACTTTGCATGGATTTCGGGAGTTCAAACTTGGGGCCTCAAACTTTTGTAGCAAATGCTTTAATCACTGAGCAATCTCCCCGGCCCCATTTTTTTTAAAAATAATGTCTTGTATATCTCAAGTGGACCTCAAACTAGCTATGCAGTTCAGTAGGAATTTAAGTTTCCATAGCATCTTGTCCACTTCTCAGGTACTGGGATCATAGCTGTATACCACCGCGCTTGTGCAGCTTTGGGGATGGAACTCAGGGCTTTGTTCACATCGGGCAGGAACTCTACCAACTTAGATTCATACCCCCACCCCTCCCCAGCCTCCAACTGGGTTTCAGTAAGAACCTGTTGGGTCTGTTCCTTAAGAGATGAAAGGGCAGCCAGCCCCAGGGTATTAAAGCATAACCAGATGCATCTGGTCACAACAGAGGGCTGTGATTTAAATGCTCTGTAGTCTTGAGATACAATCAGTCTCTCATCAGGCATCCTTCTGCCATCCCCAAGTGACAGTAGGGGGATGTCCCCTGTACCTGATGATTTCTCCTATCGGTTTTCTGTCCACTGATGGCCCCACACTCTGATCTAAATCTCTCACACATCTTTGCTGCAGTGAACTCAATGTGTCTCTTGACTGCACAAATCCCATTGTCTATACCCACTGAGATGGTTCAGAAGGGAGTCTCTCTTGTACTTTTAATAAGTATCACCAAACAATTGTTCCTTAACAACACACCCCCCAAAATTCATTTGTCTGGTGTGTGTGTGTGTGTGTGTGTGTGTGTGTGTGTGTGTGTGTTTTGGGGAACGGGGTAGAGGAAAGCCTTTTATGTTATCCTCAGGAATGGGCCATTCGCTGTCTTTGAGAGACGATTTCCTGTAGACCTGCAGATCATTAATTAGGCTTGATTGGCTGAACAGTGAGCCCCTGGGATCCTCCAGTCTCTGTCTTCCCAGGGCTGGGATTAGAGCATGTGTTAGCAAAGCTGTTTTTTTACATGGGCTCTGAAGACTGAACTCAGGTCCTGGTGCTTACAAAACAAGTGTTTTACCAACAGAACCATCTTCCCAGCTTGCATTGGTCAAGGTTTGAAAGAAAGACCAAGGTACCAGTGGGAGAAGCTTTATGACACACAGTCTAAAGTATCCAAGAACACAATATAAATTTCAAGACAGGATCCAGTTGCAAAATTCAAGCTGGGTTCCCAGGACTCACTGTGGGTGGAATCCTATGGGAGGTGAGCTAAAGGTTCACCTGAGGTCCAGGAAGTAACTGCATTTCCACAGGACTCAGGGGGTCAGCAGCTTCTTGGAAGCAACTCACGATGGCCAGCAGAGCATTGAAACCACAGCTGTCTGCTCGGCACGCCGTGTCCCTAGATGCAACCGATAGCCAGCTTTTCTTTAATTTCCTGGGGCTGGCTGCCTTTTCTCTCCCTTGTCTGACACAATGCATTCCTGTCCTATGTGTTTGTGAGGGGCTCAGTACACAGTTGGCTCTAGTGTGAGCACATTTCACATTTCCACACCGTGATGCCAAACTTGCTTTCCGACATGCTTGTGGGAGAAGTTCCTATTGTACAGCATGACTTTGCTCAGTCTCAGAATGGCTGGCATTTGGACCTTCATAATTCTTTGTATAAAAGCAACTGGCTGTCCTGGGCACTACAGCATGCTGAATGACAATGCTGACCTCTGCTCATTAGGAGTACCCAGAACAGATCACCTTTCCCTTTGTGGTAACCCAAAATGTCTTCAGACATTGCCAAATGTTCTTGAGTGATTAAAATCATCCCAAATTAGTGATTAAAACCACCCGAAGTTAGTTGTGTAGCTGCTGGCAAGTTGACTATGCTCCTGGAATGGACACCTCCCCTAGCTCCTGTAAGTAGCCCTAATGAAACTCACTGGGTGTTGGCAACAAGGCTCAGGGGCAAAAGGACTTTCTTCCTGAGTTTGATCCTGGGGACTTACACGGTGAAAGGATAGAACTGACTCCTGCAGGCTGTCCTCTGTTCACACTTGTACTATGGCATGTGAATGTATACACACACAAAATAAAATAAAATAAAAATAAATGTAATTAAAAAATACATAGAAATCACCTTAGATCAAGGAAGGTAACTAACTGTAGTGTAGAAAACACACAATATTACAGTTTTTGTTTTGTATTAGTTTCCATTTTTTAAAAATTTAATTCAACACACACACACACACACACACCCCACACATAGGGCAAGGCAAACATGTGGCATCCACTGGTCTGGGGTAGTCCAGGACACAGCCTGAATTCACGTTATGCTTGAGGCCTGTGTCCACAGGGTTCTTTGATAGATCAAATCCTTACTATGGGAAGCTGAAGATGAAGAACACAGAGTACCATATTCTCCCCAATGATCCTTTCCTCCTCCTCAATTCTACCATTTTCACAAAAAGCCAGTTTCACTTTGAATGCTGAGCTGATCCCAGCCTTTAAGTCTTGCTAAGCCACAGAAATAATGGGATGGAACTGAAACACACTTATCAGTGCTGGCTGAATCTATAAACATCCCAAGACCATTACTGTTGCATACTAGCTGCTAAGCTTAGCCCTTTTGCTCCATGGTAGATAGGAAAGAAATGCAAGCATGTGGGTGTACACACACACACACACACACACACACACACACACACACACACACACAGTGTTATGAATTTGAAGCAATTAGCTTCAAGATGAGTCCTATTGCTTAGCTAGTCTTCCTTAAATCCTTCAGAGACAAACCAGGCAACATCTATTGCTTTGGTCCACAGTAAAGAATAGCTTAAAAAAAACGTGTAGTATGTATTTATGTGTGTACATCGTGTCTGAGCATGTGAGGCTCCACTTGTGTGCATGCATATGGAAGCTTGAGGTTGATGTTCGTTGAGAATCATCCACGGCTGCTCTCCCACCTTGTTGATTGAGGCAGGGGCTCTCAAACAAACCTTGTTAATAGGGCTAGTTATGCCTAGTCAGTTCCCTCTGAGGATCCCCATTTCAGGGAGGCAACCATGGCCATCTGTTGTTTTCATGGGTTCTGGGGATCTGAACTCTGCCCCTCATGTTGGCTCTGCAAATGATTAACCACTAGACCATCTTCCCAGTGCAGGAGAGGGTTTTAATCCAAGCTTCAGGAAACTGAGGAAAAATGAAGGAGGAAGAACAGGAGGAGAAAGGGGAGGAAGATGAGGAGAAAGAAGAGGAGGAGGAGGAGGTGGTGGTGGAGGAGGAGGAGGTGGAGGAGGTGGTGGTGGTGTTGGTGGTGGTGGTGGTGGTGGTGGTGGTGAAGACTTGGACTTTTATTTTGATGCTGAAGAAGTGTCAAAAACTTGTAAGGTAATCGAGGCAGAAAATGTGGATCAGCTATGCTACCGGAGTGTTGTTTGGAAAGGTGGCAGTAGCCTGTGGTTGAGTGTTTGGCCACTAGTAATACATTTACACACCTGGTGATGTTTTCCATTTGTGTGGAACTTGACACCTCAGATCTAACAATGTTAAAAATCTGTAAATAGAGTAAAGTCCATCTCCAAAACACGTAGTCAGCAGATAGCATATCTTCCCATGTGATTGATCTCTGGCTTTTAGCTCCCCACAGCTTCGAGCCACACTCCTCTTCAACCAGGGAGTGGGACCGCAGAGGACTCCCTTTATATTTCTTGTCTGTTTTGCACTTTTGAAATTTTTATATATTGTGCTGATTTTATATTATACACCTTCCCATTATCATTTATATACCAATTCTTTACTACCAAAAAATGTCCATGTTCACATATCTCAATCATGACCTACCCAGTTGGATGAGCCAGGGATAAAAACCAGGGAAACTCTACAGTCAAAAATGATCCTTGAAGAAGAAATAAAAGTGTATTTCTGAGAAATAGCCATACAACCAATTAGATATTTATTAAAAAAAAAACCCATGCACATCCCCATTTAAAGATTCAAACACACTTTCATCCACACATTTGTCTTTCAATGGTCAATTCATACAATCCTCAGCCTTTGCATCCACCTTTTCATTCTTCCATTAACCAATCACCCATCCTTCATTAACCCATTCTTCATTCATTCATCCTTCATTGACCCATTCTTCATTCATGTATCTCTCAATTAATTAATATTAATTAATGAACAAATCAGTGAATCTCCCATTTATCTATTAATTCATCCATTTATCCAGTAGCCCATCCACCCATTCATCCATCATGTATTCATTCACTTATCCGCTTATTAATTCATAGATCTATCTGTCCATCCATGCTTCATTCTACCCGTCCATTCATGTGTTTACTCACCCACTCATTTACCCAGTTATTTATATGTGCATCCCTTCTCTTTTGCTCACTTCTCATCAGGCAGATCTGCTCCCTTGTCTTCTTCTGACACAACAGTTACCCTCCAGCTTCACATGCTTCCAAGTCAGGCTCCTTCTATCTACAGTGGCCATTTCCCTAATAGCCTCAAGGCCCTTCCCTCCGCACTCCATTCAGGTCCTCTATAACAGCATCATCTCCAGGAAGAATCCCTCAACACAGCTCCTCCCAAAGGACCCTCTGTTCCTCTCTGCATCTCATCTGCTTACATTTTGTAGAATTGGCCCCCATCAGCTGTTTTAGGCTAAAATGATTGCCAGATGAGTCCCAGCAGTGAGAGACCTAACAGGGAGAGTTAGCCGTGTCTTCCATTTTGTCAACTACTTTTAACTGACTCTCCACTCACACTGGGACTTCAGTAAGTATATTCAAAATTAAAATTTGTTACATTTGTTTTGTGTGTGTGTGCATGTCTGTGTCTCTGTGTATGAGAGAAAGAGAAACAGACACACAGAGAGACAGAGACAGAGACACAGAGGGAGAGAGGGGGGGGGAGAGATCTCATGTACCACCCTATATGTAGAAAACAGCAACTTGCAGAAATGGGTCCTTTCCATCCCTATGTGTATTTCTAGGGAACAAATTGAAGTCATCATTCATGGTGAAAAGTGCTTTAACCCATTTGGCCACCTTGCCAAGTAGGGGTAGGTATATGATCTATCTAAGCACATGAATAGGGTTTGTGTTTGTTGCTATTATTATTATTACTATTATTGCTTGCATGTTTTCATGAAAGGTCAGGGAAGACATAAAAGAGATCCATGAACACTCAGAGGTCTGGATACCTGCCTACTTCTTTGCACACATGTAAATAAGCCCTAAAGGAACAGTGAGAACACATGCTGCTGTGCTGCTGGAGCTCACAGCTTTCTAATCAGTGGAGGCTTTGGCCCAACACGTTTCTACTTCTGCAAAGACCGGAACAAGTGACGCAGTTGAATGTGAACAAAATACAAGATGCAGGGCTGAAGCAGAGCCTAGGCAGCCAGCCTCATCCACTCCAGTGGCATGACTCTGACGTCCACCTGAGTCTGCTCCACTCCCAGCTCAGGAGCCCACACAGTCTGCAGCAACAGGGGCTGGCTCAGGCTGTTGCCAGGGAAACTGCAGCAAGAGGGGAATGAGGAATTAGAGAAGGGACAGCGTGATCCTTAAGGACAGGGCTGTTCTCTCCCCCCCAAAACCAGACCATATGCAGATTCTACACACACACACACACACACACACACACACACACACACACACACACACACACACACAGCGTTCAGCACATGTCAGAGAGCCATTTTGCAGTGGGCAGAGCTTCCTTCCATCACAGTGAAATTTGTTCTTTGAGACTCAGTTGGGCAGATGTTTCCATCCTGAGCCTGGGGACTTGAGATGGCCCAATGACCTCACCCTCTCTACAGTGAAACTGCTGTGAGGAGAGGAATTGGGCATGGTGAAGGTGGAGTGCTGACTGTTCCCACAGGACACCTGCGCTGTCTGCAACTCACATCAGTACTCTGGGACCCCCAACAGAGCCACAGAGAGTCAAGTCACCTCCACCCAGGGAGTCAGCACAGTGCAGCTGAACTCTGAGTATGCAGAGGACGCAGGCAGTGGGGTGCTGGGCTGAGGCAGCTCCAGGCTCAGGGAAGAGCAAGCATGAAGCATGACACACTTCCTGTTTGACAGGCACGTGGTGAAATCTTTAGTCCTCTAGAATCAAATGAATGTGAAAGGTGAAGGGTAGGTAGGTAGAGAGCAGGATGACCATGGGGGGAGGGGTGGCTGTGTACTGCATAAATTTCCATGATTTTATCTTTATATCTGTTTTGGGGTGTCATCAGGAGCCATTTGCCATCAAGCCCGACCCTCTGAGTTTGATTCTAGGGACCCACATGGTGGAAGAAGAAAACTAACCTCTAAAAATTGTCCCCTGATCTCCACACACATGCTGTGATATGTGCCTTTTACAAATGAATGAAGAATGAATGAATGAATGAGTAAAATAATTTTGTTCTTATAAAGGAGACTGACAATTAATTTTGATTGTCCACTTGACCTGTTGTTATAAAAACCACCTACTACACGAAACTCTTTCGACGTGTCAATGAAGAGACTTTCTAGACTGGGTTAAAGGAGATGATGAGATCTATTGTTGAGTGTGAATGACATCATTCCAAGGGCTGGGGTCCTGAAGTCAATGAAGAGGAGAAAGCGAGTGGATCACTACCACTGCTTCCTGATGATGGGTACAATGTGACCAGCTACCTCAGGTGACTGTCCTCAGGATTTTGTGCACTATAATGGACTCCATCAGGAAACTGTGGGCACAAACCATTCTTTCTTCACGTTGTTTCTTATCACAGAGATGATGACACAACTAACTAATACAAAGACACTGGAAAGAAAGATGGTGGTGTGTGTGGGTGGGGGTGGGTAGGGAGAACTGTGTGCCACAAACGCCATGGCAGGGTAGGGAAGACTGGGACCAAGAGAAGGGACGAGGTAATGCTGAGTGTGGGAGCATCAGTGGCAGGGGTGAGCTGACCTCATCAGTTTCCTGCTGACTGAGAAGGACCAGACACAGAGTTTAACCCACATATTGACCTCTGAGCCTCCCCAGGCAACCACACCTCTACAGGATCCTGAAGTCCTGCAACCCATGCCCAGGAGGAAAGTCTGTCACAGATATCACGTCAGAGCAGACGGAGTCTGGTCTGCTTTGAAGACACAAACCGTATATGGAGATCTGATCCTTTCCAGCCATGGTTGTGTTTGAAACCCTAGAGGACTGTGTGGCTTCCCAGACTTTCTGAATCTGTCCCCATGGTTTCCCAGGGCCTTGCACTAAGGCAGGTCCATTTCAAGGGAGGATTCGACTATCGCCAAAATCCATGATAGCCTAGAACCTGAATGAGCGGCCTGGAAGTGGATCCAAGAAGCAGACAGGTCAGAGGTGATGAAACAGTAGTCACTGGATTTTACTTGCAAAACACAAACTAAAGCCATGACTGTTAGAACCTGAAAGAACACTCAACCTGAGGACCCGCTGAGGATCCCACCGCCCGTCCCCTTGTTCTATCCCTTGGGTTCACCTGGCAGAAAGAAAGAACTAACTCCTACAAATTGTCCTTTGACCTTTATAGGTGCATAATAGTTCATGCACCTACCTTTCCCCCCGCAAAAATAAATGAACACAATTAAAATTTAAAAATAAGAAGAAAAGAAAATAGCTGAGAATCACAGGAATGTGAGGGCAGACCACTAAACCCAAGGCCTACAAGGGAAGAAGCATGGCTGTCCTGGTGGCTAACTATCTGTCTGTCCCTCCATTCCATTGCTCCTTTGCTCACTTAATTTCAGAAGCCAGTGTTTTTCCACCATGTTCCTGTCAAACAGGAAGTGTGTCATGCTTCATGCTTGCTCTTCCCTGAGCCTGGAGCTGCCTCAGCCCAGCACCCCACTGCCTGCGTCCTCTGCATACTCAGAGTTCAGCTGCACTGTGCTGACTCCCTGGGTGGAGGTGACTTGACTCTCTGTGGCTCTGTTGGGGGTCCCAGAGTACTGATGTGAGTTGCAGACAGCGCAGGTGTCCTGTGGGAACAGTCAGCACTCCACCTTCACCATGCCCAATTCCTCTCCTCACAGCAGTTTCACTGTAGAGAGGGTGAGGTCATTGGGCCATCTCAAGTCCCCAGGCTCAGGATGGAAACATCTGCCCAACTGAGTCTCAAAGAACAAATTTCACTGTGATGGAAGGAAGCTCTGCCCACTGCAAAATGGCTCTCTGACATGTGCTGAACGCTGTGTGTGTGTGTGTGTGTGTGTGTGTGTGTGTGTGTGTGTGTGTGTGTGTGTGTAGAATCTGCATATGGTCTGATTTGGGAGGATAGAACATCCCTGTCCTTAAGGAAATACTCTGTCCTGTTTCTCCTCCCCACCTCTCCCTACCTTCTGCACACACGCGAGCACACACACACACACACACACACACACACACACACACGCAGAGAGAGAGAGAGAGAGAGAGAGAGATACACACACACACAAACTCCTGCTGCGGTTTCCCTGGCAACAGCCTGAGCCAGCCCCTGTTGCTGCAGACTGTGTGGGCTCCTGAGCTGGGAGTGGAGCAGACTCAGGTGGACGTCAGAGTCATGCCACTGGAGTGGATGAGGCTGGCTGCCTAGGCTCTGCTTCAGCCCTGCATCTTGTATTTTGTTCACATTGAACTGCGTCACTTGTTCCGGTCTTTGCAGTAGGAGAGGGGCAAAGTGTAAGCTTCTACTGATTCAAAGTAAAGTTAAGATTCACTGTAGTTTATATTTCACCATTCATTTATCCAGTATATATGCATATCCGGATGCCTGTCTAGATATTTAGATACATAGGCCTATGTATACTCACTGACCTATTTGACATTTCACACATTCCATTTTCCACCCAGAGAACCAAAACCAATGGAGAAATAAAAATACCAAGTTTCCATTATTATGTGAACCATACATTCATTCTAAGAATCAGATTTAATATACACATATGTGTATATTATATAATATATATTAGAAACACATTGAGACACATGCACAGTTTTATATACATATATTATATGCATATATGTGCATATAAAACACACATATGTGTGTGCATATTGGACAAGGTCATACACACTTGAGAGGTCAAGGCAGGGCAATGGTGAGTTTGAGGCCAGTCATGGCTACATGGTGAGCTCCTATCCACAAAAGGTGGAACAAAAAGTAACTGTTGATACGTATTTATTCTGAATATACTTACTGAAGTCCCAGTGTGAGTGGAGAGTCAGTTAAAAGTAGTTGACAAAATGGAAGACACGGCTAACTCTCCCTGTTAGGTCTCTCACTGCTGGGACTCATCTGGCAACCATTTTAGCCTAAAACAGCTGATGGGGGCCAATTCTACAAAATGTAAGCAGATGAGATGCAGAGAGGAACAGAGGGTCCTTTGGGAGGAGCTGTGTTGAGGGATTCTTCCTGGAGATGATGCTGTTATAGAGGACCTGAATGGAGTGCGGAGGGAAGGGCCTTGAGGCTATTAGGGAAATGGCCACTGTAGATAGAAGGAGCCTGACTTGGAAGCACGTGAAGCTGGAGGGTAACTGTTGTGTCAGAAGAAGACAAGGGAGCAGAGCAAAAGAGAAAAGGTATGAAGGTGGATTCAGAGTGTGAACTGGGCAGAGCTTGTGCAGAGGCCTCTAGATTAACTATACATAAAGGATCAACACGGAAATGTATAAGGAAGTTATTAACAATATTTTTCAGAATATTTCCTTTCTTGGATGAGTGGATGGATGGATGAAGGGGTGGATGAATGGATGGGTGGGTGGGTTGGTGGGTGGGTGGATGGATCGATGGATGGATGGATGGATGGGTGGGTGGGAGGATGGGTGCATGAGTGGATGGATGTGTTAATGGATGGATGATTGATGAGCTGATTAATAAATACATGGATGGGTGGAAATCTGGTATGGATGGATGAATAGAAAGGTGGATGGAAGGGTTAACAGAGAGACAGAAGGATAAATGTATAGATAGATGGATGGATGGGATAATAAATAGATGTGTGGTCAGGCATGTTGGTACACATCTTTAATCCCACTCTTGAGAGGCCGAAGCAGGCAGATCTTTGAGTTTGAGGCAAGCCTTGTCTGTAATTAAGAGCACTGACTGCCCTTCTACAGGACCCAGGTTCAATTCCTAGAACCTACATGGCAGCACGCAACTGTATGTAACTCCATGATCTGACACTATCACACAGACATGCAGGTAGTCACAACAGCAACACACATAAAATGAAAATAAGCAAACTATAAAAACTAGATGTGTGAAGGATTGCTGTATGGATGGTTGGGTAAGTGAGCAACTTTTTATATTGTGAATAAATTGCTTAGGAAGTTACAAGACCTCCTCTTAGTGTTATATAAACAGTAATGATTACTAAGGAAGAAAGGCTTCTTCCCTAGTAATCCAGTGGAGATGGAGATGTAGACTGTACAGGAGTCTTTTCAGTGGAGACTGTACAGGAAGCTCCAGGAACGCATTCTTTAAGAGCTGTCAACCACCCTGTGGTACCTTTCCTTGATCTAGTTGCCTTTGAATCATCCAGGCAATGCTAGATATCATAAATAAAACAAAACAAAACAAACCATTGGTTCATGGAGATATATTTGCATGAAATCTTTGCTATGGTCTGTTATTAGCTCCCTGTCTGGGGTGAAGAGGTGTTTTCTTGTGTTTCCTCAGGAAAAGTCACACAAGAAAAATAGCAAGAGAAAAAAATGAAGTCAGATAAAGTCTTGTCTAAGATCATGTGCTCCTGTCTCAGGTGCACTGCCTCCAAATGGACATCTGAGTACAAGCAACTCTTGGCCTAAGACTACAGACTAGGGCTGGAGAGATGGCTCAGCAGACAAGAACACTGACTGCTCTTCCAGAGGTTCTGAGTTCAAATCCCAGCAATCACATGGTGGATCACAACCATCTGTAATGAGATCTGATGCCTCTTCTGGTGTGTCTGAAGACAACTACAGTGTACTTATATATAATAAATAAGTACATCTTTTAAAAAAAGACTACAGACTAAGAGACTTACTGCCAAGGCTTGAGCCCTAGATCTGCCATGTACTGACCATGTAAGTGAAGCTAACATATGGCCTTCCTTTTACTCCAGCACCCTTTTTTTTAAGTTTCAGTTAAATGGAGAATTCTAGAAATAAAAAGCACATACTTTTTTAAAGGTACAAATGATTATCAGTAGAATAATGTAACTCTTGCACCATTCCATTTGGGTTCGTCTGAGATGTTAATGATCTATGGATTTGGGATACCCATGCTCTATAGGCTACCAATAGCAGCCATTTTGGTTACCAGATCAGCTTCTGTGTTACTGATAAGTATCAATGCTATCTGTGGTTTTAGTAATCCACTGGGACACTTGGCATGTGTTTCTCACAAATAAAGGTGCATTATAATACTTAAATTGGTAATTTTATAATACCCAATAAATTATAAATTTGGATGGCCAATTAGAAGCCAAATAGGTGTGGCGGCTCACACTTATAATCCCAGCATTTGAGAGGATGAGGTAGAAGGATTGCAAAGAGAATGAGGAGGCCTAAGCTACCCTATAAGACTCTACCTCTAAAAAAGGAAAAGAAAAGAAAGAAAAAGTAGGGATTGGAGAGATGGCTCAGTGGTTAAGAACACTTGCTGTTCTTGTAAAGGACCAGAGTTCAATTCCCAGAACCCCTTATCTGGTTGTTCACACCTGCCTGCAACTCCAGATCCAGGGGATGGCATACCCTCTTCTAGTCTTCATGGGAACCTACACTCACATGCACCTACACACACCACACACACACACACACACACACACACACACACACACACACACACACACACACACACCCCTAAGTAGGAAACACTGGTCTGAGGCACGAGATCTGGGGTGAGCTACAGTTTGCGTTTTGCATAATAAGAGTGGGAAATAGGGGGTGGTTGTACACAAAAGATAGACAGTCAGATAGAATATAAAATATTTTTAAAGTAATGGGGGGAATTGAGGAACCCAGAATTTCAGGCTCCTAAAACGCAAGGCTGTGGAAGTTGATGGTCACTGAGAAAGTCCAGGGGTCAGAACAGATTCAGGCGATTGAGGCGAGCTTTGGTTTTTGAAGCCACCATCTTACTGCAGAGCCTGGAAAATTCCATTCCCTGCAGCTCTCTCTGCTTCTTCCCCCAGCCCCTTGCATCCCTGATTCCATCGGAGGTTTCCATGGCAACCGCCTGAGCTCCTAGACCTGTCCTCGAGAAGATGAGAACCCCATGAGAGGAACGTGGCAAAAGACGTCAAAAGTCCCCCCGCACAGGTCAATCGTGTGCGCATTTCGCACACGTCAAAATGCGTCATCGTCAGTGTCTCTGCGGAAAGCGAATATTGGTTTCAGCAGACACCGCGGACGTGAGAGAAATCTCAAGTATCTCCTAAGGCCAGTGTCTCACCCCCGCATTCAATCAGAAATATCGACCGAACCCCTTATGTAAGCCAGACACTTCCCCAGACATGGAGAATAACATTATGTACTGAAAAGGAATCTGCTCTCTGCCCTCCTAGAGCTGAGACAATCTTAGTTGTACCATAACTGAAATTTAATTAAAACTAAGAGGAAAAAAAAAAGAAGAAAAATGTTAGTGGCAGTAGACTGGAGAGTTGGTAAATGAGTGTTTAGTGAGAAATTCTTTTAACTTTCAGCGCACGTTCAAAAGCTCTTTTCATTAAAAACTTTTTATTTTATACCCATGGGAGATGGTGCACACTGCAAGGTAGAGGCTGGAGGAATACAAAAGTACCCTTGGCTATTTAGCTAGTTTAAGGTCAGCCTAAAGACTACATGTCTTATCCCTCAACCAAAAAGGAATGTGAAAAACTTAGACCCCAAGCTCAGGTTGGCAAGATGGCTCCCAGAGTTCCATCCCTGGTACATGTGTAAAAAGGCCAGAGAATGTGAAGGGAGGTGGAGACAGATGAATTGGCTGAAAGCATATGGGCCACCTAGCCTGGGGTACAATGGAGTATGCAACATAGTAGAAACAAAAGGGTGAAGATGATCAACATTCCAAATTGTCTTATTTCTGCATACCTGCCAGTACAGACACACACACACACACACACACACACACACACACACACACACACACACACACAGAGGCAGAGAGAGAGAGAGAGAGAGAAAGAGAGAGACAGAGAAAGAGAGAGACACAGAGAGAGAGACAGAGACAGAGACAGAGAGACAAAGAGACAGAGAGAGAGAAACAGAGACAGAGAGACAGAGAGACAAAGAGACAGAGAGAGACAGACAGAGAAAGACAGACAGAGAGAGACAGAGACAGACAGAGAAAGACAGACAGAGAGAGACAGAGACAGACAGAGAAAGACAGACAGAGAGAGGCCTTACAGTTAGTGGCTGCCACTACTCCTGTGGAGTTGTAACGAAGGCTGCATTTAGGAGGATACAGGAGAGAACACAGATGAGATTTGGTCAGGAAAGGAGTTAGAGGCTGAATCATTTCAGGCCCAGATGGTTAGGAGTCTTGTGCAAGATGGCCTGCTCTGTTTTTGTAAAGCATGATTTTATTGGGACACAGACACACCCTTCATTTATGTTTTGTCTGCAACTGCCTTTTTTTTTTCTCCTTTTGCTACAATGGCAAAGTAGAGTTGTAAATTGGAACATATGGTTCACAAAGCTAAACATACTATCTAGCCTAGTACAGGAAAAGTTTGTGGCTCTTCAATGCACTACATAAAAATTAATATATATTTAAAGTACTCACACTTTCTTGGAGAAACATTTCATTTCTTTGTTGGCTTGATAGCAGTCTGAATGGATGTACAGAGGAATCATGAATAGAGGATGGATGGATGGATGGATGGATGGATGGATGGATAATTGATGGCTAAGAATTATAAATGGAAGGAAGATGTAAGAATTATATGTGCAGGATGAATACAATGAAGGATCATAGATGGATGGTGGGTGGATTGATGGATGAAGGATCATAGAGGATGGATAGAGGATACATAGATGGATGGATGAATGGATGGAAAATGGATGGATGGGTACATGAATGGGTAGATGGGTGGATAGAGGGACGGAAGGAGGTGGATAGATGGTGGATGGATGAACAGTGGAAGATCATGAATGGAGGATGTACGTATGCATGAATGATGGGTGATGGATGAATGGAACAAACATGGATGAATGACTGGATAGAAGGATTGTGGGTGAAGCATAAAATGTTTAGAGAGAGATGGACAAGGAATGGATACATGTGTGGCTGCTGGGTGGCTGGGTGGTTGTACGGGTGATAACTAGGTGGAAGAGTAAATGAGTGAATAGTCTTCCTATTATGTTATCACAAATGACCACAAAATGGAGCAATTTAAAACAACAGAAATCTATTGTCCTGTAGTTCATGGGGCCAAGTGCCAGAGGGTTGGCTTCTCTGGCAGCCTCTGAGAAGAAAGTCCATGGCCACCTGTATCTCTTGGTTTATGTTTCTTCTTCTGCTTGAAAGCCAGTGGGGTAATGCCTTTAAAACTCTTTCTCCCTCCATTCTTCCATCCCTCTGACCACCCCTTTCCCTTGTGCTTTCTTCTCTTTCCCCCTTTAACTCTCCTAAGGGTTAAACCTCGGGACTCACGGATGCTTATTAAGTGCTTCTTCATTGAGCTGACCCTCTCGACTCTTTGTTTTTCTCTTATAAGAACATTTTGTATTATACTTATTATATAATACAACCCAGGATAGTATCTCTCGCTCAAAAGTTTGACCTAACCACATGTGTAAATCCATTTTGTTTTAGCAGACAATAGTTACAATTTTTGAGAACTAGGATGCAAGGAGGGCTATTTAGCACACTACGGAGGAAATTGGATGTGAGGATAAAGGGATGTATAGGTAGATGGTTGCATAAATGGATGGATGCATAGGTGCGTAGATGTATGGGTAGATGTGCAGACATGTAGACGGATGCATAACTAGTTGGGTGGATGGATGATGCATGGGTGATGGATGATAGATGGATGAATGGCAGATGGATATAGGTATGAATGGAAGGTGGGTGGTTAGACAGAAGCATAAGTAAGTGGATAGATTCTGTAGATGAAAATCCTGTTCCTCCCCTACCCAACCCCCCCCTGTTTTGAGACAGGGTTTCTCTGTGTAGCCCTGACTGTCCTGAAACTCAGTTTCTCATTATCGATCAATTTCTCTTCAGACAAAGTAAACCTTGTAGCTGCCCTCGTGTGCGTACACAGATGACTACCTATATCTTCCACTTCAAGAAAGCCATATTTGGATCTATAAATTGCTAGGAGTTGGAACTAATGCATGAGGAAGGTAAATGGGAGATGAAGGACAGACAAAACCCCAACACAGGTTGATCCCTGGGACCAATGTGGTAGGAAAGAACTGATTTTCAAAATTGGCCCTCTGGCCTTCACATGCATGCTGTGGCATGTACACTTATAATACACCTCCTAAATAAATGCAATAAATATTTTTCATGGTAGAAGCAAAATGTTCACTCTTCTGAAGGTCTGCACATCTGAGATCAGAGCAGCAACAGAATCATCGTCTGCTGAGGGTGAGTTTAGATTGCAGTCTGCCTCCTGCTGTGTTCTCATAGGGCAGGGTTGCAGATTACTTCTTGGAGACATCCTTCGTAAGGATATTGAGCCTATTGCCGAGGCCTCCTGAACCCGCTACGTACCTGATAACAATTGTGAATTTAGCTGGGCAATGATGGTGCACTCGGGAGGCGGAGGCAGATCTGAGTTCAAGGCCAGCCTAGACTACAGGGTAAGTTTCGGGATAGCCATGGCTACACAGAGACACTCTGTCTTGAAAACAAAGCCAAACAGAAACCAACCTTGAACTTCTGTAGTCCCTCTACCTCCCGAGTGCTGAGATTACAGGTGTGCACCACCCCACCCAATTTACGTGATACTGGGGCCAGGCTGTCAGGCCTGCCGGATCAGTATCCTAGCATTTGAGCCCTATTCACAGTTCTTATTTACCCATTGCTCTTTTTAATTTACTGAGATAAAATAATAGAAAACTCAATGGATAACGTTATTCTTGATTTCTATGTTTGCCGTACTGTGTGCTCAAGGAACTCGGTCCATCACAGAGGATGAAGGGGCTGGGCAGGGGTTGAAGAGGTGGCTCAGTAGTTAAAAGGCCTTGCTGCTCCTCCAGAGCATAATGGCTCACAATGCTCTGTAACTCTAGTTCTGGGGAACCTAATATCTTGTCTGGATTCTGGGGGGACCAGGCATATACATATTACATATGCGTGTATACAAGCAGAACGTTCATATACGGAAATAAAAAACAAATCTTTAAAAACAAAAACAGTTGGATGTATCTTCCCGTCCGCCCCTGCTGTATGCATTATGTTTCAGTCATTCATTTTCTCAATAAACATTTAATGAAGGACCACTGTGTGCCTGTCATGGTTTAGAACTGAATCCAAAGAGTGGAAAATTCCAGTTCCTGGCTCCTCCCACCTTTATGCGGTCCTGAAGCAGTTTCCATGGTGATGGTCTGGGCCTGCCTCTGTTGCTAAGGGCACAGAGTTGCTAAATCTCCCTCAGAGATAGTGGTTATGGGCATAGGAAGGGAGGGGTCAGAAGAAGGGGGACAGAATGGGCTCCAGTCTGCCACCACCTGTCAGTGGTCCTAACAGCATTTGGGGCCTTGGAATAAGGACTTTCAGAGCTCAAAACATACATATGGAAAGATTACTGAAAGTTCATCCTCTTGGCAATAAAGCAGATAATATACCATCTGAGGTGATGCCTGCGTTAATTAGTTTGATTTGATGGTGCATCTATATGTCAAAACATAAATATGTACAATTATCTGTCATTAAAAAATAGATTTGCAGGAAGAAATGAGATGGCTCGGCTAGTAAAGGCAGTCACTGTAAATGCCTGGTGCTGTGAATTTGCTCTTTGGAACTCGCGCAAGGGAGGAAGGAGACAGCTGATCCCATAAGGTCATCCTCTGGCCTCCACGTGTGTGCTACGGCATGTGCGGGCTCATACATGCATAACACATAATGACAGTAATGATCTCCTAAAGCGTCTCCCTTGATGAAATTGTACAGATCTTCGTTGTTAACCCTTGCTTGCTTTTTGAGTTCTAGCACAGAAATTGTAACTTTTTGCCTATTCTTTGTATGATGACCCAAACACTAAACATGCTTGCCCTGACACTCTGGACTTTCTCATTACTTCCCTGGGTCAGTTCCACCCCACCCCACTATGCCTGAAGATGCATGCAGACCTCCATCGCTGAATCTGCCGGCTTCTGTGGACCCTAACTTAAAAGGCCTCGCTTTCTCTCTTCCTCTTCCCCATCTCTCTTGTTGTTGGAAACCTACAAAGAACCAGCATGCACGTGTAGACACACAGATACACAATTAATTAGTCAAGTGTAGTAAATCATATCAACCTCGGCAAGTGGTTTTCTTACTAAGTCGAGAAATTTCATCTTGTCACCTCACATCTCACCTGAGGTGACAACGTTACTGGAGAATCAGAGTTCCCGTTTGTGGGTTCTCAGTTTCATTGATAAAAGAAGGATTCGAAAGAAAACTCAGAATCTGTGGGGCGGGCCAGGTGAAATTCTCAGCGGCTGCTGTGACAAGAGAGATGGGGAAGAGGAAGAGAGAAAGCAAGGCCTTTTAAGTTAGGGTCCACAGAAGCCGGCAGATTCAGCGATGGAGGTCTGCATGCATCTTCAGGCATAGTGGGGTGGGGTGGAACTGACCCAGGGAAGTAATGAGAAAGTCCAGAGTGTCAGGGCAAGCATGTTTAGTGTTTGGGTCATCATACAAAGAATAGGCAAAAAGTTACAATTTCTGTGCTAGAACTCAAAAAGCAAGCAAGGGTTAACAACGAAGATCTGTACAATTTCATCAAGGGAGACGCTTTAGGAGATCATTACTCCTCCTTTTCTTTAGCATGTCTTTCACATGAATCAACTTTCCTTGGGGAGAGGGGTGACTGACAGACCCCAATTGGATTAACCTCTTTTGTGTTGAGACAGGATCTCCCTACATAACCCTAGCTGGCCTCAGTTCACAGAGTCTCCTGAGTTCTGGCTTTGGAGGTACACACCACTACACCTGGTTGAACTAACCCTTGAGGTAAGGGACGCTAGACTGTAGGATTTAGTGCAGTGTAGACTGTGTCTCTACTCAGGGCCAGAGATAGAACTTAGAGTCTCATCCTCTGACTGTGAGTAAGTAGTAGCTAGCCCCGTAAGGGCCCCAACAAAGCCCCGACACCTCTACCATTTCCTATAGAATTTTAAATCTTACAGGGAGACAATCATGGTGCTTTCCCTTCTAGGGTTCAGAGTAGGGGGTCCAGCCTCAATGTCTCCAAACTCATTGGTACACCTAGCTTGACAACACTGATAGATTACTCTTATTTTATGTTCATTAAGTAAAAGGGACCACTGAAAATAAGTCTGTGACTCTGTACGTAGCAGATTCATTTGGACCCAAGAAGCCACGGAAAGTTCCCAAGCTCCGGACACTCAGAAGGTTGAAACTCTTACAAACCCTGCCCACCAAGGATATAAAAGCAGTGGACTATTTTTTGAAATTTTCAAGAAAAAAAATGTACTCTTCACTTTTCCCATTGCTGTGATAAAATACTTGTAACAAGTAACTTAAGGGGGAAGAGTTTACTTTTGGCTTCATGAATACAGTCTGTCACGGAGAGGGTAGTTGACATGAGAAGAGCTTAGAGCAACTGCTCCCATCGTGTCCAGAGTCTAGAAGTACAAAGGCGAATGCTGGTGCTCGTCTTCCTTTCTCCTTTAAAATTTGTTTTCAACTGTGTACGTGTGTGAGAACAGAAAGAGCAAGTTGGAGAGTGTGGAATTCTGAGGACAAGTCTGTATGGTGGATCCTACGCTCCCACTGTTGTGTTCCAGGGATTGAACGCAGGCTGTCAGGCTTAGCGGCAAGCTGCTTTACCCACGGATCCATCTTGGAGGCCCTCTTTTTCTCCTTTTTTGTACATTCTAGAACCTCACCATAGAGAAAATTGCTACCCACAGTGGGAATCCCCCTAAACAAGATACCTCTCTCCATGCATGCCTACATGTATTTTTTTTTTAATATGGTGGTGTATGCCTGGGATCCCAACATTCATGAAGTAGAGACATGAGAATTAGGTCAAGGGTCATCCATAACTGCACAGTATGTCAAGGCCAATATGGGCCATGCCATACTCTCTCTTTGTTTGTTTGTTTGTTTGTTTGTTTGAGACAGGGTTTCTCTGTGTAACCTTGGCTTCCTGGAGCTCACTTTGCAGACCAGGCTGGACTCCAATTCAGAAATTAACCTGCCTCTGCCTCTGCCTCTGCCTCTGCCTCTGCCTCTGCCTCTGCCTCTGCCTCTGCCTCTGCCTCTGCCTCTGCCCCTGCCCCTGCCCCTGCCCCTGCCCCTGCCCCTGCCCCTGCCTCTGCCTCCCAAGTCCTGGGACTAAAGGTGTACGCCACCAACGCCCAACATCATACTGCCTTTAAAAGCAAAACAAGTCCAGTCATTGAATTTCAACTAGAGAAATATCAGAGCAGATGGAAACATCTACTCAAGGATTCAAATTTTTTATTTATTCACAAATATTCAATGAGAAATTAACTGGTGGATTCCAGGCTAACTCTGTAAATACATACCTAGTTTAATACAAAGTTCCAGAATATTCCATTCTCCAAGATTGGCTGATGTTCAGTCATCTTTATTTCCTCAACCTAGCAGAAGTTTCTGTGGTAACAGGTTGAGCTTGTTTGGGTTGCTAAGCAACCAAAACGCCCTAAGGGAAGACCTATGATTAAGCTACTGTCATCAAACCAACCTGGCCAAGGATGGGGAGGACCAGACTCTCAAGGCTCCTGTCTGCCATCTGTGCTACTAATACACCTTCTGTGTTTTCTCCTGACAGAATCCCTGTAGAGTGACACAGTTGGATCTGAGCCTCAGAGTCTAGAAAAATTGGAGCAAGGATGCAGTTCAGTTGGTAGAGTGCTTAGAAATCATGTACAAAGCCCTAGGTTTGAACCCCAGCATGGCATAAATTAGATATGGTAAAGAATGCTAGTGGCCCCAGAACTTGAGAGGTAGGGGCAAGAGGATTGAGAGTTCAAGGTCATCCTCAGCTACATATGGAATTTGAGGGGTACCCTGGACTACAGGAGACCCTGTGCCAAAACAATAATACAGCTTCAGAGATAACTCAGTTTAAGTAAGAGAACCTGTTACTCTCTGGCCTTTGCCGGTGTGCACACATGTATATGCAGACATACACTTGTGCACACCTGTGTATCCACCATCCACCCACATGTGTATCACGTACACTCCTCATACATGCACCTATACTATACATACAAACACATTTAAAAAACTAAGTGAGTGGACTGTAGAAAATAGAGAAAACCAGAGATTGTCATGTCAAGCAAAACTAACTAGACTCAGACAAATACCACATTTTTTTCTTATCTGGAACATAATTTATGAATATGTACATATGTACATATACGAATTAATGGACAAAACCACTCGTGATGTGACCATGGGAGAGGACATTACAGCTTCACTTATGTTGCTGTGATAAAATATTCTGACCCCCACCTACCCCCCCCCCAAGAAAACAACTTTAGGGCCTGAAAAGGTGGCTTCATGGTTAATAACACCTGCTTCTCCTGCAGAGGACCATGTTTGGTTCCCAACATCCCTGTCAGGCAGCTCACAACCACCTCTAAATCTGATGCTCTCAGACTTCTGTGGTGTGAACAAACTCACACAGATACAGACATGAAAAAGTTAATCTTTTTTTTTTTTTAAGTAAATCTGGCAGAAGGGATGGCTCAGTGGTTAAGAATACTGGCTGCTCTTCCATGGGGCCTGGGTTCAATTCCCAGCACCCACGTGGCAACTTACACCTGTCTGTAACTCCAGTTCCAGGGCTCTGACGCACTCACAATGATGTACAGGCAGCCAAAACGCCACTGCACATTAAAAAAAAATAATATTTTTTAATAAACTAAATTTGGAAAGGTGGGGTTTATTGGACTTACAATTCCAGGTTAAGTCAAGGATAATCAAGTCATAACCCACTGAACCACAGAGGACATGTATAGAGTAAGGGACTAGGGGCCACAGCTAGAATTACAGATAAATGGATCAACACATAAGCAATTAGCCCCAAATTATATTTGACTCAAGTTTCAGTGGCATAAAAACGTATTGAGATGTCAGGATTTTATTTCCTTTCACTCAAAGAAAGCAAGTGGAGAAAAATCTGCCTTAAAACAAGAATCTGAGTTGGAAAGATGACTCGGGGGGGCATAGAGGTGTTTGTCATGCAAGTCTGAGGGCTTGTGTTAGGTCCCTGGAAGTCACATTTTAAAAATCCAGATGGGTGGTCTGCATCCAGATGTGGTGGTAAGCCTAACACGCCTATGGTAAGATGTGAGTTGGAGATAGAATCACCCGGAAGCTCACAAGGTCAACAAGCCGCTGGCACCCAGCACCACAAAACCAAAAGAGACAGGAATGGGAGGATTGATTTCCCCAAATTGACCTTTGACCTTTTCAGGTGTGCTGTGGTATGTGAGCGCCTATGGACACATGAACACATAGACACCATCACAGTAAACAAGTAAATAAAGCTGATGGCTTAATGCTTCCGTGTCAGCTTGACACAACTTAGAATCAAGTGGGAAGACGGCCTCAGTTGGTCTGTGGGGGGGACTGTCATGAAACTTAATTAATGTAGGAACACCCGCTCCACTGTGGGCAGCACTAGTCCCTAAGCAGAAGACCCCGAACTGTGTGAGAATGGAAGAAACTGGACGGAAGCAGCAGGCAACATGGATACCATCATCTCTTTCTGCTCTTAACTGTGCATGTAACTAACTGCTTGAGTTGCGGTCTTGACCTCCCTCAATGATAAACTGAAACCTATAAGCTGAGATAAAGCTCCCTTAGTTCCCTCCCTAAATTGTTTTTTTTTTAAGTCAGGGTATTCATCACAGCAACAGAAACAAAACTAGGGTGATAAACAAATATAATTAAAAATAAAATAAATTTCTAAAAGACTTAACACCCAACAAACAATACCCCCCTCCCTCCCCAAAAAAAATCTATGTGATAAACTGTACAGATAGGTGATAATCCAAGAAGGACTCATGGGTAAAACATGATTCATAAAGGAAACTAAGACTGGGCTGAATACTTAACGCTCATCTCTTTTGAGACTCTTCCTCACTGAGGAAGGATCAATAGAATTTCTGGGGGTATTCATTGATTACAAAGCAAACATCAGGAACAGTTCAGCACCTGGAAAATTCCAACCTCAGAGGCCCTTCCTTCCAGCTCCCTTGCAGACCCCCTCCCCTTTCCCAATAGTGCTGCTGTTTCCAAGGCAACCGCCTAGGCTAGACCAATGAGTGTCTCGCAGGCAGGTAAATGTTCCTAAGTGGGAACAAACATCAATTGACGTCAGACTAGCTCTGGTGGGGGGTGGGGAGGGCAGGACTGCAGACCTCTCAGCAATAGCTCCTGTTCTGGCTGCGTATTTTCCTTATCATGCCAGACTATGCCTCACATGCAATTTTAAACTTTAAATTTTGTTGTTGTTTTCGACCAGAGCTGGGGACAAAAATGTATGCTTATGTGTGTGGAGTTCAGAGGATAATGTTGGTATCGCCTATCCATCTTTGAAAAAAATTACCTTTATTTACTGTCTCTGTGTGTGAGAGAGACAGAGAGAGACAGAGAGAGACAGAGAGAGACAGAGACAGAGACAGAGACAGACAGAGACAGAGAGGTGGGTGGAGGGACCCCACAATGCAAATGTTGGGTCAGAGGAAAGCTTTCTGAAGTCGGTTTTCTCCCGTCATTTGGGACTGAAGTACCAAATTCACACTCACCTCTTTATGCTCAGCAACAAGCAAGTCCTTGGATCTGCTGAGCCTTCTCACTGGCTTGCATCTCAATTGTTAAAACTGGCTTTCTCATAGCCCCAGGGATCTGCCTGCCTCTAGCTCCCTGCATCAACACGTGGCTTTTTATATAGGTGCTGGAGATCAAGCTCAGGTCCTTGTGCTTGGCCAGCAAGCACTATTCCCTAGCTCCCCAAGCCCCACTTTTAGTCTTATTTAAGCTAGGAGTTCACGCTTCCCCAGATGGAATTCTGTAATGTTACTGGGAAATTAAAGGATCCCTTTCCGTTCTTAGTCTCATCAATGAAAGAACTTTAAAGCAGATTCATAAGGAAGCTCAAGGACAATTTTCTTAAAATGTGAATGAAAAACAACAGAGCACGGGGCATTGAAAATCTCTAGGCAGCTGCCAGGAAGGGGTGGGGGCAGGAGGTGGAGAAACCAGCATGCCTTTTAAGTTAAATCATTCCTTCTTTCCTTCCCTCTCTCTCCTCCCTTTCTTTTCATGTGTATATGTGCTTTTCCGTGAACTTGTGTGTGTGTAAGTGAATGGTGAGCGTGCAGGAGCATGTATGTGTGTGTGTGTGTGTGTGTGTGTGTGAGCGCGTGCGCGTGTGTGACATATGTATGAGTGTATGTTTGAGAGTGTGTGTGTGAGAGTATGTATGTGTGATATGTGTGAGTATGTGTGTGATGTATGTGAGTGTGTGTGCATGAGCGTATGTGGGCATAGGTGTGATAGCATGAGTGTATATGGTGTGTGAGCATGTGTGAGATGTGTGTGTGAGTGTGTGAGATGTGTGTGTGAGTGTGTGTGTGTGTGCATGAGCATATGTGAGCATAGGTGTGATAGCATGAGTGTATATGGTGTGTGTGAGCATGTGTGAGATGTGTGTGTGTGTGAGAGATGTGTGTGTGTGAGTGTGTGTGTGTGTGCATGAGCATATGTGAGCATAGGTGTGATAGCATGAGTGTATATGGTGTGTGTGAGCATGTGCGAGATGTGTGTGTGAGTGTGTGTGTGTGTGAGCATGTGTGAGATGTGTGTGTGAGAGCATGTGTGAGATGTGTGTGAGTGTGTGTGTGTGTGTGTGTGTGTGTGTGTGTGTGTGTGAACAAGTGTGTGCTGCCATACCTGGCTTTTCCATGTGAGTTCGGGGGATCAAACTTAGGTCCTCAGCTTTCAAAGCAAGCAGTTTACCCACAGAGCCACCTACTCAGCCTCCCTCCCTCTCTCTCTCTCCCCCTTTCAGATCCCCCCTTTCTTTTACTTATTTCTTCCCTCCCTTCTCCCCCTCCTTCCTCCCTCACTGCCTGAGACATGTTCTTATGAAGCTTAGACCAGCATGTAGTATGTAGCATGTAGTATGTAGCAGAGGATGACCTTGAACTCTTGATCCTCCTGCCTACACCTCCCCAGTACCAAGACCAAGACAAGTTCTAGTCCTCTTTAAAAAGGTAATCTAGGGTCCAGGAAGAGTGAGCTGCTTAATACTGTGGCCAGTTCTGTGTGGCGTGAGTTTGTTATTCTTCCCTTTCTGGAATTTTCTCCAGTTATGTTTGGCTTTCCCTCTTTCTAAAATGCCTGTGTCCATCCAAGAACTTTTAAATACGACCCTGGTCTCAAGAAAGAAAACCACTACCCATTCCTCATCTCCTCACGTCCCAGGACGTGGCTGGGCCTGCCCAGGTCTTCAGCCCACACATAGTCAAGCTCTTCACCCCAAAGGCCCCACTCCATAAATTATCCTGTAACCAGAGAAGGTCTGCCCCGTTTCTTAGCTGAAACACCACAGCCTCTTTGTAAAGACCTCGTTCTTTTTCAAAGGAAAACCTGTCTGTCTCATTCCTGTGATTAACTCGCCCACAAGTTATTATTTTTCTCAGACTAAAAAAGCCCACTGTTTCTCATCATCTGTATTCAGTGGCTGCTACACAGGGTCCTCTAGGAGGGGTTTGGAGGGAGGGTAGACAGGGGTGGGGGAGAGACAGATAGAGACCAAGACAACACACACAGAGAGACAAAGAGAGACAGACAAACAGAAAGACAGAGAGAGTGATAGAGGCAGAGAGATAGAGAGAGAGAGATAGAGAGAGAGAGAGAGAAAGACACACAGAGACAGAGCGAGACAGACTCAGAAAGACAGAGAGCAACAGAAGCAGACACAGAGACACACAGACACACAGACACACAGACATACCGACACAGAGAAAGAGAGACAGAGACACACAGAGACAAAAAGAGACAGAGAGGCAGAAAGAGAAAAAGAGAGAGACAGAGGCAGAAAGACTGAGAGAGACACAGAAAGACAGAGAGACAGATGGAGAGAGATAGAGAGAGACACAGAGAGACAGAGAGAGACACAGAGAGACAGACACATGCACAAACATAGAGGCAGAGAAGACAAAGACAGAGAGGGAGGAACAGAGAGACAGAGAGAGAAAAACAGATGGAGAGAGATAGAGACAGAAGTAGAGACAGACAAACAGACAGATATACACAGAGAGAGACAGAGAGACAGAAGCAGGCAGAGAGAGACCTGCATACACAGAGACAGACAAACACACACACATACAGACAGAGAGACAGAAGCAGGCAGAGAGAGACCTGCACACACACACACACACACACACACAGAGAGAGAGAGAGAGAGAGACAGAGACAGAGACAGAGACAGAGAGAGACAGAGAAATACAGAGAGACAGAGAGACAGAGAGAGATGACAGAGACAGAGAGAAAGAGAGAGAAGTAGAGGCAGAGAGAGACAGAGACAGTGACAGAGGCAGGCAGGCAGACAGAGACAGACACACAGGCACTCAAACACAGAGACAAAGAAAGGCAGAGAGAGGGGTAAGAGAGAGACAGAACGATACACATGGAGAGAGACAGAGACACATAGAGAGACAGAGAGAAAGACAGAGACAGAGGCAGACAGACAGACACATAATGCAGAAGAGAGACAAAGAACGGCACACACATGCACGCGAGCGCGCGCGCACACACACACACACACACAGAAAGAGAGAGGGGGTAGGGAGGGAGGGAGAGAAAGAATCAGACTGACTAGCAAGGAATATCATTAAACCCACATACAGTCTGAGCTATGACTTCCTCATATGCTATAATCTGTATTTTGAAACATTTGAAAACTGCAAGTTGGAGGCCTTTCTTGTTTTCCTCTTAATCCTTTTCCCATGAAGCATCTCACGAAACCGACACTCATCTCTGAAGCTAGATGCAGAGAACACTGAACAAGCAGGCCTTGCTACAGACCTCTAGCTTGTGACTGTTGCATCATGCTTCTGTTGGCTTGTTTGTGCACCTCTTTATTTTAAGGCTTCCTGAGCTATAAGATTATGAGTATGTGCCACAATGCCCACTAGATCATTAAACAAATTAAGACAAAACAAAATAGCTAGGACCAGTGAGATGGCTCAGCAGGTCAAGGGGCTTGCCGCCAAGGCTAATTACCTGAGTTTGATTCCCGGGACCCATTTGGTGGATCAGTCCCAAAAGTTGTTCTGTGACCTCCACTAGCCATGCCACACACACCTCAACACACAAATATTAAAAATAAATAAAAATGTAATTTAAAAAATCTTATTGTGTCTCTGTGGCTATTCACCTCATTATACCTAACGTAGGTTTTCCTGTGTCTTTGGGTCTCCATTTCCATTTGAAAGGTCTTGTAACACGAAAATTTTATATATAAAAAAGTATATCTTCTTCCCTTATTACTCTGTTCTTTTGTTACCTGGCCGGCTCAGGGTATTTTTGTCTTGCGCTGTCTTAACTATTGTGTAATGCTGCTAATTACAATTAGCTCTACTAATAATAACAGAACCTTTTGGCAGCCCATGCTTGTCTGGCACTCGCCACGTAGCTTATTCACTCAAAGAGTAGTTTGGGACTGAAGAGATGGCTCAGTGCTTAAAAACACTTACTATCCATAAAGAGGACCCAACTCAGGTTCCCAGCATCCCCGCTAGACAACTCACAACCATCTGTAACTCTAGCTGCAGAGAATCTGATACTTTTCTTCTAGGTCCCTTGGGCATGGTACACATGCACATACTCCACACTGGCATGCACTCGCGGACATGCGTGTGCACACCCTCACACAGGAATATGTACACGCATAAACCAAGACTTATCTCCAACTTTATCTATGGAGCCAGTCAAATTAACATGTTCTAGAAATGGAAGTCTATAGAATGTTGCCCTTCCTGGTTGATTCTTTTAAGGAAATCTCTTTCCCCCTGTTTCTTATTTAGAGGGGAAGATGAATAAAGCTTGGCCTTGGGTCATTAGGAGAACCTTCCTGGAGGAAGTTTGATAGAGGTACCACATTAGAGTGAACTTATTCAAGCCTGGTGGGATAGTCTATACAAATCTGGGCTTTCAGGTGCATACCATTGGACAGGAGGCCTACCACTGACTGAACCATTATTCTGTTGAGTCCACTAAATCCAGATTAAAACTATACTCATCTTTTCCATTGTTGGAACTGCAGAAATTTCCCCAGAAACTTAAGACACATGAAATTCTAAGGAGGCATTTTAAGACTTGGGAAGAAAACAACTAGCAAATCTTAGGGAGTTCCTGAAACTTATAAGATTCATGAGTTCTTATACTTATGCAACTTCTCCTTGAGGTATATAAGGATTAAGAATGGCTGAGAGGGCTGTAGAGATACTGCAACACTTAAGAACATTGATTGCTCTTCTTATTAGAAGAAGAGGAGGAAGAAGAAGAGGAAGAAGAGGAAGAGGAAGAGGAAGAAGAAGAAGGAGGAGGAGGAGGAGGAGGAGGAGGAGGAGGAGGAGGAGGAGGAGAAGAAGAAGAAGAAGAAGAAGAAGAAGAAGAAGAAGAAGAAGAAGAAGAAGAAGAAGAAGAAGAAGAAGAAGAAGAAGAAGAAGAAGTGCTAAGGTGATGCGATGCTCAGGGCAGCTAAGCTGGCTGGAAAAGATTTTTCAACCTGCTAAGTGGCCTGTAAGCCATGCTACAAAACTCCATGAATCTAGCTTTGGTGGCTTCAGTGATGCAGCTGCTGTTGACTCAGCCCTGCTCCTGTAATTCCAATAAACTGAATGGTTTACCAGTTGGTCTTTGGTGGTATCAGTATTCTGGTCTATTTTCAGTGCCCCCTTCAATCCTTTCCCTGGGTAACTGTGGCATCCTGATGACTAGGGTCGCTCAGATCCCATCAATAGTCTGTCACTCACAGAGTAAGCTGCAGACCTGCAATGAAGCAGATCGTGTAGCTTCCCTTGCACCCACCTGCCAGCCCAACTTGACCTCTGTCAGTGACTGCAGCACAAAGTATGAAAGGACATCACTGACCATTGGTCCCCAAGATTAATGACTACATGTCTCTATCTGTTTCTCTAATTGCCCAGACCTTATCGCCTGACCTCTGCCACATAGCCATGATGGCTTACCTGATATTTCTAAAAAACTTTTTTGTTCCCCAAGAGTTTGACAATTAACCTTTTCTTTAATTGGATTTTCCCCCTCAGGTCCCCCGCCCCCGCACCCTGCAGCTGTTTGTTTTCAACTATCCCACTATGGCTCATAGATCATATCTTCAAAAACAGACCTGGGGTCAGGGTGAGGCAAACATGAGAGGGCACTAGAATGTCAACCATCAAGATAAATTGCACACACCTGAGTGGAGGTTTCAGAGCCCCTGGTCAAAGGGTATACTGTTTCAGACAAGACGAATAAAGTTCAGAGTTGTATTATACAACGTGCTGATTATAGTTCATTTTTAGAAAAAATTAAATATTTGATGAGATACTAATTTTAAAAAAATCTCACCACAATAGAGGGACAAAGCATCAAGAATGTAAATAAAGTCCAGTGTATTCTAAACCACAGACATCAAAGTCTGAGGCAAAGGGAAAATGTAAATTCCTATAGGCATGTCTTTGCGTAATTTTTAATTGCTAATTTTCCCACAGAACATTTGAGCCATTAAAAAAGAATAGCCTTAAAACTTGAAAAATGAATACACACACACACACACACACTCTTAACATTATCATATGCTTTTATTTATTTATTTATTTTTTGCTTTGATGGAAGCAAACTCTTGAGCAAAGGTTTTAAACTTCATATCTGGGGAAAAATAACTGTTTAGAAAAGGTGTCAGGGGGCTGGGGATTTAGCTCAGTGGTAGAGCCCTTACCTAGGAAGCGCAAGGCCCTGGGTTCGGTCCCCGGCTCCGGAAAAAAAAGAACCAAAAAAAAAAAAAAAGAAAGAAAAGGTGTCAGGTCTGGGGGTGTGGCTGAGCAGTAAAGCTCGACTATAATTTCCCCCACTAAGGTGCTGGAGGCCTGGCTCTGTGGTACAGGATTTGCCTAACATGGACAGGGCTCCTGGCTCCATCCCCAGCCTTGTAAGAAGGTAAAACAAAGTAACCTACCTCAACTAAGCTCTATGAATATTTTGGCTTCAGACTCTAAGATAGCTCAGTAGAGTGCTTCCAGATCCTATCTTAATTTAAAAGGTTAATATTTTTGTTGATCATAGGACTTAAAAGGATTTTTTTATTCTTGTATTACATTCAAATTGCCAGAAGACTGCTCTTTTGCTTACTCTTATGTGTGGCCATAGTTCCTTTGCTCATTTAATCAACTGTGGGCATAGATTTTTTTTTCCACATGTGGAAACCATAGTTAAGAACCAAGCTACTGTGCTGTAACATTCCATCCAGGGGGCATGTAGAAAGTGGATTAGCCTGTCTCTGTCTCTATCTTCTTCTCCCTCTTTTTCCTGTCCCTTCCTACAGCCTTCATTATGGCTACCACTCACAGGTACTCTGGATATTCAGAAAGTGCTTATGTAGTTCCTGGTGTGGAGTGAGCACAGTGAATATTATCTGTATCTTAATAATATGGTCGTTATCATGGTGTTGGTGGCGGTGGCGGTACGTTAGTAGCCACTGGCTCATCCCAAATGTCAAACTTGGTTCTGCAGTTGGGCTTGGGAGATTGCTATTTTCTCAAAGTGTTTGTTGACAAGCCTGAAGACCTGAGTTTGCATCCCTGTGTCAATACGAAAGGGAGACGCAGTGTCCTGTGTCTGTAAATCCAGCTCTGATGTGCAGAGACAGGCAAATTCCTGAAGCTCTCTGATCAGCCAGACTAGCTGGGTCAGTTATCTCCAGGTTCTGGAGGAGACCTTGTTTTAAAAACATAAACTGGGAAGCTGGAGAGATAAGATGGCTCAGCACTTAAGAACACAGACACACACACTGCTCTTGGAGAGGACCTGGGGGATTGGCCATATCAGAAGCCCTATCAGAAGGCTCACCACTCCCTATAACTGCAGGAATCTGATACCCTCTTTGTGGATTCCCGGGCATCTCCACTTAGAGAGTCACTTACCCAAATTGCACAAAATTAAAAGAAAAAATAAATCTTTAAGAAGAATAAGGTAGATAGTGAGAAAAATAGCTCACATTAGCCACTGTACCTGTGGACATGTGAACACATGTGTCTGCGTGCATAAGTTCACACACACACACACACACACACACACACACACACACACACACACCACAAACATATACACTAAGATTGAGGTGTATAATCACAGGTTTTGGACAAGTTAAGGGAAAAGGATAGTGAGTTCAAGACTTGTCAGAGATTCAGAGTGAGCTCATGACCAGCTCGGGAAACTTAATGAGACACTGCTTCAAAACAAAGACCATACAAAGGGTTGGGGGCACACTTAGTGGTAGAGTTGATTATATATGAGGTCCTGGGTTTAATCCCCTATAACACGCCCACACACATGCACACTCACACAAATACATGAGTAAATAATAAATAGATTAATAAATAATAAATAAATATACAAAGATTTTCATCTAAGCTAAATAGCTTTACTGCCCCAGCTACACCCATTGTTCCTATCTCTTTGGTTTATTATCTTAATCAAGGTTTTTTGATATATTTGGGACCAGCCCCTGGTCTAATTAATGGCTACATAGCCCAGAAAAGAAAGTTCAAATACATTTTTTTGTCTTTTTAAAAGTTTTTGTGTGACCATCTGATGAATTTCTTTCTCTCCCAGTGTCCTCTAATCTTCTAGAAACTAATGGCCAAGTCAGAGTCTGCCCTCTGGCAATTTCCAGTGTCCTACACTAGAAGTCTGGTCTTCTGTCCTCACTCAAGGTGGATGGTAGTCAGATAGTCACAATTTCAATAATTAAGCCATAATTGCCACATATAAACTATGTACACAGCTGTTTTTGGTTTCTTTTGCTGTTTTTTTTTTTGTTTGTTTGTTTTGTTTTTCTGAGACAGGGTTTCTCTGTGTAGCTTTGGTTGTTCTAGAACTCACTCTGTAGACCAGGCTGGCCTCAGACTTAGAGATTTCATCTGCCTCTGCCTCCCAGGAGCTGGGATTAAAGGTGTGGCCACCATTGCCCGGCTTTCTTTATTTTTATTTTTTGTAATTTATTTATTGGTTTTTCATGTACGTGGGTGTGTGCCATGGTGTGCATATAGAGAACAGAGGACAGTTATTAGGGAGTCAGTTCCCTCCTGGGGATGAGTCCTGGAGACCGAGTCCAGGTCATTACATTAGCAGTAAACACCTGTACCCACTGAGCCATCTGACTGCTCCACAAGGCATGTTTTCATTTGTTCACTGTTAAAGTGTTTCCCTATGTTACCCATGCGCACTCAGAACCTTCTACTGTTGGAACCCATGTGGTTGGCGACTGCATCCAGTTTCTAGAACCTTTACTTTAAGTTTAGGCACCACTACCCCCCCTTGTCTCTTCCTGAGAACCCCTAATACTCCTTTGGCTGTTCTGGTCCCCCTATCCTTTTTTGAACAGAGTCAATGTGATTCTGCCCCAGTCATGAAAAGACAGATTAACATTACCACTGCCATGATGCTATGTCCCAGGAGACAGCCTGCCATTATGATTGAGGTAAAGTCAATAGTTTATGGGTAGACTAATAAACAAAAGATTATCATGGATCATGCTTGATCATGATCGGTGTTTGTAGACGATTTGAAATGTTTAATAATGAAGAGACGATAGAGCATCCTCCCTCACCCCTCCCTTTTCCTCTCTCTCTCTGTCTCATGATTAAGGGTCTCATTATACATCTTTGACTAGCCTTAAATTCACTCTGTAGCAAGATTCTCCAACTTTTCATCCCCCTGCCTCTGTCTCCTTAGTTCTGGGACTATAGGCAAGCACCAGCACACACTGCATACAGCAAATTTTTTTAATGAAGTTATTTTTTCATTATTTTTCATTATGAACATATTCATGGGATACAGTGTGATAACTCATTATATGCATAGGCTGCATAATAAATCAATAACTAGCATGCAAACCTCCTTAAATGCTGATCATTTCTTTGTGATAGAAATCACACTGTGATTTATGATGTTCTACCAACTTCCAAATATGCAACTTAATTGCAGGAAAGAAACAAACCTGACCTTTTGTTGTTTAATCTTGTCTGACTCTGCCTGGGCCCCACTGCAAACCTCTCATAACCAGGAAGAAGGCAGCTCAGCCGTTGCCAAGGAAACCACAGCTGGCCCCTTCAGTGCTGCCATGGAAACCCCAGAGGCCAGGAAGGAGAGGGATTGCAGAAACTGGAGGCTTCAGGGCTTGAATATACCTAGGGGCTACAGGTGAACTTGCCTTGCTTTGAAAAAGCTCCAACACAATAAGAGTAATAATAATAATGATAATAATATAATAGTAATAGTAATAATAATACATTTGCAGACTCTGTCCCCATCCATGTCATGGAGGTTTCTGGCAATGCGGGGGCATTGCAGTTTTGATTCTGACATAGTACATTAACCCACTCCTCCTGGCTTTGTGAATTTTAATGAGTGAAACTCAAAACCTGACACCAATGAATAAAGGAAATAATTTCAGCTGCTTGTACGTAGATGGAAATATGCAGAATGGCTTAGTAAAGAACTACAGCTTAAATCTCTGTGTTCCCCAAATCCACAGGTTAAAATATGCTCGAGTGGTGTCTCCGAGTAGCCCTGGCTGTCCTGGATCTCATTCTGTAGACCAGGCTGGCCTCGAACCCAAAGATCTGCCTGCCTCTGGCTCTGAGTGCTGGGATCAAAGGTGTACACACCCCTGCCTGGCTAACAGCTATGTGCTCTTGATAGCTCATCTTTGCCCATCTGCTAAGGTGGACAATGTGGTGTACATAATCTGGTTTTGTGCCCTGATCTGACAAATAAAAAGAGGCCTCTACTCACTTTCTCTGTGAACACTACTTCCTACCTGATGCTGATTTTTCTATTTAGTTCTTAAAGCTTTTGTTACTGACTTGAAACGTCATTAATCTGTTAGTCTTGGAAGCTCAGCCCTTTGACTATCACCTTTCTTTTCAAGTACTTTAAACGTTATGCCTTTCTCTATGTGCGTAGACTTACTTTTGTTTTAATGTGTGAACATTCCAGTACGAATCAGGAGGCACTTAAGAACCCCACTCCCTAGCTGAGGAGCTACTGAGAGTTGGTGGCTGATAGGAGAGGAAGAGTTCGTTTTCTTTAGGAGTTTGGTCCATGAGAGGTTGACCGTGCTCCAGGGCATGCCTCCCACCCACAATCAGCCACACTAATTGGAACCAGTGGCTTATCTTTTAAAAAATGAATATAAACTTGGGAATGTGGGATATAGGGGAGGTTGAATTGAAGCAGGGAGATGTTCTGGTTAGTTTTATGTCAATTGACACAAGCTAAAGTCATTAGAGGGGAGGGAACCTCAACGAGAAAATGCCTCCGTAGGATTGGACTATAGGCAGGCAAGCTGATAGGGTTTTAGTTTTTTTTTTAAATTAGTGATTGACAGGGGAGACCCAACCCATTGTGGGTAGGACAACCATGGGCTGGTGGTCCTTGGTTCTGAAAGAAAGCAGGCTGAGCAAGCCAGTAAGCCGCACCCCTCCATGGCCTCTGCATCAGCTCCTGCCTCCATGCTCCTGCCCTATTTGAATTCTTGCCTTTGCTTCCCTCAATGGTTTGGGATATATATGTATTCTAAAGATTGTGGGGGTTGGCCAGTTGGGAGAATGTGTCCTAGAACGAATGAATTGCTAAGTTCAGTTCCTCACACTGCATAAAATGGGTGTGATGGCAAAAGCTTGCTATCCCAGAACTTAGGCCGTGAAAACAGGAAGATCACGAGTTCAAGGTCATGATCATCTATATAGTGAGTTCGAGGCCAGCCTGGTCTACCTGAGATCCTTCCAGGAAAGAAGGAAGAAAGGGAGGGAGGGAGGAGGAAATATTGGTAAAATGCACAGAAGGCGAGCAATAAATAATCCCCAACACGTCCTACCCTTCGTCACTGTGCGGGGTGTTTGTCTGAGTCTAGGAGCCCCATTTAACACAAGCCTAATCAACAGGACAAAACCCCACAAGTATCAGTAAAGTTACACATTCATGGAGGTTTTTACCAGAGAGTAGACAAAGAACAGTATATTTGAGAAGGAACGGCAAGATGGATGGGTCTCTGACTAAAGAAGTAAACTCCAGGCTGTCACTAAGAGATATATGGGGCCATCAGGCTGGGGGGAGATAAGGGTTACTCCAGGGTGTTTACACAGGTTCAGGGCAGCCCAGTCACCAGCCTGTGGTCATCAAGGCTGTGTTAGCCTTGGTGTGTGAAGGATGGCCCTTCCTAAAGAATTGACTGTTGCTTCAAGTGGGAAAATGCCAAACGGTTGTTTATGGCACCTCATCTTACCCTCTATATTCATGTTAAAAAAAATTGACACAGATATCCTCAAGGGATTTCAGCCTGGGATAGTCAGTACACCAATCTCTCTCTCTCTCTCTCTCTCTCTCTCTCTCTCTCTCTCTCTCTCTGTGTGTGTGTGTGTGTGTGTGTGTGTGTGTGTGTGTGGTGTGTAGTGGTGGTGGTCATGCACATATGGAGGCCAGAAGTCTTGTTCTGTTGCCTGCCTAATTCCTCTGAGAGACAGCATTTCCTGAACCTGGAGCCAGAATGGCCGCCAGCAAGCCACAGTAATCTTTCTGTTTCATACACAGGAACACAGAGGCACACATACACATGTACATACATCCAAAGATAAAATATACTAGTATGTATTAATTATGCAGAGTAAATGATTCCACTGTGGTATTCATACATGCCACGCCTTTGATCATATTTGCTCCCTCGAATGCTTTTCTAACATAAAATTTTTATTAAGGTATATCCGTTAAATGTAGTGACAGGTTTCATAGAGATATTTTCTAGGCAGGTTTGGTGTCACACACTGTGATGATTAGTCAAGTGGATGTAAATTGAGTCATTTGAGAAAATGGCTCCAAAAGATTGGCAGGTGGCAAACCTGTGGTGCATTCGGGAGGGTCCAGCTCATGGTAGGCAGTGCCAATCCTGAGTATGTGGGCCTAAGTTGTTTAAGAAAACATACTGAGCAAACCAGAGAGCAAGCCAGCAAGCAGCATCTCTCTAGGGCCTCTTCTTCAATTTTCATCTCTAGATTTCTGTCTTGAGTTCTTGCCCCAACTTCCCCTTATGATAGATGGTGCTCAGAACATGTAAGCAGAAATAAACCCTTTGCTCCCCAGTAGACATGGTCATGAGGCAGAGGCAGAGAGAGACAGAGAGAGGCAGAGAGAGGCAGAGAGGCAGAGAGACAGGCAGAGAGACAGGCAGAGAGACAGGCAGAGAGGCCAGAGAGAGGCAGAGAGAGGCAGAGAGAGAGGCAGAGGCAGGTGGATTTTTGTGGGTCCACAGTGAGATTCTAACTCAAAACAAAACAAACAAAACCACACCACCACCACCACAACAACAACAAAGAAAAGAAAAGAATGCGGAAACAAAGAAAGACACTTTCATACAAACTGTAGCAACCAAAACAACATGGTACTGGACCCAAACACACATGCAGATGAACAGAATAGAAATAGAAGACCCAGGAATAAATCCACACAGAAATAGCCACATTACTTTTTTTTGTACAAATATGCCCCAAAAATTCCTCAGAGAAAAGATAGCATCCATTACAAATGTTTCTGGGGAAATTGAGTGCTCCATGTAGACAAATGAAGTTTGATTTGTATCTCTCACCCTGGACAAAACCTCATTCCACAAATCATCAAAGATTTTAATGTAAGACCCACAAGCCTAATGTTTTGTGGGGTTTTGTCACACCCCCATGCCTGCCCTCTCTTTTATTCCTTTTCTATGTCTTTGGTATTCTTTTCCATCTTTTATTCTCCTCTTTGCTTCTACATAGGAGAAAAAAAACATGCAGTATTTCTGAGTTTGGCTTATTTCATTTACGGCGATGGCTTCCATTCGCTCGACTATAAATGGCATAGTTTTATTCCTTCTATGGCTGAGTAAAACTCCATGTATATATACTGTATTTTCTTTATGCCTCTGCTGATGAGCACCTAGGCTGATTCCATTCTCTGGCTGCTGTGAACAGAGCTGCTGTGAACAGGTGTGCTTGTGCTGCTATGGTCATCTCACTTTGTTTCTTCTTCTCCTCCTCCTCCTCCTTTCCATCTTCCTCCTCTTCTTTCCCCTCTCATCTTCCTCTTCCCCCTCTTCCTCTTCATTCTCCTCTTTCTCCTCCTCCTCTTCCTCCCCTTCCTCATCTTCCTCCCTTCCTCCTCTTCATCCTCCTTTTCCTCCTCTTCCTCTCCAGCCTCGCCTTCCTCTTCTTCTGAGATTTTTTGAGGCTTTTACAGATTTGACAGAAAGCTCCTTTACCCATCACACTTTCTCACGAGCTCCTTGCTTTGATCCTATAGTTGGGTCATACTATGGCTTCTTGTGGCCTGTTCCTGAGCTTAACCAAGAGCATTTACAAAGAGTCTCTGCCGAGCTACAAAAGGAACATTCATGGGCTCCTCACCATGGAAAAATCATGTTCTGTGGGCTCCAAGCTCTAGACCCTGCCAGGACAACAGGGCCCAGACTTACAGTGAAAGGGTGGCTCACATGGGAGAGAAGTCTCTCCTGGAATCTCACAGTCCTTTGAACAAAGCTCTAAGACTATTCCAAGGGCCAGAGAAACTGGCATGATCTGGAATTTTCTCTATTTAATGTGTTAAGCAGCAGAGCAGAATCCAAGCTGTCACCTCAATGGGGCAGGGAAAGGATTTCTCAGAAACCATGATTCCTGGCCAATGTTCTGGAGATACTGACAACCAGAAACTGTCTCAACAGCGCCCATCTGTTTTGTCAATTCTGTCTCTAGATCCAGCTTTAAAGGAGTTTCAACTTTCCTATGGTTATAAATCTTATCACTGATTTTCTATGGATATTAGAAACTTACCCAATTGTAACTGGGTGACCTTACTGGGAACCCCAGAACACTCATCCTCCAAATTCTGTGCTATGCTATATTAAAGTAAAAAAAGTGAGACTAATTTAAATAAGTGATGTATATGTATAATAATAAAGATATGATTAATATCTGTAACTTAAATTTTTATTGCATATTTATTCTCTCACTCGTGTGTGTGTGTGTGTGTGTCTGTGTGTCTGTGTGTGTTTGGAGGGGTGAATGTATGTGTAAATGTACTCACAGAAATATATGGGATATGCCCTCTTCATTCCTCACTTCACTCCCTCCTGACCCTCCTTTGTTTCTCTTTCTTTCTTCCTCCTTCCCTCCCCCTTCCCTCCTTCTCTCCTTTACCCTTCTCTTTCAAAATGAATTTCAAGCCTTTGCAAGTAAAATGGGCCTCAGAACAGCCACACTCTCCTTACTACTTTGAATTCTCTCCTTGTTGAAATTCTAGACCTTGAAAATACTAAGAATACTAGTTCACACACTGATACAAAACTCAAACATGAACTAGGGAGATGGATGAGTGGATATACTGCTGACCACAGGCTCATGTGGATGAGTTCAGATCACCAGCATCCTTGGAAAAAGCTGGGTATGTCAATGTGAGTGCCTGTAACTCCATGGCTGAGGGTAGAGGCAGGCAGCTCCCATGAGCTTGCTGGCCATCCATCTAACAAAAAGAGTAAGCTAGCTCTAGACTAGTGAGAGACATCTCAGTAAATTAGGTACAGGGTCTAGGGAGATGCCTCAGTAGATGAGATCTTGCTGCATAAGCTTGAGGAGCAGAACTCAGACCCCCCTGGAACCCACTTAAATGCTGGTTGATCAAGGTGGCCCACCTGTAATTTCTAGCCTCTGAAGGTGGAGACAAGCTACCCAGAGTGACCTGTCTAACAAGACTAGTCGATGGGGGAGTTCTGGGTTTGATTGACAGACCCTGCCTCAATGAATAAGATAGAAGATCGATGAAGACTGATTCTAGACATCTGCCAATGTGTGTTGCACCCTCACATATGCATGGACAGCCATGCACATACACACACATGAAAACATGCAGATGCACAGACACCACACACACACACATGAAAACTAGAAAAGAATAAGGTATGGAAGCTAGGCCAGTGCAGTGATTCTTCAAATCCTCTTGTGAGAAATCCATGTCTCTCTTCTACATCAACAGATAAGGAGTACCAAAATGGTGGATTCTAGAATCCCAGAGAGAGAAGGACACAGGAAGTGTAGGAGACCAAGAACTAAGGCTTTAGATGGCCAGGCAGTCAGAATAAGAGCAGAAGAGGCATCATGAGGTAATCTGAGTTTCTCTTTCAGGGAACTGAATGGTGGGACTTTTCATTTGTAAAAGAAACATCTAAATATACAGTCAGTCCACCATTAAATATACAGTCAGTTCACTTTCACAAACGTAGCCAAGAGTGGGTTGGAAATATTTGAAAAATAATCTGTACTGAACATGTATGCTTCCCCCCTTGTCAATATTTCCCAAGTGAGATGGAGTACTTTATTATTATGCATCATTAATGCTGCATTGTCTATGGTAAGTGATGCAGATGTGATTCTAGAATACAGGAGGACCACCCCAGGTACATGCAAATAATGTGCTATACATCCTATTTTACCTTCAGAATGTCTTTCACTTATTCTTTGATAATTTTATATAAGTATACAACCATTTCAATCATATCCACTCCAAATGTCCGCTCCCTATCCTTTGCCCCAAACACATTCTTTTCACTTTATTCTTCTGTTTTCACTTGTACAGTGCATGCCTGTGAGTGCGTGCATTCACACAAATGCCAGAGTGAGAATTGCAAGTCCCGTTCTATCACCCTTTTCCTCCTTTCCTTGAGACAAGGTCTCTCACTCAACTTGGGGCTAATCTGGCAGTCCCTGTCATTTTCTTGACTCTCCTTTCTAGGGCATTGGGCTTACAGGTGCTCACATGACCTCACCCAACATTTTCTGTGGCTGCTTGGATATGAACTCAGGTCCTCATACTTGCACAGTAGGTGTTCTCATCCACTGAGTCTTCTCCCCAAGCCCTACATCATTTTACATGGAGACTTTCCCTCAGTGTCTTGGACCTGGACTCTGCAGGTATCAAGGGAAGACTGTGTCTATTGAGTCTCCTGTGAAGAGTAGAAAGAATAAGAGCCTTCTTCTGGGATGAAAGGACAGGATTTTTAACATTCACTATACTACACTAACCTCGCTCTATGCTTTAGGAAGTATGGGGAAGGGTGTGGAATTACTAGGTAGAAAGGAATAGAATGTTAAGACTTCATCAAGACTTTTTTTTTAATTTGGTTGTTTTGTTGTTGTTGTTGTTGTTGTTGTTGTTGTTGCTGTTGTTTGTTCTTGTTCTTGTTTTGTTTTGTTTTTCGAGACAGGGTTTTTCTGTGTTGACCTGACTGTCCTTGGAACTCTGTAGACCAGGCTGGCCTCAAACTCTCAGAGATCCTCCTATCCTCTGCCTCCTGAGTGCTGGGATTAGAGTACATCATCACTACCTGACTAGTGTAGTGATTTTCATCCCATATTCAGTCTAGAGGAAATCACTGTTTCTGTTTAGCCATACATTTTCCTGGTCTTTTAAATATGAATATACACATGTATAGGATATGTATAAAATTAGAATTACATTTGAGTTCAGAGGTGAAAACACTATGCTAGTCAGAGGGTCTGGGATTTTTTTTATATTTCATGGGAGTAGAAGCAAGAGGTAGAGGAGGAGAGAAAGAAGGGAGAGGAGAAAAATCAGGAGGATCACCTATGTCGCCCATCATTTATGAGTCAGTAGGTGTAAGTCAAGTGTCCCCTAAGTTTTGTGACAGATTAGCTAAACTCAGAGAGGGGATTGCAGAGAATCCAAATGTGTGGCCTGTTACTACAAAATCTTTGTGACTGGCATCCAAGCAACATCTTGAGGTATGAGCCTGTAAGATCATACTCTCTCTCCTCGAGTTCAGTGTCAGAACTGAGCTCAACTATAGGGCGTGGAGTGTGGGAAAAGCCCCCAACAGCCTACATCTCACTTCAGAAATGTTAGCATTGAGTGTTGTGTAAGAAGAGACGACACTCCAACGTCATGTCAGGTAGTAATGAGGCCTCTGAAGGAAAGTGGAATTACCTGGCATCTGAGGGTGGGGTTGGGTGGAGGAGGTATTGCTCTCGTAGATGAAACGCAGGTCTCACAGCTGGAGAAAGAACAGCTGATGGAGTTCTTAAGCTCTGTTGAGTGTGTGCATGAGTCTTAGTGCGTGCTGTGTTCTCTAAATGGCACAGTGCCCTAATTATTCACTCCGCATTCACACTGCATGCTGAGGTCTGGGGATCTGCCAGGGTCCTGGGGTAGATGCAGTATGATTTGTCTACAGAGGAGAAATAAGGATAAATTAAATAGGGAGGGGCCTTTTGGCTGCAGGAAGAGAGAGAGAGAGAGAGAGAGAGAGAGAGAGAGAGAGAGAGAGAGAGAGAGGCAGAAAGACAGAAAGAGAAACAGAGAGAGACAGAGAAACAGAGAGAGACAGTGGTAGAGAAAGACAGAGACAGAGAAACTGAAAGAGACAAAGACAGAGAGACAGAGAGACAGAGAGGCAAACAGAGACAAAGATAGAGACAGACAGACAGATAGATAGATAGATAGATAGATAGATAGATAGATAGATAGATAGATAGTAGCATTACATGCCTTATGGTAGGGGGAATCAGAAGGCACCATGGGATATGAGTGGGATTTGAACAGGTGATTCCTGTCACTTGGTTTATATGCGTTTCAAAGTCCACCTAGTTATAGTGTAGAGGTTATGGAGGAAGGTGTGATAAGTTTAAAACGTAATATACCTTACTTCTCTGTGCATATTTTAATTTTTTCCCAATTGTTCATATGCGTGTGTCTTAGACACCATGAGCAAGGCAGCTTATAAAAGAGAGCATTTAGCTGGGGGTGTGCTTACAGTTTCAGAGGGTGACTCCATGACCATCGTGTCAGGGAGCATGGTAAAGGCAGATATGGAGCTGGAGCAATAGCTAAGAGTACGCATCTTAATGCCAGGCAGCAGGTAAAAAGAGACGGGGCCTACTGCAGGCTTTTGAAACCACAAAGCCCCTGGTCACGCACCTCCTCCAACAAGGCCACACTCCTTAATCCTTCATAAATAGTCTGTGAGCTAGGAACCACACATTCAAATATAGGGGCCCATGGGGTCCATTCTCATTCAAACCCTCATGGGGTACATACATTACTTTGCATGTATGTGTTAGCACCTGTGTGTGCGCGTGCACTGTATGTGCAAGTTAAGGCCCAAGATGGAGGCCACAAGTCTTCCACATTACTCACTAAGGCAGGTCTATTTCAACCAAACTAGAACTCAATGATACTAGTAGTCACATTAGCCAGCTTGCTCTGAGCATTCTGTCTCTGTTTTCCTCTTCTGAGGCTGAAATTACAATGGGCTACCAAGGCCACCTGCCATCCACCCACCTTCCTTCTTTCCTTTCTTCCTTCCTTCCTTTCTTTCCCTCTCTCTACTCAAATCTTTTTCATTTTTGAAAATTATATACACTTACATAATGAAATATGAGATATACTTCCATTTCCCTCCTTCAAATCTCTCTATATCTCTGTCAACAAAGATCTGTACCAACTTCACGTTTGTTTTAATAGTCTACTAATTTGAGTGAGGGTATGGGTATGGAAACACCTCGAAGAGCTTGGCAAACCTACCAGTGATCACGCCCTCCAAAAGCCCCAGCAGCTATCATATGCCAATAGCTCCTCAGTACAGAGCCTGGACTGGGGCCTGGAGAACGTCTCTTCTCTCTGTGCCAGGATGTTGGCTGGCTCGATCTCACACAAGTTCTGTACGGGTAACCACAACCACTCTGTGTTCATGAGTGCAACGGCCCTGCCGTGTCCAGAAGGCAGCGTTTCACAGCTCTCTTCACCATCCTCCAGCTCTTACAGTTCTTTCTGTTAGCTTATAGGTGGTGGCTCATGCCTGTAGTCCCAGCTACTAGGGAGGCTGAGACAGGATGATTGCTTGAGTCCAAGAGTTCTAGGCCATAGTGCACTATGCTGATCAGGTGTCCACACTAAGTTCATCATCAATATGGTGATCTCCCGAGATTGGGGAACGACCAGGTTGCCTAAGGAGAGGTGAACCTGCCTAGGTTGGAAACAAAACAAGTCAAAACTTCCTTTCTGATCAATAGTGGAATCGCCTGTAAGCTAATGTTTGCCTCCCCTTTCATATTCCCCAAGCCTTAGTGGGGAAGAGGCATTTGATAGAGACGCCCTGTATAACAGGGCTGAACTTCTTCTCAGTAATGACTGATACTCACTGCCAAAAGGAGCTTCTCTGACCAAGGTTGAGAGCACCTCTGATCTATGGGAAAAATGTAATATTCAGAAAGCAACTTAATGCACACCAAAATAACAGTAGCTAGTCTGGGCTCTGGTCCTCCCATTTTGTGGCACAGGCACTAAGCGATTTCCCTAGGCCTCACCCATCTACTTAACTGGGCTAATAGTCACATTCCTGTCCTCCCTGAGTTTCGAATCCATCTCTACAAGGGGAGACATGGTATTGCTTCAAGATTATGGTGAATGGACAGCACTATTCCTAGCTTTTGATAAGCAGGCCAGATGCATTCAACATGCTGCTGCCCCTACTACCGTCTTCACAGTTGATGGTTTCAACCACTTTCCAACTGGGGAGGATTGACAGTCCTAAACATGAACCACATATCTCAAACCTACCCTGAGGAATGTCTCTTGGCTGGTACAGTGCTCACCTAACATAGCAAGGTCATGGGAATAAACCGGATGTGCTGGCGCATGCCTGTAACTCCAGCACCAAGAAGATGGAAACTGGAAGAAAGAAGTTTAAGGTCATTTCTGCTCGACAAGTTAAAGGCTAACCTGGGTTACATGCGACCCTATTTCAGAGGAAGTAAATCTACCAAAATGACTCTCTGTCTTCCTTTTCTACAATGGGCACCCTAACTTCTGCCACCATTTCACTTGTACCTGGATATCTCCTGGCCATATTCCTCAGAGAGTCCTTGGTATAAAGTCAACCTCCACATTCACAGGTTGAGCCAATAGGACTTTTTTTTTAAGTACGGCTGCAGAGATAGATGGCTTAGAGGTTAAGAGCTCTTGCTGCCATTTGTAGGAGTTCATTCAGTTCCCAGAGTTACATATGTACTCTGTAAGGGATTGAGCACACTTAGATTTGGTGTTAGAGGAGACATGCCCAGGGAGATTGTAATTATTCTCTTGGGACTATTCTCTTGATGGTTCTTGGCTGACCTCTCTCCTTCCCAAAGCCTGTCAATCAATGCTTACTTCTTTAGGCCATTAAGGAACAGCACACAAGGTATGTAGTTAATCCTACCCTGTGACACAATCTCTGTTAATGTCTACCATAGTTAATTAATAACACCCAGGGACAGAGGAGATAGCCCAGTTGGTAAAAGTAGTTTGTCTTGCAAACCTGATGACTTGAGTTCGATCCCTGGACTCCGGGTAAACAAACAGATGGGGTAGTGCTTATCTAGAATCTCAGCATTCCTGTGTCGAAAGAGGAGGTTGAGACATCGGAATTGTCTAGGAACTCTTGGGCAAGCCAGCCTGGAGTGTGCAAGGTCTGCAGCAACACATGCTTCAGCAGGTGACAGAAGAGAACTGACCCCTGGATTCATTCTGTGGCATTCACATGTCTGCGGCATGAGCTCATTTGCACCCATGGTAGCTCTCTGTCTCTCTGTCTCTGTCTCCCTGTCTGTCTCTCTGTCTTTTTCTCTGTCTCTGTTTGTCTCTGTCTCTGTCTCTCTCTGTCTCTGTCTCTCTGTCTCTCTGTCTCTCTGTCTCTCTGTCTCTCTCTCCCTCTCTCTCTCTCTCTCTCACACACACACACACACACACACCAAAACAACCCAAAATGTTCCTATGAATTTCAAGACCTCCAAGAGCCCAACCTTCCCCACTTTCTAAGTTCCTTCCTACTCACTCCATGTCTCAGGCCTCCCCTGGTATCTAAGTGATTCCCACCTCCAAGCTCTTGCCCATCCTGGTTCCATCTGGACTGTTCTTCCCTTGGGCTTTGTCCCCCTCATCTTTGTTCTTCTCAATATTCATGGCCCCCATCAGCCCTCTCAACCCCCCTCACCTTCCAGCTAAAATAGCCCTCCTCATTCACTCCCTCTCTTATTATCCTGTCAACACAAAGACATGGCTCTCTCTTCAAAGGGAACAAGAGATAGTTTATTCTTGTGCCAAATACGAATGACCATGGCCCTGAAAGACAAGCTTCACCATGAAAGTGGTTACATGTGATTTTATTAGTTACAGAACAAAGGAAGTCATAAATCAATCCATTTACCAAATACCTTCGTGGGGACCACAGGTAGGCAGGTTATGGCAAAGCAGGGAAACCCTTGTTATAAGTTCCAGATGGTATCCGGTGACATTCTCAGTTTGGGACTGGTAGGAGCTCGTGGCCTGATGAGAACACATTTTAAAGGTTTTGGTTGTCAAAAGGTCAGGCATGGCAGTAGGCAGTGAATGGCTTAGATGATTGAAACCAGAAGAAAATTATCTATAGGTCTGCCACATTCTAACTCTCTAATTGGTGGCTCAGCCTTGTTTTCTCTACTTTCAACACATGTGCTGTTGCCCTCTTTGGGATCTTTAGTTTACAGCCATTATTGTTGTTATTATTCTCAGTCACCATCACCACCACCACCACCACCACCACCACTACCACCACCACCACCACCACCACCACCACCACCACCACCATCACCATCAATTTCCTTTCGCTTTTATTAATGTGTCTGAGTATTTTGTATGTATGAATGAACACATGCATGCCTGGTGATTGTGGAGGCCAGAAGAGGCACCATGTCACCTAGAAATGGAGTTACAATTAAGAGCCAACCATGTGTGTGCCGGGAATAGAAGCCAGGTCCTCAGAAAGAACATCCAGTACTCTAATCAGCACTCTTCTCTAGATGTGATTGGCTGTTTCAACACTCACCTCCCACAATCTCCCCCGCTAGAAGAAGACCTCCAGAAGGCAACAATCTTTGATGGCCTGCTTTCTGTGGTTTCCCATCATTGCTCTATCTCGGGGCTTTCCCAAGGAAACTCCTCAGTACCTAAAGGTTGAAGGACTAAAGGCCTGTCTCTGGTGTTATAGTCTCAGGAATGACAAAGCTTGTTTAAACCATGATTCTCTGGCTTTGGGAAGAGTATCAGATACCCTTTGAGGCTAGACTGGTATAGATATTTTTTAAAAATTATTTTTGATTGTGTGTGTGTGTGTCCGTGCGTGCATGTGTGTGGTGGATAGGTAGGTGACCTCCAGTTCAGAAGAACCCTTGGAGCTGGAGTTACAAGTGCTTGTGAACTTCCTGATATGGGTGCTGGGAACCCAACTTGGGTGCTCTGTTAAGGGTAGTACCTGCTCGTAAACACTGAGCTATCTCTTCAGTCCTGGATCTTAAAAACTTTTTAAAATTAAGTTTAAAGTTTTAGAATTAATATTAAGTGTGTGCACATGTGTGTGTGCGCACACATGCATGAGCATACCTGTACACACATGTGCACCAAGTGCCAACCCATGTGTGGAGGTTAGAGGACAACCTTCAGGAATCAGTTCTCTCCTTCTAACACACGTCTCGGGGATGAAACTTAGCTCATTGGGCTCCACAGTAAGCACCTTTATCCATAGAACCATGTTGCTGTCTTCTGTTGCTAATTTTACTATGAATGTTTCCTAATAATTGCAAATATATATGTATTTAATACTAGACTTCTATTGCTAATTCTTCCTATAATGTTTCCTAATAATAGTAGCTAAATATATGTATTTAATATTAAACATCAAACCCATACACATAGTTTCGAATTTTATTTATTATTTTTAAAAAGGTGTGTGTGTGTGTGTGTGCACATGTGGAGGTTGAAGGACAGCTTGTGAGAGCTGATTCTCTCCTTCCACCATGCGAATCTTGAGAACTGAACTCAGACTGCCAGGCTTAGCAGAAAGCTTCCTAACCCAGTGAGCGTCTTGCCACCCAGGTCTAGATTTTTATGGAAAAAAAAGCAATCAAAGCTGGGACTAAACTTGCAGATTCTTACATACATTTGTATATATTTGTGTGTGTGTGTGTGTGTGTGTGTGTTTTGTTTTTTTTGTTTTTTCAATCATACCCAGTCTCATGACCCACATGCATGTCCACAAAAAATGTGTCTCTTCTAGAATGGCGGAGAAGGAGGGGCTATGGGTGGGAGTTCCCTAGTCCTGCTCCTCACCTACACACCTATGTGCTTATCCCTCTTGACCTTCCCCCAGCCAGTCTTGCTTTGTTGGGGTGGTAGGTTTCCCTCCAGAACTAATACCTGATGTATCAGGGGCTTAGGTAGTCTCAGGCTGTTGGCATGGAAACCGTAGCAGCTGCAGCAAATGGATGGGGTTGAGAGAAGACAGGAAGAGGCCCGGGGACGCTGAAAATTTCCATGCCTTAGATTTATGGTGAGATCAAAACGCCAAGCTGGCACAGAGCAGGGGCTTCCCGAAAGTTTGCTGTGGGAAAGCGGGAGACCCCTTCCCCGACTTCTCATGGCTGTGCTTTGCAGGGGAGCCACACACTTTTGGGCTACTTCATGTGGTGAACTCTGATAGTTGAAACTAGTCACCCCAGCTGAAGTTTAAAGACAGAGAAAGTGTTTTGTAAATTAAATCAAAAGTTACCATATATCCTAGCTGTGACATTTCTGAAAAGACCCCGAAATCAGGGAATCAATAGATATTTACATCCCCAGGTCAGGGCAACACTGTTTGAAATATCGACCCAGAAGATGAATGAATAAACAAGAACTCCATGCACACAATGGAACAGTGTTCAGCCTTGCTACAGGCAACTGAGGAATGTGGAGGGTGGGAGAAATAGGCTTCCCCAGGGAGAAGCACACCGATTGGTCATCCAATACTAAGCAGTCAGCCCTGCAAACCTAACACGACAACACCATGCACACTGAGCGGGTTATATTTTAAAATACACGTGTGCATGCCGTTGCGCACGCAACAACGCTTAATGAAAACCAAGACCGTGCGTTTGAAAGAGAGCAAGGAGAGAGAAGAGGGAAATGATCTAATTATGTTATAACCTCAAAATACAAGAAAAATATTTTTTTAAAGGAAGGAAACCGTGTGTGAGATGGAGCAGAGGATAAAGGTGCTGCAAGCGCGAGGGTCTGAGTCCAGTGCCTTAGAACCCACGTGGCAAATGGACGGCAGTTACGTCCCACAAGCGGTTCTTTGCTCCGTATGCACACGTGCAACCAGCAAATAAAATGTTCTGATTTCTTTTAAATTAGGAAACTGATAGATGCCACACCATGGATGAACCTTTTAGACACCGTGCCAAGGGAAAGAAGCCTGTCAGAGAAGGACCAATACTCTACTTGACTTGCATGAGGTTCCTAGAGTGATCAAGCCCCGTAGATGAATTAGGATGATGGTTGTCCTGGGCTGCAGGACCAGAAGAATGGGAGTTATGACCTAGTGGTGGCAGAGTTTTGGTTGTTAAAGACAAAAAAGTTTGGAGGTAGATTAGAATATATGATGGAGAGAATACAATGTTGGACATTATAACTGTATTGATGACCATGGAGCTATACACTTACGATGGATGATATACCAAATTTTAATTTATTTATATTCCCCATCATAAAAATTGAAGAAAAAAAATACCCAAAAGATGGCTATAGCTTCGGAAGAAGGTAATAGCAATAAAGAACTTGCAATTGTTTGCATGAGACTGCTGAAGATAAGGCATCAACTGATCTTTCTGTAACTGGCTCCCATTTTCTTTCTTGAGCTTCAAGAATTACTTTTTGTTGTTGTCTAACGTATAAATGTACACAAGTATATGCCACATGTATGCAGCTCTACTTGGAGGGCAGCAAGAGTTACATCAACTTGTAAGCCACCTCAAGAATTCTAAGAACCTAATTCTAGCTCTCTGCCAAGTTCACAAGTGTTCTTAACTGCTGAATCCTCTTTCCCACTTTCTGCTTCTTCCTGATTTCAAACTGCCCATCCTACCTGTCCCATGAACTTACCTGGGTTGAGTAGACATGCTTTGAATACCCCCTTTCTCCTTGCCTATCTTGTTTTTATTGTAAGTCATGCCATACATCACCAGTGCCCAGAGCATACCTTGTGTGCAGTTTCTGTGTGTGTGTGTGTGTGTGTGTGTGTGTGTGTGTGTAGGTATGGGTATGAATATAGATATAGATATGCTAATATACTATATTATATCTGCATATATAATATATAATTTATAATATATAATCCATAACACATAATGTGTAATATATAAGTAAAATGTTGTATATTATATATTATATATCTGCTAATAGACATATATATGTATGCTGGTGAAATGAATGCACCCTGCAGCAGACATTCTTCACTTCCCTTCCTTGCTGTGTGTGCAAGAGTTCATCCAGGTCATAAATCTGCAACTGGAATGTCTGGGTGATGGGGGTCACACTAGACTCTTGGGTGACTGCGAGTCCATCTCCACGGCTCTGTACTTTCATTCTTCTTCACTCAGAACTACAGAGGAAATGACTGAGCCCACAGCAGACACAGCGCCTAATGCACAGCAGGTGTTCTGTAGATTGATGTTAAGTGAATGTATGAGTTAGTACCTGGGCTATGTTTGCCCGACGTGGGTGCATCTGTAAATTTTTAACCCAGCTCTTATTTAACATGCACCATAGCATGAAATCACCCCAATAGCAGTTGTCTTCTCATCCTCTGAGGACTTTATGTCTTTGGACCGTAAAATCATGCAGGAATAGCATTCTCATTTAAAACATTTTTAAACATTTATTTATATATATTTGTGTGTGTGCATGTGCGAATACTGTAATATGTTTGTAGAGGTCAGAGAAGAGAAGGAGGAGGAGGAGGAGGAGGAGGAGGAGGAGGAGGAGGAGGAGGAGGAGAAAAAGAGATACAGAGTGAGACAGAGAGACAGAGAGGGTGAGAGGGTTGATTTTCATAAGAAATTGGCTCATGGAATTATGGGGGTCAGTGAGTTTGAAGGGTAAGCTGGCAGGGTTGAGTTTAGGTAGGATTTCTGTGTTTTAAGTCCACCACAGAAGGTGACTCTCACGTCAAGTCAACTGTTTTATAGATGTTAATGCCATTTACAGAATGTTCACAGTGACATCTAGCTTAGCGTTTGATCAAACAACAATGCCACACAGTTTAGCCAAAAGCACACACAAATTTAACAATTATTATGTTTTCGGATATGCTTATTGGTCTATGTCCTAGAATAATGGGAAATTCAAAAGAGAGGTCAAAGACAGTTAGACATACATTTCGTTATGCCATCACTCTCTTTATATATAGACACAATTGTGTGTGCATGTATGGTACATATGTGGAAGTGTGAATATGTGTACATATGTGTATAGATGTTCATGAACGTATGTGTGAATGTGAAAGAGTGTGAGTGTGTGTGAGTGTGACTATGCACGAATGTGTATGTGCGTGTGTGTGAGTGTGTTAGTGTGTGTGTGAGCATGAGTGTGTGTGTTTGCACCTTATTTATTTACCTATATATCTTTGAGACTGCGTTTCCCAATAATCATGAGGTTCCTTGATTCAGCTAGACTGTCTGGCCCGTGAGCTTCTCTGTCCTCGCTGCCAACACAGGGGCTGCAGCTTCATGAAGCTATGTTTGAATTCTCTCTCTCTCTCTCTCTCTCTCTCTCTCTCTCTCTCTCTCTCTCTCTCTCCCTCCTCCCGTGTGTGTGTGTGTGTGTGTGTGTGTGTGTGTGTGTAGACACACATGTGGAGCCAGAGCACAATGTTCAGGAGTCAGTTCTCTCAGACCACTAAGGAGGTTCCAGGGATTGAACTTGGTTTGCCAGACATGGTACCAAGCAGCTTTACCCACTGAGCCGTCTTGTTCCCTGCTCTATATGCTTTTTACAATCAGTAATATTGGTTAAATAAAGTCACAATGTACAAGTACAGCCTCAAGACAAGCCCCCTTTCACCCTTTGATCTGTTGTGTCTATTTAATTGATGAACTAGTATGTTTTATTATAACATTTTCACATATGTGTATCATGTGCATGGTTCATAGTCACCCTACCAACACAGTTTATTTCTCCTCCTTCTCTGGCTGATTCCATCCTTCTCCCTATTATTTTCCTTCTATACACACACGCATGTGCACAAACACACACACACAATATATATATATATATATATATATATATATATATATATATATATATATATTCCCTCTGCATAGCCCTAGCTGTCCCAGAACTCACTCTGTAAACCAGGCTGACCTTGAACTCAAAGATCCACTAACCTCTGCCTCCTGAGTGCAGGGATTAAAGGCATGTCCCACATAAAATTACATGTATTTATTTATTTATTAATCTATATATCTATCTACCTATCTATCATATTGTGTCAGGAGACACGAATGTCCTGGTATGCAGGTGGTTGGGGTCAGAGAATAACTTGTGACCTTTCTGTCTTCCCACCATGTACATCTCAAGGATGAAATTTGAATCACTGGGCTTGGCAGCAAACACCTTTTCCTGCTGAACCATCTTGCTGGCCCCGAGTCTAAAGTATCCTCTGTAATGTGACGTCCAGTCCCATTCTCTTTCCTGAAATGGCATAATTATATCCTTCTTTGTGGCATGAAAAAGCTCCAGTGTGGATATATAAGACATAGTTTTGATCCATCCATCTGATGCTAGGTATCTAGCTTGAGTCCATAACTGGTTATTGTGAACAGGGCACTAATAGCACACGTGTACACACATGTCTGCCATGCATGGACTTAGATTCTTTCAGCCCTCTCTGTTTTAACTCACCGCCTGCCTCTAAGTCTCCAAGAAAGAATCCCGAGGCCAAAACTCCCAGGACACACTCAAGACCTAAGCCTCAGACAGGAGAGAGGACTCAGTCGTTAATTCTTCTGTTCTTCCAGAGGACCCAGGCTTCATTCCCAGCGCCCACAACCCAGTCCTCCATCTTCTGCACTGCTCTCAACATCCTTATCTTTGAAGTTCCTACAGAACAGCTCGCTGAGGTCTCAGCATTCAATGGTTCTTCTAGCCCAGTGTCCCGGAGTCCTTCTACAATCCTCCCCAGAGCAGTCAGGTCTGTCACTGCAGTACTGCCCTATGCTGGTATCAATTTGTCTTAGGGTTTCTACTGCTACGATGAAACACCATGACCATGAAGCAAGTTGTGGAGGAAAGGGTTTATTTGGCTTACACTTCCTTCACTGGAGAAACTGAGGATAGGAACTCAAGCAGGACTGGAACCTGGAGACAAGATCTGATACCCTTTTTTGGCTTCCCTGGGCACTGAACACATGTGCACAGACATTTATACAGACAAAAGCACTTATACACATAAAATAAAAATAAATATTTTTAAAGTGCATGCTACTCTTTCAGAGGACCTACATTTGACTCTCAGAACATCCGGCAGCTCATAACCACTTATAACTACAGCTCCTAGGGTATCCCATATGTCTGGACTCCAAACTCATGGACACCCATGCACACACATATGCATACACACAGACCCACACATACACACAGTTAGGAATAAAATGTAAAAAGAAAAAGCGTTAAGTTTCAAGGGCTGAAGATGTAGCTCAGTTGGTAGAGTGCTTGTCTGCATACATGCAGCCTTGGGTTCAATCCTCAGTGTCACATAAACTAGGGACGGTGGCACATGTGAGCAATCTCAGTGCTCAGGAGGCACAAGCAAGCAGATAAGAAAGTTCAAGGTTAGCCTCTGCCACTTACAAATTTGAGTTCAGCTTGGACCACATGAGAGCTTGCCTCCAACCAAACAAAACAGGAAACTATCTGGAAAAAGAAATGGGAATCTGTGGAGATTCTTATAAGCAGGTACTTCTTTACATACTCCATGTCTGGACCCTGTGTGAGGAAAACTCAAAGACTTGAAATGCAGAGGGGCAGAGAACAGCAAGGAGATGGGTTTGGGAATACAGCATGGACAAGAGGCTTCACTGGGGAGACAGGGACACAGACTGTCCAGGAGAACGGAGATATGCCTAACTGCACATGATGAAGGCTGAATCAACCCATCTTCCCAGCCCAGCATTAAATGTCTGCTATCTGAGTAAGGAAGATAGGGAGCAGCTGACGTCACACATATGAGCTGCATGTGTTCTTGTGGGGTCTAGTTAGACTCAGTTGGTCCTAGGGAGGATCTACATGTGCTCTCTTGCAAAGCTGTCATTCAAAGATGTCCGTGAAGAGTCTAAGACATTTCACACAGACCTGGGCTATAGTTACAGATTGGAACCTTCCCCACATCCACATAGCAGCTCTGATTTTCTTTCCCTCTCTCTCTCTCTCTTTCTCTATCAGAACAATTACCTGGTCCAGGGAACTGAAAAGGGCTCAGGCTGTTGCTATGGAAACAGAAGCTGGTCCAGGGGAAAGGGAGGGACTACAGAAGAAGCCTCTGGACTGGAATTTTCCAGGCTCTGAGATATTGGAGAGAGATTTTGGGTGTTGGGAGGCGCAGGGGAGGGGATGAAGTGTTTGGAAAATGGATGGGTGGTCTCCCAAATGCCAGGAAAGTACACCCTTGGTGCATAATAGATGTTTGTTGAAAGGAATAGGGATGTAGAGAGCTGGTAGCATGTTTGCCTAGCATGCAGGGGGCCCCAATACCACATAAAGGGAATGTGATGAGGCACATATGCAATCTTAGCACTCATGCAGTGGAGGCAGGAGAATAGGGATTTAATGTCATTATCAGTTACATAGAAGCTCAAGGCCAGCCTGAGCTACGTTAGACCTCAGAACAAACACACTAATAAGCAAAGAAATAGCTCCAGGCAACAGAGTCCTGTGAGATGCTTCTCCCCTTTACAGGATGGATAAATGTCAACCTCTCCTTTACTTTTAGACAGGGTCTCGCTGTACATTCAAGGCTGACCTTGCACTCACAACCTTCCTGCCTCAGCCCAAAGAAGGCTACGATGGCAGGCATGAGCCACCACACCCAGCACTCAACACCATTTGACCCAACTACAGCTACGTTGATCCAGGATTTTTTTGTGGACTACTTTGTACAGGAAATCAAGCAGCAATACAAAGATGGCCTCTCTTCAAGGAAGACAACAATTCCACCCAGAGGTGCCAACAGCTGGGCAGGAGGTTGGCTGCCAGTCTCTGCCCCAGTCAGTGCAGCTTGCTCTGTTGATGGCCTGACAACTATTTATACGGACACCTACAATCCTTGGTCTTTAATCTGCTATACTGTGGTCAGCTAAAAATGTGTGCATGGATCTCTACTTACGATAGCCCATTCACACTATTTAAAACAAAACAACTTTGCAGAGGCACAAAATGGAGTCACAATAGAAACTGTGCTTCAAGCTTTGAATTTTTATCTTTTCTGGGTTCTACCCTCTGAGCCGAATAGCTGCCATCTTTGTCCGATCACCTGTCCCTATCAGCAACAGATGTCACAAAGGGGCCTGTGGACTATCACCTTTCCTCAGAGAAAGATGCTGAAGGGAGTCATTGGACCCTCACCAGACATTCCTGCCAGATTTTAGTGTGCAGTTCTGCCCTAACTGCATGTAGCTTTATAGAGCATATATACCCTGGGGAGGATTAGTTAGAGAGGGGCCGTATGTACGTGGTTACAGAGAAGCTATCTGATAGGCTGAGTGGAAGCTTCCCAGTGTGGCTACTTTAGGTTCATCCACATTCTGTAGGTGAACCTGAGGGACTTTGGTGGAATCTCAGTTTGGTTTGACATGTGGCCTCATGAGGAGGGAGTAGATGGAGCTTACATCTCCCCAGGGAAGGAAATCTCCCAACAGCTAGCAATATGCCCAACCATATTCTCCTGTGGTGCTGGGTAGGAGATCAAGCCGCAGTTCTTCAATCATTACAGAAAGCAGTTGGTATTGCACAGCATGGTGTGTTGCTAAGTGATGTATTCAGTGTTAGCTGTATCCCTTGTAGCTTTGACTTATGATGGGCTTACTTGTGTATGTAGCCCCGTAAGCACCACAACTGGTCCATTGTTTTGTCAATAGATATTAACCGCCCTCCACCCTTTTTGGTATAAGGAATATGGACAGTGCCAAACACAGGAGATATTTAATCCACGGGTCTTGAATGAATAAGCATTGTTATGTTATGAGCATTGTTATGTATGAGTTGTCATGGAAACAGGGAGTGTTCCCCAGGGCATGCACATCTAGGAATAGAATTGCTATGCCTCAGGTGCCTCCGGTTTGGCACCATTGGCATTGGGTCTGTTTTTTATCATTGGGGAGGGCTGTGCTGTGTAATCTAAGGTACTAATCGGCATCTTTTCTCTACTCATTAGATGCTAGAGGCACCCTCTGCTTATAGTCTTGTTTGTCAACAATATCCATAAGGGGGTTGGGAAGATGGCTCAGTTGGGAAAGTTCTTCCTGTGTTATCGTGAGGACCTGAGTTCAGGCACCAACACCCAGGTAAAATCCAGGCATGGTGGTTCATGCATGTAGTCCAGAACTAGGGAGGCAGAAGACAAGAAAATAACTGGGTTTGCTGGCTAGTCAATAAAGGACAGTTGGTGAGTTTGAGGTTTGGTGAGAGAGTCTGATTCAAAAACTAAGACAGACAGATAGAGTGATGACTTAGTGGGTAAAGTGCTTGCCCCACAGATGTGAAGAACAGAGCTAGGATTTCTAGCACCCATGTAGATGCCAGATGGGTGTGGTAAGCCTGCCTGCAATCTCAGCAATGGGGATGCAAAGCCAGGGGACCCCAAGGCTACCTAGGCTAGCCTAAACGGCAAGCTATGGATTCAAATGAGAAACACTGCCTCACTATCTACAGTGGAGAACTAGCAAAGATTTGTAGCATCAGCACCTGGCCTCTGTACACATACACACACACACACACACACACACACACACACACATACACACACAAACACAAACACAAACACACACACACACACACACACACTTGTCCACACAAGAGGGAACATGTATGCATGTGAACACACACACCACACACACATATACAAGCAAAAAATATTAAGGTGGTAAGGGAAGGGCATATCTAATTACAACTGATATTGACCTCTGACCTTCACACACACACACACACACACACACACACACATATACACAGTACACATTTGCCTAGGCTCACACACATCAACATGTACATGCACACAACTATTTTTAAATATTTAAATTAAAATATTGTGTGTGTGTGTGTGTGTGTGTGTGTTCACACAAGCTTGTGTTTGAGACAAGGTCTCACTTTGTAGCACTGGCTGGTTTAGAACTCATTACAAGCCAAGGCTGGCTCAAACTACTGGCAATCCTTCTGCTCAGCCTCATGGGTGCTTAGGATTACAGAAATGGGCTACCACACCCAGCCCCACACTTCCTGATTACAGGAATTCTCATTCTATTTCCTTGGGGTGAGCAGACACTGCTGGGCTGTGGTGGCTACAGAAAAGCCTGGGGCCTGACAGAAATAGAAAAGCCAGCGAGATGGCTTAGTGGATAAGGATACTTGTTTGTCACCCAGCCTGATGGCCTGATCCTCTGGACCGGGTTAGTGGAAGGAGGAAACTGACTCTTGCAAATTGTTTGCTGGCATTTACACAGCACACTGAGACCACACACACACACATTCACATAAACAAACAAACAAACAAACAAACAAATAAATAAATCTAAAACTTTTCTAATAGAAACAAGTTCAGATGCCTAATAGGCAGTGATTTTTCAGGAGTGGACAGGAAGCTCCCAGAGGTTATGCCTCAAGCAGGGCTGAGACAGTAAACAAGTTCACACAAGTACAATCGTCAAGCCCTGACCCGACACAGAGGTTGTGTGGCAACATGTCTGGAAATAGCCAGAAATGGTCCAGCTGGAGAGAATCCGAGTGTGTCCCTACACACGAAGGAGCAAATGCGATGTCCATCAGGAGAAAAGTTCAGCCAAGTAGAACAGAGCTGAGAACTGAGTGGTAAACAGTCACTGTGCTCCGGGCTCCTGTCTGTGGAAGGCCAGCTTCCTTCAGGAATCTCTGCTAAAGAGTAGGGCGGGCCCTCAGTACCACCCAGCAGAGTGGCTCACCACCTGGCTTGCCTGGAACTGAGGCAGGGTGGCTCATTATCCTGGCTTTCCTGGGACTGAAGCAAGGGGCCCCACCATCCTGGCTTTCCCAGGACTGAGGCGGGGGTCCCACCATTTTGGCTTGCCTGGGACTGAGACAGGAAGGCCCACCCACCACCTGGCTTGCCCAGACTGAGACAGAGTGGCTCACCATCTCGGCTTGCTGGGGACTCCCAGGGGCTTTGATGAAACTGACAGTATCCTAAGAAGTTAATAGAATCAATGGGCTTCAGCCTCAGGGTGTGTAATAAATGCAGTCACAGATGCCGTCTTGGCACCTACTAAATCAGACACTTGCAGACTGAGAACTGTATCAAAGATTGAGAACAGGGCTGGCTAAGAAGCCTCATAGGGTAAGGCATTTGCTTTGTAAGCAGGAGGACCAGAGTTCGGATCCCCAGACCTCACATAAATACTGGTTGGGCACGGTAGCTTGCCTGTAATCCCAGCACTCAGGATGCAGAGAATCCCTCGAGGAGGCTGTCTAGCCAGACTACATGAATCAGTTCCGGTGAGAAAGCCAATGTATAAGGTGGAAAACAGTGTTAGAATGTGCTCAATGTCAACCTCTGGCTTTCAGACACAAGTGCATATGTGAGCATGCCACACACATGTCTTTATAAAACAAAACAAAACAAGAGATTGGAACGGGGGGGGAGAGAGAGACTGGTGTGAACAAAGCTTATCTGAGGGCATCCTAACTCCAAAGACTTCACTTTCTATCTAGTATGGCCGGGGCTGCTTTGTTCTCTCCTGAGTATATTAGCCCTCTCCTGGGTGAGTTAAGCCTAGCATCTGTTTAATTAGCATATTCAAATTGTGCACAAGGGTGCGCTTTGTTATGGTATTTGCATACACGTAGACTGTATTTCAGTAGTGGTCACCCCGTTGCTCACTTGCCCTCCCATTCCCACTGATGTCTTTTCTCAATTCTCCTCCCTTCTACTTCTCCCCATGTACGTGTGTGTGAGTGCATGCATGTGTGTATGCATGTGTGTGTGATGCAATTAATTTAACTAGCGTTACTTACACAAATACAGGTGGAGGTTTGGTTTTTTGTTTTTTGTTTTTTGTTTTTGTTTTTTTTGTTTTTTTACAGGAACTTGGCAACCTACTAGTAACTGCACCGATGAGGAAAATGTCTCTCTGCATCCCCCAAGCAACCATTATCAGTTTATAGATCCTCAAGGAGGCAGCAGTTTCCATCTCCCTAGAGATACAAACAAAACTCAGAGGACAGTGTCATGTCTTTCATATGTGAACTTATGAATGGAGAACCCTCATCCCCAATATCATTTCGGTCGAGCTCTTACCTTGGGTCACTGTCTACCTGACCCAGCACTCTGGGGCCAGGTACCAAGCAAGTACGTAAGCACAGACACATTCGTTTCTTTCTGCTCTTGACTGAAATGGGATGCAACTGCCTGTCGCAAGCTCTTATCACTGTGATGCCCCCACTAGGATGAGCTACGATCTGGAATTTTAATCTCTTTCTCCATAAATTGTTTCTTGATAGGACATTTTATCCCAGCAACAGAAAGAATGTTGAAAGCAATAGGTTGAAGAGGAATGCTATGAAATGCTGGGTTGTGAACTCAGCATGAACTCAGCAACTGGGCCTAATCTACACAAGACCTGCACCAGGGTCAAGACAGACAAAATCCCAGCATCTGTGGTAGAAGATTTCCAGGATCCACCCCTTGCTCTTAGCAACAGGCTGTTGCTGTGGGAGGGGAATCATGCTTTTTTGACGATATGACCACAGTTGGTTTCCCATGCATGGTCCCACATCATACATATGTGACCAACACTATTGGGACTTGGTGGGCTATTTAAGTTTTTAAGAAAAGCCTTAATGCTGGAAAGTGTGTGTTTGGGGGAACACCTGGGGAGTTTGAGGGATAGGAATGGAATGGGGTAGACAAGATCATATTTATTTAATTGGATACATGTATAAAACTATCAAAAATAAAGAAAAATTTAAAGTAGAAAAAAATTTTATTTCTGCCAGATGGTTACATTGTCCAGACACAGAAACCCTCAGCATCCAGGTCCCATCATTTTGGCATGCCTCCCTCCCCGCAAGTGCTTTGTTACATTTGATAAAGGATCTCTCTCATACAGCCTAATCTAACCTGCAACTCACTATGTAACCAAGGATAACCTTGAATCCCTGATCCTCCTTCTGAGGGCTGGGATTATAGGAGTGTACCATTGTACCATACCTAACAAAATCTTCAAGCACTAATGTAGAAATGTTCTTGTGGGTGAAAATGCAAGATAATCAACTAAGAATTTATGTCTGGTGTCACTTTTTAAATAACAAAATGTTCATTTGCTTGTTCCTTAAAAGTGGCCATGTGGAAATTCAACAACAAATAAACAGGGATTAAGGCTGAGCCTCCTGACAAGGGATAAAATTTACTAATCCAAGCAAATCATGAGACCCTTTCATTCCCTTTGACCTAGTAATTTGACTTCCAGAAGTTCTTTCTAGGGAATTAATGAGGCGCACACAGACAGAGCTGAACAGAGGTTGGGCGTTCCATTTTCCACTGGATCAGTGAAATGTCAGAACATTTTTCCTTCCCAGAGCCAAGCCAGTGCTCCATCATCTTCTTAGGAGGTCTCTACGGCTACACAACCCCACCATTTCACATCCTTCACTTTCTTCGGGGGAAAAAAGCTGCTGACTGAATTCCTTACAGAGAAACAGCAAGCATTCTGAGATCAGTCTGGACTCCACCAGAGACAGAGAGCCCTTGTGGGTTGAGTTGTACCCACCCCTAACCCCTCCACCCCTACACTCTCCCTACATCCAAAATCACACGTTGATTTTCTGAATTCCCATGCCTTAGACTATGCCTGTATGCAAAGATCTTGAAGGAGGTAATTAAGGTCAAGCAAAATCATTAGGCTGGGCCCCGACCCAATAGAACTGGTGGTTTCATAAGAACAGAGGAAATTTAGACACAGACAAGCACAGAGGAAAGTCCGTGTAAGGACACAGGGAGAAGGCAACCAACTGAGGAGAGGTGCCTCAGAGGGTACCAGCCCTGCTTCTGCCTGGCCTCAGACATCAACCTCCAGGTCTATGAAAAACTTTCCATCATTTAAGCTATTGTCTGTGATACCTTGTTATGGCATTCTTAGCTGGCCAGTAAATGTTGACTATAAACATGTACAGATGTGTGTATACACGTACATGCACTCACGCGTGCATGTGCACACACACACACACACACACACACACATACTTGGTATTGTTTGATTTTTAAGACTTTTGTTGTGGAGCTGAGGAGATGGCTTGGTTAGCAAAATGATTTGGTACACAAACATAAGGATCTCAGCCCACATCCCTAGCATTCAAGCACAAAAGACCAGTTCCCAGTGCCTACCATGATAGACTGTACCTTCAAACTGTGAAGCAGTATAAACCCATTTTCTTTAATTTGGTTTTGTTAGGATTTTGTTGTTTTTTTGTTCTGTTAGGGTTTGGTTTTTGTAACAGGGTCTCCATACTAGCCTTTACTGCTCTGGAACTTGCTATGAAGCTGGCCTCAAACCCACAAAGCTCTGCTTGCTCCTTCTGCCTCTTAAATGCTGAGATTAAAGGTGACTGCCACCATGCCCAGATTATCTTACAACTTAACAAGTAACTAGAAAAGACATGAAGACAGGAGGGTGTAGTGAAAAAGATAAACAGGAGACTGGAGAGGTGGTTCCGGGATTAAAGAGCACATGCTTTTCAATCATGAGAACTGGAATTTGGTTCCCAGAGTCTATGTCAGGCAACTCACAAAATGCCTGTAACTGTGGCTCCAAAGGATCCAAAACCCTCTTCCAGGCTCTGCAGGCATCCACATGAACACATGTACAAACATGGATACATGGATAAACATAAATAAATTAAAATCTTTAAAATGTAAGATAGATTGTAGCTGGGCACGGCATTGTCTCCTCCTTTAAATACAGTAGACCAGGAGGCAGCCTGGAGGTAGACCAGTAGGATCTTTTACATTCAAAGCCAGCCTGCACTATATAGTGAAATCCTGTCTCAAAAACTGAAGGCTGCAGCAGAAGAGATGGCTCAGTAGCTAAGAGTTGAGTTCCCAGTGCTTAATAATTTTATGGTTTGGGGGGCTGACAAGATGGCTCGCTGTGGTAAAAGTGCTTGTTGCACAAGCCTGATGACCTGAGTTCAAAATGCAGAATCCATGTAATAAAGCTGAATGCGGTAACACACATCTGTAATTCCAGCACTCTTAGAAAGAAATAGGAGGTAGAGAGCCAGGAGTCAACACAGTGGCAGAAACAAAAAGAGAGACTCCATGGCGCCATTCTGCACGTCCCTTTGCTTCCCTCTTAGCAAGGGGTACTTTTCTAAAGCTTGGACGAGGCTAGACTGTCATTTCTAAAACTATTTTGGCATGGCCTATCTTCTGGCTTCTCTGCGTATGCTCATGTGACTAAGTTTTGTACTGAGTTCTATAGGTGGAGTCAGTGTGTGTATGTGTGTGTGTGTGTGTGTTTGTGTGTGTGTTTGTGTGACTGTGTTTGTGTGTGTGTGTTTGTGTATGTGTGTTTGCATGTGTGTGTTTTTGTATGTGTGTGTGTGTGTGTTTGTGTGCGTGTATTTTGGGGGTTAAAGAAGCACAGAGTTCTCTGAGAGAGACTCAACAAGGTGGAAAGAGAGAACCAACTTCCAAAAGAAGTCTTCTGACCTCTACACATACCATTTGCACACACACACACACACACACACACACACACACACACACACACACCCTAATACTAATAATAAATAGAAAATTTTAAAAATATGTTTTTATGGCCTGAAAGGAGAGGCACCCAGAACACTGGCTGGGTTGTTCTCTTTCCGAGAAAGCCAGTCTCTTCCTGAGCTGGGTGGCGGCATGTATATATTGCTTGGATTTCAGTCCACGACTTAGCTCATTAATCAGGGAAAAAAATTCCGAGGTGGGTTGTTGAAGCAAAGTTTTATCTGGCACCTGGACCAGATGTTGACATTGAAACTATTTCTGAAAGACTGAGAGTCTCCTGTCAGAGTCTTCGACCACCAAAATTCCTTTTCTATTTATTTAGGTTAGGCTCAAGTCTTCCCCGCACTACCAGATGTCTTCTTGAAGAATCCAAGAGTAACCGTGTCTGGTAGGACTATAATTCGAGCCTATGTATGCTATTTTTAATGTCTTTTTTTGTTTTTCTTTCGAGACAAAGGTCACATGTAACTCAGCCTGGCCTCAAACCTGCTGCGTACCTGTATATGAACTTGAATTGCTGATCAATCTGCCGCCAAGTCCCAAGTGCTGGGATTATAGGTATGCACCATCACACACAGTTTACTCAGGGGTGGGGATCAAACCCTGGATTTCATGGATACTAATTAAGCACCCATTGAGTTATCCATATCTCAGCCTTGTTATGAATTTTCTGCTAGACATGTCTAGTTTTTGTGAGCTTTTGTTAACTGCTATTTTAATTTGGTATTAAGAGAAACAGATGGGATTAGTTTTAATAGTGATTTCATTTAAAACAAGGTTTTAAATACACCACCACATCAACGTGCAATTACCATAACACCGTTAATGTCGCACATTACATCTTTACACTTGATAAGTCTGGCTACTGATTGAGAGCTCTTGCTGACTGAGGTGGAAGGAAGGTCCCAAGAAATTCTACAAAGCTGTCTTTCGACCTCTCCACATGTTCCACATGCATCAAAAGCACATATCCAAACCGAGCACATGGTATGCAAAAATTCTACTACAGAGCAACCCAGGAGGAAAATTGAAGCTAGGGACTAAAGAAGGGTTTTATTACACCTGGCAGGAAAGCTGGCAAATACAAAACAGAAATACATAGACTTGACTTCATGGAAATTGAAGATTTTTATTATTGGGGAAACTTCCATATAAATTAAGACTTCAGTGGTCAACTCAGGTAAGGTTGACAGCAGATAAACTAGTATGGAAGTCAACCACTTTCCATAACACAAGGAGTGAGATGGGGAGGCTGGAGGGATGGTTCAGTGGTTAAGAGTGCTCACTGCTCTTACAGAGGACTCTAGTTCAATTCCCAGCATTCATTTTGAGTGTCTGCAGGAATTTGCTGCAGCCTTCATGCCTCCGAGGGTGCTGTACACATATGTTCACATGCACACACAGAAAAGCACACAAGTTTAAGAAAAGAAAGGGATAACTGTCTCTACAAAAGGGACCCAATCCTCAGCAACAGACATATTGATTGATTGCCTGATCATATGTAAGCATTGTAATGGCACACATATTCTCACAAGTATATACAATTAATGCATATCTATTAATGATGGGAAGATGTATCAGTTGGAAAAGTGCTTGCTGTGTGAGCATAAGGACCAGAGTTCAAGCCATAGAACCCAACTTTTTTTTTTTTTAAAAGTCAGGCATGGTGATGTATGCTTGTAATCCTAGAGTCAGATGTGAGATAGAGCCAGAATTAGCAGGAAGCTTGTTCTACATCCTGAACATATGTACTGTGGTGTATGCACTCATACAGAGATACGCTAAAAAGCAGGGTAGATTTCAAGTGTTCTACACACACACACACACACACACACACACACACACACGATAAATAAATGAGGCAATACATAACTAGCTTAATTCAGTCATCTCATTTAACCTATATCTACTTCAAAAATCATGTTACACCTCAAATATATGTATCATATAATTTGCCAATTGAAAAATGAGTAAGGTTGGAGAGATGGCTCAGTGGTTAAAGATGCTTGATGCCCAAACCTGATGACCCATGTTTGACTCCCAGAACCTACACGGTGGAAAGAGACAACTGACTCCCTCAAGTCTTTCCCTGACCTTCACACATATGTACATGTACACACAGATATGTGCAGACAGATACATGAATTTAAGAAAACAATTTTAAAATCAACAAAAAATGTTTGTTGAAGGAAAAGTTTCCAGAGAGCTGCCTTGCCCTATCCACCATCTATGGACACCAGGAGAACATGATATCCATCACCAGAGGCTGAGAGTTCTGGCACCTTCAGCTTGGCCTTGCAGCCTGTGAGAAATCCGTTTCCACTGTTGACAAGCCACACGGCCTGTGACCCGAGATGGTGACACGTGCTCCCAGTAGTTCCCACTGGACTTCAGAGGAAGGAATGATGTCATATTGTGGATACAGATACACACTGCTGTCATGGTTTGTTCAAAATGTCAACTTGACACAACCTAGGATCATCTGGGTAGAGAGTTTCCAGTCTCCAGAGGGGTTGTCTAGATCTGGTTGGCCAGTGGGGTGTTGTTTGTGAGGAGTCTCTTGCTTATGTTAACGTGAGAGGACTTAAGCCAGGTTAGTATCATTCTCTGGTTTGGGGTCCTAGACCATATAAAAGTAGAGAAAGCTAGCTGAACACCAGCATGCGTGCCTTCAGGCCTCTCTGTTCTTGCCTGTGGATGTGATATGAGGAGCTACTTCAGAGTCCTGATGCCTTTGCCTCCTCACGGGATGAATTGTAACCTGGAATTGGGAGTCAAGTCTATGTTGCTTTTGTCAGAGTGTCTTTTCAGGAACAGAAGTGACACTAAGGCAACCACTATGGCCCCGCAACCCTCAGCACCTCTACTGTTACTGCTGCCCATAGCCACAACCTACATGGCCACTCAGCTTCCTTTCCCTTCCCACCTTCTAGAAGATTCCCCTTTCCCTTCTCATTCACAGCTGTCAGTTATTTCTCTTGAGATCCATAGGAAAAAAATGAAATCATACAGAAAACAAAATGATCAGTGTTTTCCCTAGACTCCACAACAATCTTTTTTACAACAGGAACATTTTATTAAAATTGGAGGCGGGGTATATGCCGAGCTGGGCTGTTTTCTGAACTGCATGCATTTATTTATTTATTTTTCAGAGCCTGGAAAATTCCATGCTCAGAAGCTCTTTCCTCACCCCCTCCCATCTCTCCTGAGCTGAGGTTTCCATGACAACAGCCTGAGCTTGCATCCATTACCCACATCAGGTAAAGGAAGAGGACAGAGAGTTCCTAATGCTGAGATGTTTTGATGCAGATATGGGGAGGGTTTCATGGTAGGCTCAAGTCTACTGCCCCCCTCAACCTGAGTTTGTCTAAGGCTCCCTGTTTTGAACTCAGTCTCATCTAGAATAGGTCCTGCATCCTGTTGTCAGTTTCTTGTCAGGGGAAATCAACACACACACCCAGGGACAGTTATGAGGGGAGGGTATGATGTTCCTCAGGCTGAGCTAGGAGAAGAAATTAGGTAACACAGTACTGTGGACATACAGTGAGTACAGGATAGCCTCTAATCCAGTGATTCTCAATCTTCCTCATGCGGACACTTTAATACAGTTCCTCATGTTGTGGTGACCCCCCACCCATAAAATTATTTTCTCTGTTACTTCATAACTGTAATTTTGCTACTGTTGTGAATTTAATATAAATATCTGGTATGCAGATATCTGAAATGGGACCCCTGTGGTGTCATGACCCACATGTTGAGAGTCACTGCTCTAAGAGTTTCTAATGAAAAGCCCTTTTGGAACCCAAGAATCAGAATATTCTGTCTGTCTGTCTATCTATCTATCCATCCACCCCCTCCTCTTTGACTCTCTGTCTCACTGACTGTCTGTCTGTCTCTATCTATGCCTCTCTGTCTCTGTCTGTCTGTCTGTCTCTGTGTTTCTGTCTCAGTCTCTCAGTCTCTCAGTCTCTCTCTCTCTCTCTCTCTCTCTCTCTCCCTCTCTCTCTCTCTCTCTGGCCTGGAACTTTCTATGTTGACCTGGCTGGCCTTGAACTCACAGAAATCCATCTGCCTCTGCCTTTCAAATGCTAGAATGAAAGGTGTGTTCTACGGTGTTCAGCCAAAGACTCTGCATTTCTGACAGAATGATGTTTTTGTTCTTTATTTACTTCTGAGAGTTTCACACTTAGGTAATGTGTTGTGGTTCCATTCACCCTCATTATCCCCTCTTAGCCCCCATCTTCCTTGCCAGCCAGTTTTTGGGTCGTGAGATGGTCACAGCCACTATGTTTTCATCATGGCGACAGCCATACTTTGTTCACACAATAGCTTTTCATGGCACTCCTTATTCTCTGGCTTTTAGAATCTTTCCAGCTTCTCCTCTACAATATCACTTAGGTTTTGAAGGGGGGAAATAGATGCCTCATTTAGGACCGAGCTCCCAATAGTCCCTCATTCTCAGAGTTGCGACCAGTTCTGAATCTCTGCCTTGTTACTTCCTGCACAGAGAAGCATCCTGTCCAGACTGTGAATTTTAAAGAACTAATGGTTATTGGTATGCTTCCCCCTCCCTACACACACACACACACACACACACACACACACACACACACACTCCTCACTCCACTCCAATACTCATTTACATATGCATATGCTCATGAATATAAATGATTCCTACTCCTAAGGAACAACAGGTCCCGGAGGTAATTACAGCTGACTTCTTTGCTTAAATGATGCTAACAATTCTTTGTTTTTTGATTTTTGGTTTTTTGAGGGGGTACTTTTTGCTATACCAGTATGGAGAATGAGGGGTGGGCTGTTTTCTGGGTAGAGAGGAGGTGTCTTTGGGGCCTTCCTTTGGGATTTAACCATACAATATCTTGAGTCTTGCACACACTGCCTGTAGGAAATGCAAACGATTGCTTCGAATATATGTACATAGATATACAAGACAGACAGAAAATACGAAGAAATAAAGCTGTAATTCTTCTCATCTCCCTAGCTATGGTTTCAGCTTGGGATGTCATCTGAGATTGTGAGGCATTGCCCCGAGTCTGACAGGGATTGTGTGTAGGAATCTGAAATGTGTGAGCAAGCAAACAATAGCATTCACTTTGGGATGAGAACACCAGAGAATGAGGCAGCCAGTATTTCACCCCTACCCACTCACCCCTAGCCCCCAAAGCGAAAACAAATTGAAAAGCTAAGGAAGACAGACTTGGAAGGATATAGCTAGTAGTCCTGACTGCTTTTATGGTTTGGAAATACTTGTCTTCCCAACAGAGGCCAATTGAGATACTTCCAAGAAACCCAACCGCTTCCTGCAGGGGGAGAGATGTATGTATTGCTTGGTTTATTGCCGAGCGCCAAGCTAAATGAACCACGGTGAGTCCATGAACTAAGTACGATCTGTTGATGGGGGCCAGGAAACAAAGTTCAAAGACTCCTTTTTAAAGAGCACAAGTTTCCAATTAGAAACTTGCTCATTCCTGATCAGCCCAGTCACAATTCAGACCTGGCCCAACCCCTTCCTTAAATGGAATCGGGGGTCTTAATGAAGACTAGGGTTTCTGAGAGGAGGAACCGTGAGTGCTTTTTTTGTTTAAGCTCTCTTTTGAGTCTAGCAGCGGATAATACTGGAGGAGAATATGTGTGTGTCCATGAGGAGGGAAATGCCTTATTCAAAGCAATCCACAAATTAACGAACATAAAGGGTATTCACTGTGATTACATAAAACTGAAAAGGTTGGGACCCTGAAACGTTTGAATGAATAGCCTCCTGGGTGAAATTGTCATATTGGGTAGTCTAAAGAATTCCATCCCTTTCCCAAAGAACATAAGTGGATCCAAAAGCTAAAAACATCATGGTGAGTTCTTCCTAACTACATTCTTGTAGATAGCCTTATACCTCTGAGTATATGGGCAACACAAACTGGAATCAGTGGGCTAAAAAATAATGACAAGAATTTGATGCCAGCCTGGTCTACAAAGTGAGTTTTAGGACAACCACAGGGAAACCCTGTCTTGAAAGACAACAGTAATAAAGACATTGGGATGTAGGAATAGATCTGGGAGGAGTTAGAGGGGAGAGAGAAAAGTGAATATAATCAAAATACTTAGTAGGTATGCAAGAAATTCTCAAAAAAACCCAATTAAAATATTAAAATGTTAAACTAAAATTAAGTCCTCCAGGAATCTGAAAGGGAATTGGTGAAAGAGAAAATGTATGACGTTTGAGAAATAGGAGCAGATTTTCTAACCTACTTGTCCTTTTATAAACTTTTTATTTATAAATTGTGTGTATGTGTTCATTCACCCATGTGTAGACCACATGTGAAGGTCAGAGGAAAACTTTTACGGAGTTGGTTCTCTCATTCCACATTCACTTGGTTCTGGAGCTTGAGATCAGGTTGTCAAGCTTACACTGTAGTGGGTTAAGCCTGAGCCATCTCTCCAGTCCATACAATCTACATTCAGTTCAACAAGTGAAAGCTAAAGGTAGAAGCAAACCGAGTATGTATGGGTGAATGGTGAGGTGGTTACTTTGCATATCAACTTGACACAATGTAGAACAGCGCAGTGAAAGAGTCTCAGTGCGAGACTCTCTAGATCAGGCTGGTCTGTGGATATGCTGGTGAGTGAGGGATTTTCTCATTTGAATTGAGGTGGAAGACTCACTCTGAATTCGGGCAGCCCCATTTTGTGAGCCAGGTCCTGGGAAGAATGGAAAGGAGACATAGGACTAAGTACTAGAATTATGCATTGTTTCAATGCTTCCTGCCCTTGACTGTGGGTGTGATGTGACTAGCTGCTTTCATTTCCTACCTCGACTTCCCCAAAGTGAGGAAGTCTAATCTGGAATTGTGAGCTTCACAAACCCTTCCTCTTCTACTTGCTTTAGTCAGAGTGTTTTAGCATAGCCACAGAAAGGGAAACCAGGATGACGGAAACAAATGAAATGTGGTCAATTCACACATTGGAACAAAAGGGAGCTCTGACACAGTGCAGGGCAGGTGAGCCCTGGAGACATTGCTGCAAAGAGAAAGCAGCCAGTCCAGTCCAGCACACAAAAAGACACATTCTGCATGCTTTCACTTATAGGCAGGACTTGGCCTTGTTAAACCGGTAGCCACAGAAAGTACAATAGTAGTCGGATGGGGAAGGGAGGGAGGTGAGAATAAAGAGGAAAGGAAAGTGTTCTGTGAGTTGTCTTGGTTTCTTTTCCTGTCACTATGCTAAACTATTCTGATAAAAGCACCTTAAGAAAGGATTTATTCCATCTCACAGTTGGAAGCACAATCCACCATGATGAGCAAGCCAAGATGGTAAGAACTTGAGGCAGTTGTTCACAGCTCATCCACAGTCCAGGACAGAGAGCAGTGAACACATGCATGCTCCCTTGTGTGTGGACTGCTCAAGCTCTTCTTTGCTGGAATACAGTTCCCTGCCTAGGGAATGTGTCGCTCATAGTGGCTGGATCTTCCCACGTTAATTGACTTAATTAAGCAGCCCTCCACAAATACAAGCCAACTCGATATTGACAGTCCCTTATTGAGATGTTCTTCCCAGGCTTTTAGTTTATGTCAAGTTGACAATCAAAGCTAGCCAGCGTAGGGGCAGAATCTACTTGTCCAGACTTCCCAAGGCCAGGCTTTTACACAAAACAAAACACCCCCAGTAACAAATTATCATTGTCTTATCAGGGGAAAACACAATTGACAGAGTTGGCAAAGGTGAAGGGAAGTCAGACCCCTTTCTTTGGACCGTGCTTGGCTGAGTAGGGGATAGGCATAATCTATCTGGGAAGCATTTTAGCAATGAGCATCTAGGCTTTCACATGCTTTTGATTGACCATTCTGTTTTCCAGCACAAGGTTAACAAGTAACTCAGGAAGGCTTGCGTATCTGCAGGAAGACATTGTAAGACTGTGAACGAGGTGGAAAATCAGAAGCCGATACATAGAACGCATGCGCAAGCGGAGTGCCTGCCGCATGCTGCAGTGTGACACAGCATTTTAAAGCCAAGGGAAGGTGGCTCTTTTGAAAAGTGAACACAGAAAGGGGATCGGATGTCAGCATTGAAGAATGTCATTTGTCTCTGTAATGTATGCTATATTGATAAATGCCATGTGTTGTTTGAGCTCGCTGTGAAGCTGGCTCTGAGATTGGGGTCGGCCCCTCCCGTTTCAGACTCAGGCATGTTTGGCTCAAAATGTCTTCCAAGGCCCCTTGTCTGAGGCTGCGCTGGCCCCACCTCTGTGAAAGGGAGGAAAGAGAACAAAATAGGCAAAAATTAAAAACACTGTGCCCTTGCAGACTGCTAGAAGGTGAACCATTCCCAGCAGAAGAGTGACTATTGGTTAACCTTATGATGTAGCAGTGGCTACAATGGAAAAGATTAAAAACCAGAGGTTCAGACATGGGAAGCTCAGTGATGGAGAGAGAGAGAGAGAGAGAGAGAGAGAGAGAGAGAGAGAGAGAGAGAGAGAGAGAGAGAGAGAGAGAGAGAGAGAGAGAGAGAGAACAACCAGGAAATGACAGCCTCTGCTTCCCCAGTCAGTTTCTGATGGATGCTTGCGAATACCTGACTTAATGATGTCATCTCTATCCCTGTTCCCTTCCAGGAATTCCAGCTCACTGCCTCAGTGGAGCTTCCCAGTCGATCTCTGCTGGCTCTTCTTAGGGCCTAGCTTGATGGTGCTTTGTTTTGCTCTCTGTCTCTCATTAACTCAATACTTATTCTTTAATTTGGGCTTTATATATATTTATATAAAATAAGTTCACTCAGACAAAAAATAGAAAGTATTTTGTAGACTTCACCTAATCCACTACTGAAATTTTTTATCTGTAAACTCATTTAATTAAGTCTATTATTATTATTATTATTATTATTATTATTATTATTATTACTGTTGTTAGTTTTTGGGGGAGGAGGGAGCAGTTCAGGGTCTCATTACTCTAAGCTGCCCTGGAAGATTGCTCTGTATCAAGGATGAGCTTGGACTCCCTTGTCTCTCCCTATCAGGGACTGGGATTATAAACACCCAGCTTGGTTAACCCTTTAAAAAGAAACTGAAAGAGAGCTGGGGATATAAGTAGGTTGATAAGAGTCCTTGCCCAGCATTCACAAAGACCCAGTTAAATACCCAGTATCATCAGGTGTGGTGGGGGCACACGTGTAATCATGTAATAATAATCAGAAAGTGTGGACAGGAAGCTCAAAAGTTCAAAATTATCATAGATGCTGTATTAAATTTTAGGCCAGACTGGGGTACAGGAGACCTTATCCAAAAATAAAAGACAGTAAGCAAACAAATATCCAACAAGCCCCCAAAATTATAGCACCAAAAATCATTCACTTACACACATTCTAGACTAGTGCAATCCAATAGGAAGAACACTTCAACAACAAAAATCATGCCGTTAGTCCTTGCAATTAAAAACAACAGGGGTCGAAGAAATGGTTCAGTGGGTAAAGGTACTTGCTGTCAAACCTTTTGACATGGGTTCAATCCCCAGGGCCCACCAGGTAGGAGAGAACCAGCTCCTGTAACTTTGTCCTCTGACCTCCACCCAGGCATTATGGCAGACAAAAATCCTTCTGCATACACAAAATCAGTTAACTGTGTTTATTTAAAAAAATTTTAATACAAAAAGACAGAGAATTAAAAAACAGAAACCGTACACAGACTTGATCAATATGAAAATTATGAGAACCATTTCAAGACTCAACCTTTAGTGTGTGTGCTGTGGTGGAGACACTTCTGTTCAGAACAGCCAGCATTCAAGTGGCCGGTAGCCTTGAGTGGCCAGTGGCTACCATGAAGGCCAGCCTCAGGGAAAACATGCAGAGTTGTTTTCAAGCGAATATACATTCACCTTTAGAACCTGGAAAATTCCAGACTCTGCAGCTCTTTCTCCATGGAAACGCTGGCTGCAGTTTCCACGGCAACAAGTCCCTGCAATGACTGAAGATGAGGGCTCTTGAGCAACTCAGGGCCAAGTGTCCTGGCTGGGGGATGGGCTCGGCAGTCTCTCTTGTGAATACACATGCACAGTAATAATATTTGGGAAAGAAAAAAGAAAGACTGTTGGATAGGATCATTGCAAAATAAAACAAATATTGGCTTTTAGGAAAGTATTTTTTCTTACATTATTTACAACATTAGTGTGTGCTTGTGAGTGTGTTCTATGATGTGTGTGTGTGTGTGTGTGTGTGTGTGTGTGTGTGTGTGTGTTGGGGGGGGGTCAGAAGACAATCTGTGGAGGTCAGTTCTTGCCTTTCACCATGAGGAATCTGGGGATTGAACTCAGATCATCAGGCTTGGAGTCAAGCTTTTTACCCACTGAATCCTCAGCTCTGTTTTGAGACCCTGTTTAGCTATCAGAAACCACGAATCTCCCCCCTGAACTTCACTGTCACAAGCACATTTATTTCCCATTAATACATGAACACAAATGAGGAAAATTGACTGGGCCCCTCCCATTTCCAAGACTCCATATAAGGCAGTGGTTCTCAACCTTCCTAATGCTGCAGCCCTTTAATACAGTTAGTTCCTCATGTTGTGACCATCCCCAACCATAAAATTATTTCTGTTGCTACTTCATAACTGTAATTTTGCTACTGCTATAAATTGTAAGTATCTGTTCTGGAGGTCTTAGGCAACCCTTGTGAAAGGGTTGTTCAACCCCCTGTTTGAGAACCACTGATGTAAAGGAACCGGAATTACAGAAACAATTGCAAACAGGCAGAACCCCAGCTCTGAGAGCATGGGACAGATGCAAAGTTCATTCAAGAAGGAATCTCATCTCATTCATTATTTGTTGCACAGAGGGTTCATTGAATGCCTGCCACATACCAGGCATTATGTTAGAAAGAGGGGGATTGTCTAAAAGTAGCAATAGAAGACTTTGTCCCTTTAGACCTTATCTTGTAACAAGAGAGGTAGGTTGTAAAAGAACACAGAAAGTGGTGTAGGGGTGACGAGTCTTAGTTCATGTAAACCAACGAACCAACTAGAGTTTAGTGGGTAAAGTTGCAGATTGCCAAGCCTAGCTACCTGAGTTCTATCCTCAAGCCCCATTCATATAAGTTGTCTTCAGACCTTCACACATATACATCATGACACGTGACCACACCCCACAGCTAAATACATGTAAAAAATAAGGAAGGGTAAGATAAGAGTGAAGTGAAAGAGGGTTGATTCGGATAGTCAGAGATCTTTCTAGGGTGACAACAGAGGTTTGAATGATGGGAACGGGCATGGCACAGAAGTACATGTTGTTTGACACTATTCCTGGATAAACATAAGCAAATGTCTGCTCACCTCAGAGAAGAATCCATCAGCAGGCCAAATCAGGATACCACCTGTGATGGCTAATCTTGGTTTTGAACTTAACTGCATCTGAAATCCACTAAAATGCAGACTGCTAAGCATTCCTGTGAAGGACTTTCTTGGTTGGATTATTTGAAATGGGAACTCATCCTAATTCTGCATGGCTCCTTCTGGTGTCCATCCAAATATAAAGGACATGAAAGAAGGAAATGTTGCTTTTTTGCCTTCTTGCCCTCATTCTCCATAGAGTTGTGGCATTCCTTCACCAACAACTCTTGAGATCTCACTCTAGACTGAAGACTAGCAACTCTTCAGAAATCCTCTAGGCCAGCAATTCTCAACCTGGGGATCACAACTCTTTTGGGAGTTGAGCAACCCTTCCATGTGGGTCCCCTAAGACCATCTGAAAACACAGATGCTTATATTACGATTCATAACAATCACAAAATTACACTTATGAAACAGCAATGAAAATAATTCTATGGGTGAGAGTTACCACAACATGTGGAGCTGTATTAAAGGGGTCACAGCATTGAGAAAGCTCAGCATGATTTGCATTTCAGAGAGCTGCACGATGTATGGACAGCTGAACAAGTTGATGAATCTCCTCTCCTCAACAACTCTTACTGTTTATAAAATCTTGGGGGAGTTGAAGGTGGTGGAGCTGCAGCATCCTGCAAGTTTAGGAACTTCCTGAGACTTGTGAGTTGTTTACTTAAGGAGCTTGAGAACTTCCTGGGTGTTAATGAGCTTCCCTATGGGATGGAATGTTTCAATTTGGAGGAAAGTGCTATGCCAAAGTGCTCTTGTCCTGAAGTTGGAGCCTGCTTAGACTGTTCAAGGGGAGAGAGAAAGTGTTGCTGTAGTCAGGGTGAAGGAAACTACAGAGAGAAAAATGGCCTCTCTCTAGTAAGGTGCTCTGGTTGAAATGTGTGTCTCCTAATGGTTAATTTTCATTATCAACTTGACTAGATTTGGAACCTCCTAAAAGACCTACCTCTGGATATGTCCTTGTGGGTATTTATAAAGAGGTTTAGTTGAGGTGGGAAGACCTACTCTGAATGTGAGAATGCCCATCCTATTTGGGTTTAGGTTCTAGACTGAATCAAATGAGAAAAAAAGACATGAGTTCATATCCCCAGAACCCAGTTAAAAAGCAGAGAGTGAAGATTTATGCTTGTAATCCAAGAGCTGAAGAGGTGGGGACAAAAGTATGGCTGGGTCTTGCTGGCTAGCCAGCCTAGCCTACCTGACCAGTTCCAGATCAGTGAGAGAGACTGTCTCAAAAGAGAAGCTGTTTTATGACTCCCACTATGGCACATAAATGCCCTCAATGTTAAATGAGCCAAGGAAGGTGTAGGAACCCTAATGCCTAAAAATAATTCATATACCAAAAAGAACCACAGTTCAAGAATATTTTCAGCATTGAATATAGTTCTTCAAAATAAGAGAATAAATGAAAACACCATTGGACAAAACAGATAAGAGTAAGAATTATTAGAGTCGAAAAGATAAAGGCATAGGAAATGAAATCAACTGCAGAAGACATTTTCTTTTAGACGATAAGAAACAAGATCCATCCAAATAGGAAATTAAAAGCATGAGAAACATGGAAACCAGGAAGAAAAAAAAAGTCAAAGCCCAGTCACTGAGGCTTACGGAAGGAAGCCAGCCCTGCTTCGTTTGGATGGACGTGCTGATTTTGATAGGGACTTTGAACTCTGGTTGGGACCTGCTGAGATTAGCAGTACTACATTTGGAACTCTTGACAAAGACTAGCTCTTCCTGGGTTTGTTTTTCCCACAAGTGTGACTTTCAATAATATTTACAAAGGACACACCACCAGGGTGATGAGCCATGATAAGGAATAGCCTTCTTTGAGAACCACACTTATCTTTATTACATTTTATTTATTTACTTTTGTGCATACTTCTCTCTGCATGCCTTGTCACCTCTTGCACGTCAAATTCTGAAGACAACTTGTGGGAACCAGTTCTCTTCTTAAACAATGAGGGTCCTAGGGACCCAACTTCAGTATGGTCAGCATTTTTAACTGCTGAGTCACTCAATATCCCCAGCCTAATCTTTCTAAACACCACTCTTTATATCACTGGGTGTTTTGTTTTGTTTTGTTTTGTTTTTTGGCAAATGGTTCTTAATACTATCAGTTCTCAAATTGGGTAAATATCTTGAGAGCCCTCCAACAACAGAAAGGCCTTGTAGAACACAGACGTCTGCATATACCCAGAGGATGCATTATTTAAATAAAAGTTCACTGGGCCAGACAAAAGAGACTATTCTTGAAACACACACACACACACACACACACACACACACACACACACACACTGAGACAGAGACAGAGACACACACACACACACACAGAGAGAGAGAGAGAGAGAGAGAGAGAGAGAGAGAGAGAAGCTTCATAGAGACGTTTTATTTTCTGAAGTAGAATATCCTAGGAGTGTGTTTGACTCAAGTGAGTATTTATAAATAATTCTTAAGATACTTGGGAAAATATTTATAAAACAAAGTGACAAATCAAGCAATCCAAGCTAGGCTTGAAGACTGCTCCAGTGTTTTTCATCTACACAGACTTTAGCAGGTTGGGAACTGGAGAGATGGCTCAGTGGTTCAGTGCCCCATCTGATCTTTCCAAAGACCCAGGTTCAGTTCCCATTTGGTGGCTCAGAACCATCTATAACTCCTGGCCTCCAAGGGCGTCAGGGACTCATGTATTATGCATGCAGGCAAAGCACTCATACCCATAAAATAAATCAATCTTTTACCAAGTAAAAAAAAATTAATAGGTACTTGTCAGGTGACTGGCTTAGTTTTTTCATAACCAGAAAAGTGAAGGACCATTTTATAAAAGCTCTTCTGGCTCAGTGGATTTAGGGTGCTTGCCTTCAAGTCTGGCGATCTGAGTTTGATCCCTAGGGCCCAGATTTCAAAATAAAAAAAGAAGGTCACTACCTATTGTCCTCTGCCGTCCACATGTATACCATAGCACATGTGTGCTGCACACACACATTACACAATAAAAAAAATTTTAAATTATTAAAAGCAAGATAATTTATTTGAGACATCATTCAAAAAAATTAGGTAAATCTGGGGTGACTGTATCCCACGGAATTGTGGTTGGGCGGTGTGTGACCCACACATCTTCCATTTTTCCATTTGAGGGTGAAGAGTCTCAACTGTCCCTGAGCACAGTGACAGGTGTTCAGACAGTCCCAGCTGACATTCTCATTCCTTTCCTGCTGCACAGCAAAAGCTGCCTCGGCCCGTCCGAGGGTGCTGACAAACTCTACATCTTGAAATACTTTCATAGGTGGAGTACTTCAATTTTTAAAGGTTGTGGTAAGATACTCGAAACCTAAAACTTAGCAACTCGAGATCCCACCCGTAGCCGAGGAGCTATTGGCAATGACAGTTGCTGAGGGAGGGAAATTCAGTTTTCTTCAGAGATACAGGACATGAGAACCAGCTTGCCCGGAGGCTCTCCTGTCTGGAATTACAGGTAGGCCACCATGCCCATCCAGTTTTCATGTGGGGGTTGGGGATCCTTACCCTGGTCCTCACACTTGCATAACCAGATCTTTATCTATGGAGTCATCTCTCCAGCCTTTACAGTTGGAGCCCAAGCTGGCCTCAAGCTCACAAGCCTCCTGCTTCTACCTCCTCAGTGTGTCCTGCCCGTTTGCACCACCATAACCAGCTGGGCCTCTTAGTGATTCTTGTGAACGTTCATAAGGCTCAAATGAAAGTCCATTTGCTAGATGAGGGTTAGCTCATGGCATGGCAATCTGCAGGAATCTAATGTTTACTCTTCGGATGGATTTCTGCTAGTCGCTGAAGAATGAGCTCCTTTGTCACTCTCCTGATTTCTACCCTCTTCCATAACTGGGTAGATGTGACAGTCAGTTGGTGGGTTTTATGTTGTTGTCATTGTGTTTTTGTTTGTGTTTCTTTTTTTCTTTTTTATCTTCTTCCTCCTCCTCCTCTTCTTCTTCTTCCTCCTCCTCCTCCTCTTCCTCCTCCTCTTCTTCTTTTTCCTCCTCCTCCTCCTCTTCTTCTTCCTCCTCCTTCTCCTCTTCCTCTTCTTCCTCCTCCTCCTCTTCTTCTTCCTCCTCCTCCTCCTCTTCTTCCTCCTCCTCCTCCTCTTCTTCCTCCTCCTCCTCTTCTTCTTCTTCCTCCTCCTCCTCCTCTTCTTCCTCCTCCTCTTCCTCCTCCTCTTCTTCTTCTTCCTCCTCCTCTTCTTCTTCTTCCTCCTCCTCCTCTTCTTCTTCTTCCTCCTCCTCCTCTTCTTCTTCCTCCTCCTCCTCCTCTTCTTCTTCTTCCTTCTCCTCTTCCTCTTCTTCCTCCTCCTCCTCCTCCTCTTCTTCTTCCTCTTCCTCTTCTTCTTCCTCCTCCTCCTCTTCTTTTTCTTCCTCCTCCTCCTCTTCTTCCACCTCCTCCTCCTCTTCTTCCACCTCCTCCTCCTCTTCCTTCCCCTCTTCCTTCCCCTCCTCCTTCCCCTCCTCCTTCCCCCTCTCTCACCTTCTTCTTTTTTGCCTACACATGTTTACCTATACAATCTGGAAAAATCTCAATCTGAGATGTTTTCTGCCACTGCTTCCTCCTGTGCCCAGGCCAGTGACAGATGCCATGAAGATGGATAAGCTGTCTCTGTGCAGCAGGTATCTATTACTGACCAAAGCAAGGACCAAGTGAGGGATCAGGAGATGACCAGTGAGGGGTTGTCACTACACCCTCCCCATGTTTCCCGGAGTTCCCTTTGATATCATGCAAGGATTTCAAGTCCTCCAACAACAACTCACTGATAGAAAAAAAAACTCTCTACCCCCATGAAAAAAGTGTGATTTGGATAAGTTCATTCTCCTGAGGGCAGAGGTAGGAATTGGGTGAGGAGAATGGATGGTTGAATTGGGGAGAGGGGTGGATAAACAACTAGGATAGGAGATATTTACTGTCAGCCAGATGCTACATGTGGTTAGACACCATCAGCTTCGTTTGAATCAGGCACAAGTTTTGGAGTCCCCATCCATCCCCCTAACTTTAGTGAGCTTTCAAGGTGTGTTCAACTTGTCTCCCCTTAGACCTGATGGGCTCACACTCGCTATCTGAGTTGACATGTTTTCCTGCTAATTCTCATCAGAAAAGAAAGGACTAAGTGTGAAGTCCTTGGGTCTCTAATGTCACTGGGTAGTCTCTCTCCATGTGGTCCCTTGGCCATTTCATCCTTGTCTCTCTCCCACTCAATCCTGCATCCGATGCTCTCATCTTTCCCCATCCCCAACCTCTTTCTAGCCTATGTGCATACTGAAACATCAAGGGCTGGAAGGAAGCTGGGATGGGGATCGATCGCTCAGCAGGCTTGAGGTTTCCCTTGCAAAGAGGAAGAGCTTTGAAAAGGAAGAGTTCAGTAGAGATTTCCTCTGAATCTAAACATCTTCTCCTTTTAAGACTGGGGGAGCTAAGGACACTTCCAAGGCTCAGGAATCTCGTGCAACTTACAAGACTCAGAAAGCACAGGAAGTTAGGAACACCACAAGGCCCGTGTTTATGTAAAACAGGAAATGATTGCTGAGAGAGAGGAGATTCTTCAGTGTCACTGCCTGAAAATCATGCAGGGAGCTCACAGGATACAGGTTTCATGAGTAATAAGTAGCCTGTGTTGGGTAAGCTTTTCAGTGATGCAGCTGCCCTGGTCATTCTTGCTCCTGTAAGTTATCCCCCAAAATTCACTGGTTCACCAAGATAGACTCTGGTGAAATCATCTTTTTGTTGTTGTTCTTCAATGCCCTTTAAGGCATGAGTAGATGTTCCTATGTGTTTCTTTGATGGGAAGAATCACTTGGCCAAGGTAATGAATCCACTCTTTATTGAGACAGATGTGGTGTTGTACAATACTTTTTCAATAGTCCTAAGGTGCCACTGTACACTGTGGTGGTAATAATCAGCAACACGTTATGGTAATACTTGAAAAATGGTGAACACCTTTAATCCCAACACTCAGAAACAGAGGCTGGTAGCTCTCTGAGATCAAAGCCAGTACAGTCTACAAAGCAAGTTCCAGAACAGCCAGTGCTACACAGAGAACAAAAAAACCCTGTCTCAAACAAAACAAAATGATGGATACATAATGGCTAGGTAAGCCAATTTGTCTGAGAAGATCCTGATGCAAAGAATATGCATGATTTGAACAGCATGTTGCATGCTGCAATTGTATATAGTTTTCTGGCTGTGATAGATTAAAAATAGTTAAATTTTAGGCTATGCGTGTTTCAAAAAAACGAGTGTTCTATGTTTTCTCTTTAAAGGAATTTAGGGTAGCAGCTATATTGGACTCTGGCGTTTCCCTGGAAGCTCGGTCTGTGCAGGTTTCTGAACTGTTCCACTCTGCAGCCTGCGATGGCTTTTTGTCAAAAGCCACATAGTGAATATTTTAGTTTTTGTGGGCTGTGTGGTTGGAACTCAGTTATTGTACTCTGTCGCTGTAGCATGAAAGCAGTGAGGGAGTCTATTAGGAGTGGTGGGAGTTGTAGTCCAATAAAGTTTTACTTGTGGACCCGTTTCTACCTCTACCCAGTGTTCCCACCATTGGAAATCTTATCAGTGTTCCCACCATTGGAAAAATTGGTCCACAAACAGATGCTCCAGTCTGACCCTCGATCATTCCTTAACGGGCCTCCTCCATCGAACTATTCCTAGTTTGTAGCTCCCCTTCCCCTTTCCCATTCACTGCTTGTGTGTAGGTTCATGATTTTGTTGCTTGTATGTTGGCACACACACATGGGTGCACGTGTACATTCAGATGCCTGGGGTTGGTGTCAGCAATCGTCCTCCGTTGCTCTGTTAACTTTCTCATCCAGGCAGGGTCTGGTAAGCAAACCCAGAGCTCACCAACACGGCAGCTTAGTCAGCTTGCTTCGTGGATCTCTTGCTGGCAATTCCAAGGCTGGAATTCCATTTATCTGAACTTTGATCCTCAAGTTTGCATGACAAGCATTTTAACCACCCAGTCACCCTCCTGGTGCTATAGTTAGCAGTGCTCAGAGGCTGCACATTTATCAGGGAACACCCAACCATGTCATAGCCTTGCTTGGAATATTTGAACAATTTCCCAATTTTCTGTAGAAGCATCCTGTCCCTTTTTGTTACTGTTTTCTTTTTTTGTTTTGTTTTGTTTTTGTTTCTGGGTTTTGTTTTGCTTTGTTTTTGTTTCTGGGTTTTGTTTTGTTTTGTTTTTGTCATTTTGTTTTGTTTTGTTTTGTTTTTTGAGACACGATGTGTAGCTGAAGATGACTCTGAACTTCTGATCCTCCTGCCTCCCAAGTTCAGGCATTATAGGCATGTATCACCACACCTAGTTTATGCGGTGCCGGGATCACACCCAGGACTTTGTGCATTCAGCGCGAGCCTTCCAACTGATCTACATCCCCAACCTCAAATACCAGTGCTTTAGGAGGCTCTGTGAGCAGTTAACACTCCAAGCTTTTACATGTTAGGAGTGTTAGGAGAGACAGTCTGGTCTGAGGTTTGAAGGCTATAGATTCTGCCAGGCAGCCACGTTTGCATAATGGTGTTTACTGTTACACAAGGCAGCTATTGGGGGAGAGCACACAGCTCCTCTGAATGCACACATTTAGAGATTTATAAAGTTGGGTACAGAGGCACAAGAGTGAAAATGTACTTGCTTGTTTGACTTGTTATTTAAATGTTTATATAATGTAGTTCAATCCACACGTCTGCAAGTAGGTTACTGCTCTGTGCCAACGCCGAACAGGGAGAGTGTGGCGCATGGGTTGCAAGGGCACTGGGAACAGGCGTTCAAGTCATCTCCAGATGAGGACGGTCCAACCCCCTCCAGAACACCAGAGAAAACCCAGTTATGTCCACGACCCAGGGATATGGTCCACAAACAGACGGCTAGTATGAAATATTTTTATGGTTTTAGAAGCGGACGTCTGAAGAATAGTGGCCATGTTGTGCAGTTTCTGGGAAAATAGTTTCCCTTCCTGAGCTGGATGTCAACGTATATAGAGCTTGGACACCAGCCGGGCACTCGTAGGTCATTAATCAGGGAAAATTCCATGGTGGGCAGTTGCTGTGGGGTTTTACTTGGCAACTTGATGAAGCTGACATCCTGACAGCTAGTGTTCTGAGACGCTTTGCTCTTTTTCGTCCCTCAGAAACAAGCTCCAGTAGAAGCTTCCTTTACATTCCATCTTGCTCTGGTTCTTGCTTTCAAAAACCAACACTCAGGATGCAGACATATCAACCGGGTGTCTGAGCTGGGGGTGGAGTGTGTGCAGCACACAGAGGATTCCTTTCCTGGCTCCTCCACAAGACAAGATAGCCGAGCAGTTCTATAGCCGTGGTGAATGGTCTTTTCAACTTAACAAAGAAGCCAGCAAGGCTAAAAGGGAATCATGTGAGCTGCATTCAGGGCCTCAGTTGATAGAGGGCTTATTTAGCCCGCACAAAGCCAGCACCAAAGCTTCTTCATTAACTGGGTGTGAATGACAAAAAGAAATCAAAAGGAAAAGAAGGGACGCGCCTGCTCCTAGGTACCGTGGAAGAGAAAGTATAGATCTGTGGGAGCGCATAGCCAGAGGCAGGCACATCTGGGAGAGTCCGGAGTGGTCGTGATCCTGAAGCACACGGGGAGGGAGGGCAAGGAAGAGAGGAGAACCAAGTCCAGCAACCAGAAGGCCAAAGGTGCAAAAAAGAGAAGTGGGTAATCAAAAAGCCTGGATTATAAAGGGAAGAGCATCCGTGGGAAGGGCAGCCCAGCCTCTGGGCTGGAAAGGGTCAGATAGAAGTTGTGTGTCAGCCATGAGAACCTTGTAACAGGTAGATACTGAAGGATGCAGGGAGAAGCTGGAGGCCAGGTCCGCTTTGATGTGCTAAACAGGCACCCGAGCAGCTTGTCAGGGTTTGCAATTTAACATCATGTGGTGGTGCAGGTCTTTCATCCCAGCACACCCGGCAGCAGGATAAGGATCCTGTCATCCTCAGCTCCACAAGGAGCATCAGGCTAGCTTGGGCTATACGAGGTCTTGCCTCAAACAAACAAGCCTATCTTTATAAATGCTGGAGGGGGAAAAAAGCCTTTCCTTTGTAGACTCCTATGAACAATTGTTATTACATTTATGTGTGTCTGTATGTGTGTGGGGAGCAGGGGGCAGGTAAGCTTGGCTCATGTGGAAGTCAGAGGACAGCTCTCGGAAATCAGTTCTCTCCTTCTACCATATGGGGCTCAGGAATCAAAGTCAGGGGCAAGTGCCTTTTCCCACTGGGCCACATCACCAGTACTTTCAGAGTTTTAGAGTGTGTGAAGTCCGAGATCAAAGAGCCACAAGATTCAATATTTGGTCAGGACTTCCCCCCTGCTTCATAGACGGCTCCTTCTGTGTTCTCACATGTGGCTGACGGAGCATGCAGGGAGCCCTCCAGATTCTCCTTTACAGGGGCACGCACCCATTCACCGGCCCACCACCCTCATCACCTCCCCGCTTCCTAGCTCGTGCACGTAGGGCTGAGTTCAGCTATGAATTGAGCAGGACACCTGCATTCAATCTACAGCAGGGAGTCGGGCTACGTGTGGGGGTGGGGGCAGATGGATGCCATAAAAGCTATGAGAACAAATGAAACCAACCAAAGACAGGATGTGGAGGGGGGAAGGGAAGAATCTTAAAGAAAGGCTCCTGTTTAGAGGTTAGGTGGAAGGTGAGCCGTTCCAGATTGGGAGAGAAGACACATGGAGAGGAAGGAATAACTAAGAGAGGCTACAAAGAAACAAAGAAGCGCGCGAGCACGCACACACACACACACACACACACACACACACACACACACTCACAACTGTATCCCATTACTGTTGCCCACATATACACATGTTTATGCTGACCCCTTAGGATTCAGAACTCATCCCTGAAGACATTCCCAACTGCATTCTAAGTACTTATCCTAACACTCATAGACGAGTTGGCCCTCAACCCTCTTCAGAGCAGATTCTTTTGCATCAGAGGCTACTTCAATGCTCTACCACTGCTCAAAACACAAAGGATGATCGATGGTCGGGGGAAGGGTTCTTTGAGTGTTTCAAGTGCTGGCAGATGTGTGAGGAGAAGAAAGCCCTGCAGATGGATTTAGAGTGACTGGGGTCTCAGCACTGGCCCAGGTTGGGCATGCAGACAGACAGCAGGACCAGAAGCAGGAGGAACTGGAGGGACAGAGGAGGGATGAAGGCTTGGAGCAAGCAGACAAAAAGAACACCCAGCAAAGCTCAACATGGGGAACCAATGAGAAATTTTGGGTTTCCTTAGAGCACAGATGAGGGGTGACTACCCGAGTGTGGTGGCCCCAAAACAGTCCCACAGCAAAGCCTTTACCTAGCATGGGTGTTGGCTTCCCATAGTCACAACATTGGAGCTCTGCTTCAATGAACTCCCCCAGCCTACATAGCATAGCACCTAAGTTCCTGTTCAATTAGGGCAGAGTCACATACACATGTCTAGGAGGAGTGGTTTAAGGCTCAGTCCCTTCATCTGAGGGGATGGTAGCCATCCACAGGCCTCATGGCACCCAGTTTCCTTCGAGCTGATCTGATGAAGATGGCGGCTGTTTCTCCTGGAGGATTTTATTCTACAACAAACGCACCTCAGTTAGGTGACCAGTACCTCAGTTAGGAAGGAAGAATGTGTGGGAGTACTGTGCCCACTGCCTTCTTTTGAGGATGAGGATGGGGCCCTAGGGAAGGTGGGGGGTGGGAGGGCTGAAGCAGGACAGGCCAGGAGCCTGTTATCACAAGCCTCTCTCCTCCCCTGGCTTGCCCCTTCAGTGACCCAGCCTTCTGCTTGGGAGTTGCTGCAGCTGTGGCCAGGAGCCTGCCTGGGGAGCCCTACACCTGCAAAGTCAAGGCTGGCCACTCCCAGCCCCTCAGCTCCTCTAATCTGTTGATCTCTCTTCCCAGAGCCCTTTGTCTGAACCTTGAGGGTCCCAGCAGCCCAGGGGCCCTATCTTACTCCTGCCAAGTGCACCCCACCCCTCCTTCCATCCCCACCCTGCAAACAGCATGAAGTTTGTAAAAGGAAACTGGACTTAGAAGTCTCCATTGCTTTAGGTTCAAGAAGATTCTTTTGAAAAGAAAAGAGATGGGGAGGAGGATCAGTGGTGAAAGCACTTGCCGTGGAAGTCTGAGGACCAACATTCAAACCCCCAGAGGCCATGGAAATGCTACATGAACATGGCTGGTGAACTGTAATTCCAGCCCTGGAAGGTTAAGACTGGATCCTCAGAGAAGCTGATCAGAGAGACTAGCCATGCTAGCAAGACCTGGTTTTGATTGAGAGACCCTGTCTCAATGGATAAGGTAGGAGAGTGATAAAGGGTGATTCCTGGCATCAACTTTGGACTGCTACATGCATACATGCCCTCATACATGAGCACCCCCCCCAACATACACGTATTCACACACACTATACATGCACGAAAATACAGGATAAACAATCATTATGTACAACAGACATACGCTAAAACGTTTTAAAAAGTTGAGCTTAGTAGCTCATACTTATAACTCCAGCACTAGGGAAGCTGAGGTAGGAGCCACATGTGAGCCATGAATTCCAAGCTAACCTGGGACACAGAATGAGACCCTGTTTCAAAAATGAGCTGGAAAAGTAAAAGGGGAAAATGCTTTAAAAATAAATTAAGTCCTAGACTGACAGTGGTCTTCTCACAGCAACAAAATGAAGGCAAAGAATTCACTAAAACCAGTGGGGAAATATGGGGATTGTGGGAGCTGACTGAGGAGGGGTGCACCAAGGTTGGAGCTAGGTGGCTTTACAACTCTTTACTTGATGACTCTGCTAAATGCACATTTACTCTGGATTAAAATCAACAGTTTGGGACTGGGGGATGTAGTTCACTTGGCGGACCACTGGCCTAGCATGTACAAAGCTCTGGGATTGACCTCCAGCACCGGATAAACGAGTATACTGGTCTACGTCTGTGATTCCAGTATCCTGGAGGTGGAGGCTGGAGGATCAGATGGTTAGAGTCATCCTTGGTCAGCCTTAGCTACATGACACCCTGGCTCAAAAGCAGGAAAGGAAAAGAAAAGAAAAGAAAAGAGAAGAAAAGAAAAGAAGAGTTTGGAATAAAGGTATTCACACACGAAGCCAACTGGCTTCAAATAAAAAAGGCTGAGCTAATTTTTTCTGGCCTGTTCTTTTACTGCTTCATTTGGAATCCGTTAGCGCAATCCACTGGGGTCCCCAGCATACACACAGTTGGTCCTGGGAGTTTGTTCTGGTCTCTTAATGTATCTCTAAATGTCTTACTGGTTGTGATAAGCTGGGAAGTGAAGGGAATATACATGGAGATAAACAAACACGAGATGAGATAGCAACCGTGTAGGATTCCTCTTTAACAAGGAGCTACAGACTATAAGCAGAGCAGAGATGGAAACTGCCAAACGGAATTGTTTATTGGAATTTCTTTTTTTTTTTTTTAAGCAGCATGGGAATGTGGCTCGGTTGGTAGAGTGCTTGTCTAGCTCTCCCGAAGCTCTGGGTTTGATCCTCAGTACTACATAAACCAGATGCCTTGGTACATGGCTGTCTCATCCCTGGCAAGGTGAAGGCTGGAAGATCAGGAGTTCAAGGTCATTTTCAGCTACGGGGCAAGTTTGAGGCCAGCCTGGGCTACATGAGACACTGTGTCAAAAATGAGATGAAATAGCACAGGTTAATTAAAAAAAAAATGCAGCACATTTACCAGCTCCAATGTATTAGCTGTGTTTTCTCTGCCCAGGCATTCGGAAAACTGGGAAACAGGACAAGATATTTTCTTGTGAAAGGTTAAGAATACTCTGAGGGACTGGAGAGATGCTCAGTAGTTAAGAGCTCATACAATTCTTGCAGATGACCATAGTTCAGTTCCTATCACCCATATTGGGTGGCTCACAACCTCCAGCTCTAGTGGACTGAAGCCTTCTGGCCTCTGACAGTACCAGCATTCACATGTAGATACCTACACACAGGCACAACACATACACATGATTTTATTCTTAAAGGTGGACAAAGTTTCATCTCAAAAGCAGACGAAGACGCTTTTTCTTAAAAAGAAAGAAAAGTACACGAAGGTATATAAATTAACATGAAACTTTCCAAACGTAGGTTGGGAAAAAAATTCTATTTTCTTTTTCACAAAATAAAGGAAGAAAGTTGTCAGAACAATAAAATTACACACTGTGGGAATAACCGAAGGGGGCGGGCAGAGACCATGCAAGTTGTTGGTGTTCAAACAGATGGTGTTTAAGTCTCTCCACTGGCAGTCAGAGGAGGTATCTAATGTGGAGCATGGTGGGCTGCACATTTGAGCACATCATTCATTTGCCTCATGTCATTGTGATGGGGTATTGTTGGGCTCCCAGCTTGCTCTTGGAGCCTGGGGCACATTCCATGGTGGTGATCTACTGTCAGAGGATCTGGCAACTGGACCTTCTTAAGAATCCAAACGCTCTGTTACAATGCTCATCAACTTTCTAAACAAATTGAATTCAAATTCCATTCTTCCTTAGAAGCCATGGGAATGTCTGCTTTGCCCTTGCTGTGAAATCTCTCTCTCTCTCTCTCTCTCTCTCTCTCTCTCTCTGACACACACACACACCACACATACACACACACACACACACACACACACACACCCGGACAGTGTATAAGACGGCAGGGGTATTTGCCTGGCATACAAAAAGCTCTGACTTCAATACCCAGCACCCCTTCCACTAGATGTGGTGATGCTTGCCCCTGATCCAACAACACTCCAGAGGTGGAGGCAGGAGAATCAAGAGGTCAAGGGCATCCCTATCTATAAGCTTGTTTCAGGCCAGCCTGGGCTATAAGATACCCTGTCCCAAACAAAGACAAAACCATACTCTCTGATCATTAGCCATTCTCACAGTACCAATGCAGAATCGATCCACTGAAAACCACGTCTCCAAGTGGGCACATTTGTTTACTGTTAATTCACTAAGTGGCTCAAATGCACCAGGTTTATTTGGGTGATTACTACAACAAAATAAATATGCATTATTTAACCCTTCCCAAACATTTATTATGATCCCATTTGCAAGGGAGTTTGGGGAACTCTGTCACTGGGATTGGCTCAACAGTTGAGTTTGATTTTGGTGTTCAGGTTTGCATTGTCTGAAGCTGTACGTGTATAAATAGCTTGGTGTGTTCTAAGGGCTCTTGTAATCTTAAAAATAAAGGTTTTGGAGTATTCTTGCTCTCCTGGTTATCATCATCATCATCATCATTATCATTATTACCCAACCCAAAGCAAATCAGAGCTATTTTGGAAGAGGAAATCTCAACTGAGAAAATGCCTCCAATAGATTAGCCTGTAGGCAAAACTGTAGAACATTTTCTAGATTGATCATTGATGTGGGAGGACCAAGCATCATGATGTGGGTATTGCCATCCCTGGACAGGTGGCCCTGGGTTGCATAAAAAAGCAGGCTAAGCAAGCCATGGGGAGAAAGCCAGCAAGCAGCATTCCTCTGCCTCAGTTCTTGCCTCTAGGGCCTTGCCTTGAGTTCTTGCCCTGACATCTCTCAGTGATGGAGTGTGACCTGGGAACTGTAAAGCCAAGTGAACTTTGTCCCCCAAGTTACTTTAGGTCATGTTCTTTATCATAGCAACAGGAAGCAAACGTGACCCCCACAGATGTATTCTGTAGGTCCTGGAAGCCATGGAAGGTGTAAGTCAGAACAATTCTGTCATCGGCATTGTTTTGTCTTTTGTCTTTGAATTTCTCTGAAGTCATGATCTGTCGCCCAGGGAGATCCCACAACCATTTGTAAGCAAGTTTGAAGAATCTGAGGAATGCCCCCATGACAGGAGTCACACCCGAACCTGAGGTGCCATCGGACTGAGTATGTGAATCAGTTCCAAGCCTGAAATGAACCTGCTGAAGCAAAACCAAAATCAATTGGCGGAAACCAAAACCAAAACATCAGAGGGAAAAAATTAGCCTTGACATCCGTGAACATCATCCCATGTGGCATGACTGGGCTGGATGATTGTAAAGATTTAACGGCCATTAGTGTACAGCAAGTGCGTAATTTGGCAAATTGTCCATTTGGTAAACCCAGTTACCAGCTGCTTCCAGCAGTCAGACACACCACTTGATTGGAGATTCTTTATTTGTGTGTGTGTGTGTGTGTGTGTGTGTGTGTGTGTGTGTGTGTGCTTCTGTTGGTTTTGCTGGTGTGAGATTACTTACTTCCTGTGTTTTCATGGGTCTAGTTAACTTCCTTGGGATGGAGTATCATCATCTTCTAAAGGGCTGGATTTGTGGATAGATATCGCTAAATTTGACTTTATCATGAAATGTCTTGTTTTCTCCCTTTATGGTGATTGAAAGTCTTGTTAGATAACATAGTCTTCACTGGTATCTATGGTTTCTTATAGTCTGCAGAACGTCTGTTCAGGCCCTTCAGGTGTGTGTTGCTCAGGAGTCCACACGTGACTGTGTGTAATTGCACAGACATTTGAGAAGATGGCATCAGTTTCCCTGGTACTGGATCTATGAGCAGCTATAAACCCTAGCGTGGATGCTCAAACCAAACCCAGGTCCTCTACAAAAGCAGCAAGTGCTCTCAACCATTGAGCCATCTCTCTAGTTCCCTGGAAAAGCAAGTCACTCTATCATCCTTTCTTTTCTGGCTGGACCATTGTATATCCTATCTCCTCCCCCTATCCCACTAGCATTTAGAATGCTGTGATGTCTCCCATCTCAACCTAAAGATACTGCAGGTCAACTTCTCACAGAGGTACCTGCCCGGGCATGTTTACTGTAGCACTGTGCATGATCTCGAAGCACGGAACCAACCAAGGTGTCTAACAATAGGGCCGTGGATAAAGGGAAAATGCGGTGTATATACAGAATGAAAATGTAAAACGCTAACCATTTGTCTAGTGTGTGTGGGTATGTGCCAAGGCACATGTGTGGAGGTCAGAGGACATTCTTCCACGATGTGGGTCTCAGCAATCGAGCTCAAGCCGTCAGGCTTGCTGGCAAATGCCTTTATCCTCTGAGCCATCTTGACAGCCAACAAAATGGGATTTTTTTTTTTTTGTCAGCCACAAAGAACAACATGGGAAACTAGATACAACTGGAGATAACCATATTAAGGGAATTAAGCCAACCTCGGAAAGACAAATGTATGTTTTCTATCCTTTTTGCTTCATAGATTTTATATACATTGATGAAATCAGGAAGGCATGTATCCTATGAAATAGATAAAGGGGCCCTGATGGAAGGCACTGGAAGGAGTATAGACAGAATATACTCAAAATATAATATACGCTTTCATGGAAACTTAAAAAGTAGCTTAGTGCTCACCTGCATAACACCTGCACAACAGGAAGCCAGGAAAAGTTTTAGCATGAAGTGGGGAGGAGCTCACGAGGCCCCACCCCTAATTGAAGGAGCTATTGGCAGTTGACAGCTGCTGGGGGAAGGAAAAAATTTTTCTTTTTTGGGAGTTTCCCATGCTCCAGGGGATTGCCTCACACCCGCGCACATATGGTCAGCACTAAATGTTTTTGAAAGAGTCTGCGTTGGGAGGGGAATGTGGGGGGAGGTGGAAGGGAATTTAGAGGGAGACGTGGGGAGTGGATGCGATTATATCCCGCAGCATGAGTGTGTGACATACTCAAAGAACAAAACTTGTAAAGGCGAAGAGGTAAACGGGACTAGTGGAATGCACTAAGCAGAAGAATATATTGTGGATGTCCCCGTGTCTTGTTCTGAAATATATACGCTATCTGTAATATAGACCATAACATTTTCACCATTACAAAAATAACTTCAGTATTAGAAAGATGGCTCACAGCCACCTACGAAACTCAAAGCAACGTTGTCCCTCAGCACCCACGTCAGGCAGCTCACAGTCGCCTGTGACTCTAGCTTCGCAGTATCCAACAGCCCTTTCTGGCCTCCTCAGGCAACTGCACTCATGCACACATGTATACACATAGTCATACACACAAGCACATAGAATGAAAGATAAAGTGTTTTTTTTAAAGAACTTTAAATAGAAATCAAAGGTTTTCCTAACTGTTAGTGCCTCTGAGTGACTGCCACTCCCTTTGCATCAGTAGAGGCGAAATCTTCTCAAATCATCTCTCTACCCCTCCTTTCCCAACCTACCAGCCTTTCTCTCCCAAGCTCACACATTCCAGGCTCTGCCATCATCTGCTCTCACCTACTTCTCAGTTAAACCAAATCAATGTCTTTTTAAGAATCACTTAGTGCACTGTGAGCGTGTGTGCCCGTGTGTGTGCATGCATGTGCATGTGTGTGCGTGTGTGTGTGTGTGTGTGTGTGTGCGTGTGTGTGTGCGTGCGTATTCTCCCCCTTAACTCCCACCCTGAGCCATATGTGTTTCTTTCGTGCTATTGAACGCATCTCCTGCTTCTTTCAACCACTCCCCAGCTCATCGGGCTCAGTACAAGTGGTTCACTATTATCTCATTACACACCCTCACCTTGTATACTAATGATACCATGCTTGGTTGTATTACATTCTGTATTTCTTTATCTTATGCTCTCTGCTCCCTCTCACCACCTTACTTTATATACATCATCCTTGTTATATATATATTTGGCTTTATTGGTCTATTTTCTCCCTGCTCTAAAAGCTTTGCAGGGATAGGAACTATTGTTCTAGCAAAGTTCCTTTTGCGTATGTGTTTGTGTTCATGTGTGTGCATGTGTGTGTGTTTGGAGGACAGAGTTCACCCTTGGATTCAGGAACCATCCATTTTGTTTTAGGAGACAGGACCTCTCACTGGCCTTGTGCTTGCTGGTATTAGAAACTGGATAGCCAATAAGCCCCAGAAATCTGCTGGTCTCTGCTTCCCCAGCTCTGTGATTACAGGCATGCACCCCAACACTACCTTTTGGGGTGGGCTCTGCAATCAAAGTTGGGTCCCCTTTCCTACAAGGCAAGCACTTTACTGCTGAACTTCTCCCAGCCTTCTCTAACCATTTTCATCCAAACAAGCAGTATGGCATTGGGCGCATAGGAAATGGCCCATAAATGCCCATTAAACAAACGAAACTACATAACCAAATGCATTGATCTCTCAAAACTTGTTATGGTTTTATTAAATTAATTAATTTCTTCTTATTATTATTAATTTACTAAAGTAAAAATTAAGAAATTTTAAAACTTTATTTGGAGATTTATCTCTCAGCCAATTGGAAAGTATGAGATTCCTCCCTCCCCCCAAAAACTATTCTACGAGAAGTTCCAGCCAGGCACCGAGGCACAGCAACTAACACATGCTGGTCTCATTGTCATCCGATGCACAACAAGGACCTTTACAGGCCATGCCACTGTGACCAGCCCCAGTTGGGCAGGGGGGACTCAACATACAAGAGATCACAATGCCCGGGAAATGCAGAGAGGACTGGCCTGGAATCTAGTAGACAGGTAATAAATAATGATTGATGGCATCCATCAAGGAGATAGAGAGACTCCTGCTTCTGGTACTTCTGAGATGGTACAAGGTTACAATACCACAAGTGTCCTGAGAGTGACTGGAGGCAAGGCTATACCAGTCTCTAGATAGCAACAGGGGCGCAGACCTAAAGACAGAGTGATCAGGCAGTAAGATGAGGGACACTATAAGGACACTATGACTGAAGGAAACTCGATCAGTATCGAAGACAGAGTGAAGTGTGGAAGGGTCACTGAGGGCACTGTAGTAGGCATAAAGGGAACATAATATGTGGTGTGTGTGTGTGTGTGTGTGTGTGTGTCTGTGTGTGATTGAACTCACATCACCAGGCCTGTGTAGAAAGCACCTTTAACCTCCTACTGTTCCAAAACATACAGTAATAAACAAACAAACAATCACTTCCAGTCTGATTAAACAGTTCTGAAGAGCTCCGCAAGGTTAACCTGTCATGCTTATTTGAATTTGTCAGTCCATACCTCAGAACTCAGCTACAAAGGGCCCCCCTCAGCCCCTACTTTCTGGAATCTTGCTCTGTCAAGTGGCAGCGATAAGGTACAAACCCTAGCAGCAGATACTGGAATAAACAGTTAGCCCAAAGGGATTTGTTGAGGTCTCACAGAAAAAGAACTACTGACATTTGAAAATCAGCAGAAATGCAAGTATAAACTATCATGTTTTACTCATTTTGTTCATGGCAATCTTTTCCCATGTCTATCTATCATCTATCTACCTATTAGCTATAATCTACCTATCAATCAAGCATCTGTCTACCGCTCATCTATCTGTCTAAAAGAAAAAGAGGGCTGGAAAGATGACTCTGTGGGTCAAGGCTTGCCACACAAGCCCAACAACTTGAGGGGGATCACCAGAACCCACATAGAGGTAGAAGGAGAGACTCAAGTCCACTAATTGTCCTCTGACACCCACATACTCATACACTCCCCCCCCAAACACACATACACACATACATTAAAATTTTAAAACAAAAAAAAGAAAAACGGTTTAAAAAAAAAAGGTAAATGTCTGTTGGTTAAAAGACAAAACCGAATACTATTTTGAAAGCCATTCTTTGTGACTAAACACCAGTAGGGGAAAAGAAAAAAAGAACTTTTTCTTTTTTCCTTTTATGGAATGAAAGAGGGGTATATAAATTAGCTTAAAATCATCAGGCCTAGCACATGAGGAAAAAAAAAAGCCAAATACTGGTTTATGTCACTTTTTTTAAGTCAAGAAAAAGAAAACAAGGTTGTCAGAACTGAAAATTAGAGAAAGAAAACAGGTCCCGGGAAATAACCACACAACAGATGGTATGCTTAAATCTATTTACCGTCAGGAAGTGGATGCCTCCCAAATACTGACCACATGGCCCCAAGGCTCCAAGGACTCTCTCCCTTTGCCTAATTGTGCGGCAATGTATATATTTCTTGGAATCAACCTGGCTTTTCTGCCTAGTGGAAAAAAATCCCATGGTGGGTTGATGAGCTTGAGTATGTCTCTGGAAACTGGGCCATGTGTTAAAAATCAAGCTATTTTGTCTTGTTTGGGGCCAACTTTCCAATCCACCCACCCTTAACTGGAGTTCATTCCCCTCCACTTGGGAGATGTGTGATGTCCAGGACTTGCTTTTCTCAGAGCCCTCATCTTGTGATTGATAGGATGTGTGTGGGGGATGTCTATGCTAGATATTGAGGAGAAATCCAGTGTATGCGGTAACCCCTTTGGTACTGTGGTGTAGACACCTAATCAAATGCCTGTGCTCCAGAGGGGTGGAGGGGAGAGAGACCTGACAGAGTCTAGCTTGGGAACCCAATGTACTTATATTATTTTATTCTGCACGAGTGTGTGCACATGCATACATGTAGAAGCTAGAGGTTAGCATCTGGAGCCATATTCATTGAGGGGAGTGCCTCTCTCTCTCTCTCTCTCTCTCTCTCTCTCTCTCTCTCTCTCTCTCTCTCAGACTTGGAGTTCTTTTAGCTCTGGAGATCCCATCCCTGTCTTTGAGGTGCTAGAATTAAAGGTGAGCAGTCATATCAAAACTTACATGGGTCCTGGAGCTCCCTGACTCTAGTCCTCACCCTTGTGGCATGTGCTTGAGTCATTGAGCCACCTCCCTGGGCTGCCATCATCATCATCATCACCACCACCACCATCATCATTGTTATATTAATATTTTTAATGTTTTAGAGACAGGGTCACATGTAGCTCAGGCTAGCCAAACTCACTTGAAGACACTATGGAGCTGAGATGACCTTGAACTTCCACAAGGTTACTCGACCTGAGTGTCACAACCCGGGATGAGTGACAAGTCACAAAACCCGCACTATTGAAGAGCCCTCATCCCTGAGCTAGTCCTTCACATCTTTGTACTCTAGTGGCTTCCAAGACAGAGGAGAGTGGCAACTGGAATTTCAGGGGAGAGACATAGAACCCTCTTCTTCTTCTGTAGAGAGGAAATCAGTGGGCTCACTGCCCATATCAAAATCTAGTTATCAGGTGCATTGTTCTTGCATGACTTCCAGACAGGTCTTATTTGGTCAGCATAGCCACTCTACTTTGTGATGGGGTGGATGGCAGCGCTATGCCCTGGGAAATAGCTAAAATCCAGTGCTCTGTGCCTGGCGGAATGCTCACAGTATCAAAGGACACCCTGGGTGTCAGGGGAGGGATGATTCAGATAAGTTCTAGGGATCTAACTCAAGCATCAGGCTTGGCAGAAAGCATTTGCACCAGAAAAACTGTCTTGTGTGCCTCTTTATTGTTTTACTATTACTATTACTATTATTATTATTATTATTATTATTATTATTATTTGTTTGGGGTTTAATTTAGTTTTCTAATCCTGATTATCTGGCCTCAACCTCTAGGATTCAGACATGTGTCACCAAGTCTGGTTCCTGAAGGCATCCTCTTATGTAGCTGATACTGTGTGATGTCTGCTTTATCAAGGGCCCACATAGGACGATCACCAAGGCATTGCTGTTAGTTTGACAAAGCAACATGGGAGCTAGAGAGATGCCTCAGCATGTAAAAATGGGTCCCTGTTCAATTCCCAGTACTCAACATGGAGGCTCACAGCTACCTATAATTCCAATTCCAAGGGATCCGATGCCTTTTTCTGTGCTCCTCACGTACCCTTCACACACATGGTGCACAGACATAGACTCAGGCAAAACAACCATAAAAATTGTATCTTATTATTGTGTGTATATAATGTATGTGTGTTTATTTGGGTACACAACAGTCAAAACACACATGTGAAGGTCAGAGGACAATTTTGGGGAACTGGTTTTCTGCTTCCACTATGGGCAACAGGGACCCATTTTTACATGCTGAGGCATCTCTCTAGCTCCCATGTTGCTTTGTCAAACTAACAGCAATGCCTTGGTGATCGTCCTATGTGGGCCCTTGATAAAGCAGACATCACACAGTATCAGCTACAATCCTTCTCAATGAACTTCTGCACAGTTTCAACAGCCATTCCAAAGCTGTGGATATCACACTGGGTCTTACACTTTCACTGTGAAATGCATTCTTAATGCACTTAATCCACCACCACCACCCCACAAAAACTGGAAAATTCACGATAGAGTTAGAACTATAAAAACAGCTGACTTTCCATCCTGTCCTATAACATGTCCACCATGGTGCATCCAGTCCTTCCTCATCCTCTAATATTCAGACATCTTTGTTCTCTTGTCTGCATGCCGCACTGAACTCACTGTTCTCATTTGCCTGCTTTCTTGACTGTGTTACTTTGGATTCCCATTGCATAGTTATCCTCCTCTCTTAAAAATTCTGACAAATCCTTATTTGGGTCAAGATAGTAGTATATGCAGTTACGGCTACATGAGTAGGGAAGGGAGCCAGTTGAGTCAAATAGACGTGTGTGTGTGTGTGTGTGTGTGTGTGTGTGTGTGTGTGTGTGTGTGATCTTGCCATCTATTATTGAGAACAAAGTATGTATTCAGTACAGGCAACTTTCTCCCTCTTCTTGCTTCCTGGACTGTGGTGTGATGCCTGGAAGTACAGCCTTCACATTGTGCCCGTTAGGAAGAAGACAGTGCCTTAAATGAGGTAAAAAAAAAAAGAGGATCAAGAAGGTCCTTATTGACTGCCATCATTGTGGTAGGGTTTTCTCAAGATAAATAAGATAAATCTAAATTAATAGTTCTTAAACACGAACTTAAGCGTTCTAGATGGCTCAATGGCTAATGTGTGTGTTGCTCTTGCAGAGGATTTGAGTTCAGTTCCCATCACCTATTCTAGGTGACTCACAACAGCCTAAACTCCAAGTCTCGGGGATCCAACACTCCCAGTTTCCATGGGTACCTGTACAAATCTCCACACAGACACATGTACACACATAATTTGAAAGTTAAAATAATTTTTTAAAAAGCACTTGGACATTCCATAAAGGGTCACTGCCTCTTTTTTCTCATGAAAGCTGCCTCAATCATAGCTCAGACATGAGCACCGTCCAACAACCACCATTGTGCACCAACTTCAGCCCACGTAGTTCTCTTCACAGATGCCTTATAACATTGGCCGATGGAGGACCTTAGGCAAGATGAGATCTTAGAGCCAGCTCACTGCTTCTATCTCCCCAACCCTCTACAGACTTCTGTCTTGATTGCTAATTTCAGTTCTGGTTACTATCCATTCTCCAACACAAAGCCAACCTCTTGTCTAACCTTGATTTGTTCTCTAACAGCCCCGGGCTTCAAATCCTTCCTCTGTAAACTGCACTGATCAGAGGTCCCGTCTCCCTTGGGGTGTGGTGGGAATTACACAACACCGTTGGGGCTCCAGCCTCTTTGCTGGGAAGAGAATGTGCTGAACAAGGGATGCATCGATCCAGAGGGGGCTTAACGGCTGATCATGTCCTTGGATGCAGCTGCCTGCACACACGTGCACACATAGGATCTTGGTCTTGGCTGTGCTGTTTGTCCTTGGTTTAAAACTATCAGTAAAAGCTGTGGGATTCAGTGTAGCCAGAGGAAGTGGGGAATTTAAATTTTCTTTCTTTCTTTCTTTCTTTCTTTCTTTCTTTCTTTCTTTCTTTCTTTCTTCCTTTCTTTCCTTCTTTCTTCTCCTTCTTTCTTTCTTTTTTTTTCAGAATAGCATGTGAGGGTCTACTAATGCAACTGGAGCTGATCTAAATCTTGGGGGTAAACACTGAGCAAGCTATCAAAATTCCTGACATTGTACTGGGGGCCCAGAGGGCATAGGGGCAGGAAATGAGTTAAGGGCTTGGTAAATTACACAAGATTGTAAGGAGCAGCTTTTTCCTAGAGACTTTGGATAATGAGTTAGAGCAAGGGCTAAGGACTGAAGCTTAAGTATGGAATGGGGCTAATGAGATGGCTCAACAGGTAAATGCTTGCCACCAAGCCTGACGAACCAAATAGGATCTCTGAGACCCAACTAGAGGGAAGGGGGTGAGTGATTTGTCCTTTACCTCCGTACATACACTGTGGCATATGTCCATACACACACCCATAAATAAATAGATGTAAAAAAGAAAAAAAAGAAATGTAAGGTAGGCCATGGAGGTGGTAAAAGGCACAGTCGTTACTGGAGCACACACTTCAGAAAAGCAAGGAGGGATCAAGTCGCTAGACTTAGCAAACAAAAACACAGGACACCCAGTTAAATTTGAATTTCAGGTAAACAACAAATGAATGTGCAATTCATACTATGCTTATATTAAAATATTATTCAACACACTGTCCTCCAAACCAAACCAGCGTCCCCGAACCATGAAAAGGGATGTCAGTATACACGCACACACACACCACGAGTTCCAGACGATTTAGACCCAGATGTTTACCTAAGAAAGATGGAAAGATCTCTACACGCACTTGGACATGAATATTCATGTCAGCTTTGTACATAATAGCAAACCCCAGCAATAACCCAAAAGTCCACAGACAGATAGTCGGATAAATACATTATGATGGACCCACACAAAGGAGCACTATGCAGTCACAGAGATGAATGGGTGACTGACTTTGGAAACAAAATTTAATTACCTAAAAATAACTACATAAAACAAAAAGGCTGGGGAGGGGGGCAGAGAACACTCTATACAGTTTCAAGTATATAAAATTCTGAAAATTAGAACTAAATGCAGTGACACAAAGCAGATGTGTGGAAATGTGAGGCGGTACGAGAAGGGAGATGAGAAAGAGAAAAATCAGAAGCGTTTGAGACCAAAGGCTGTGCCCGCTGCCTTGGTAGGCTGTGCCCGCTGCCTTGGTAGGCTGTGGTGAAGGTTGCCTGGGTGTTTATCAAAGTCAACCATGTTGAGACTGGGAAGCCCAGTTCAGTAGTTGTTAAGAGCACATTTGCTCTCTTTCCACCACTTAAATCCCGGGGATGGGACTCAGGTCATCCCTTGGTGGCTAGTATCTTCACTGGCTGCCCAATTCATCTTGTCAGCCTCAAAAATTCCCCATTCTTACCATTACTTTGTGTAGAGCTCAGTGGCGTCCAACGAATCTATCTGCACAATGTGCAAACATCGCCAACACTCATCTCTGGGGCACTTTTCATTTTGCACAACTGAAACTCTGGGTTGGAGATGTAACTTAACTAGTAGAATTATGTCAGGGCTCATGCAGGAAATCCTGCATTCCATATGCAGTATTACGTAAACCAGGCAAAATGGCTTATGCCTGTCATCTCAGCAATGGGGAGGTAGGGCAGGAGGATCAAGGGTTCAGGATCCCACTGGGCTGTATGAGACTTGGTCTGAAGCAATACAAAAAGCCATGAATCTACTAAACCATAACTCTCCATCAGCTCCCTGGCGGCCACCATCTTACTTTCTGTCCTTGTGTATCTGAGTACTGTGGGAGGAGGGACCTTACAGAAATGGAACCACACAGCATGTGTTCTTTCAAGTCTTGCTTACTCCACAGAGCAAAGTGTCTTCAAGTTCTGTCTATGTGGTAGCTTGTGTCAAAATTGCCATCCTCTGTAAGATATGCCCCTTGTACGTGCAGATGATATCTTACTTATTTAATCATTTCTTGATGGACACCTGGTTTGTGTGTGAAATGCCACCCTTAGTCCCTTTTCTCTCTGTGTATGAGATGGACTCTTATGCCATCCTGAGAGCTCCAGCCTTTGCTGCCATTTTAATTTAGGGGATCAGTAAAAGTTAAGCTGTATTGTATTAACTTTGGTTTATACATCCTTTGAAACCGTGTGTGTATGTGTGTGTGTGTGTGTGTGTGTGTGTGTGTGTGTGTTTGAGTGCCCGCATGATTGCATGTTTGTATATGTGTGGGCACACATGTTAAGGTGCATATTTGTGGCTGTGCATGCATGTGGAATCTTAGGCTGCTGTCAGAATTCATCCATTCATTCTCCCCTTTAATCATCTTCCAGTCAAACCCAGAGCTCACCAACATGGCTAGAGTTACTAGCCAGCTTGCTCTGGGGATCCTTTTACTCCACTTTCTGAGTCTGAATTTACAATTGGGCTGTCACATCCGCCCGACATTGGGATCCAGATTCTGGTCCTTGATCTTATGAGGCAAGTACTGAGCTACCTCCCAGCCCTGTCATGTTCTTTTCACAGTAACACAAAGTCGTGGTCCTGTTTTACTCCATCTTCTAACTCCCGTGTCACTGAAATCGGCTTGTAAGGGTCCAATGGCGTATGCATATGGAGATCAGAGGTCACAATCAGGCATCTCCGTGTCCAATGAGACAGGGTCTCTCTTTGAACCTGGAGCTCATCTCTAGGGCTCTGTGCCTCCCGGGCTGGTATTACAGACCATGCACTACAGTGCTCTGATTTTTACATGGAGGCCAGAGATCTGAACTTAAGCGCTCCTGTTGTGTAGCAAGCTTCATTGTCAGAGCCACCTCCCTGGTTTGCAAGGATTGAGTTTAAAACACCAGAAACAGAATGTCACAAAATGGCAGCACCGGAGGGTCACAGCAAATGAACACCGGCCCAGGCAGGGGCTCCAAAGTGAGTTTTGCCAAACAGCCTTGAAGCTGGGGATTAAAGTCTTTCTCCCATCTGGAACCTGGTGACTGCAAAAACAGTGACCACATTGTGTTCCTTCCCAGAAAAAGCACGAAGTTGCCTGGCTACCCGGCAATGTATATATGACTTGGCAGCTCGCCTGGCTTCGTAGCTCGGAGGAAAATTCCAGGGTGGGATTCAAACTGAGTTTCCAGGGACAAATGGGCTAGAAGGCTTAACCCCTTCCTCTTGTGGATTCCAGGCCCAGGTAATACATAAGCCAGGTGATCAGATCTGCAAGGGGCCTCTGTTTCTTTCTTTACAGAATGGGCAGACATGGATCTGACCTGGTGACAGATTATAAGGAATCCATGAGATGGAGAACTAAATTTAGCATCTCTGAGATTTGGCCTTTAGAAGAAGGTCTTCATAGTCAGGCCTATCCTAGCTCTCTTGAGTTTTTTTGTTTGTTTGGGTTTTTTTTCAGCCTTGGGGTTCTTTTTGCTTTTTAATTTATTATTATTACTGCTGTCTGTGTATGTGCATGCACGTGGTGTGTGTGTGTGTGTGTGTGTGTGTGTGTGTGTGTGTGTGTGTGTGTAAAACACAATACTGGGGATGGAACTTGGGGCCTTACATGTGGGATTCACTTACTCTAATGACAAGCTCCATCTTCAAACTAACCCACTGGAAATCTGAAACATTGTGAGAGGAAGCTAGGAGTGATAGCACATGCCCATCATCTCAGAACTTAAGAGCTGGAGACAGGAGCATCAGGAGTTCGAGGTCAGCCTATGGTGAGATGGCTCAGTGGGGACCAGCAACTTGAGTTCGATGCCTGAGACCCACATGGTAGCAAAGAACTGACTCCCACAAGTTGTCTTCTAACCTCCATCTATGAACTGAGCTCTCTGAAGTCACTTCTAACTTCCCCCTCACACATTCTTGTAGGTTTCCTATAAAATTCACTGCTCAAGTTACACATGGCGGTACATACACATAACCTCATTATTAAGTAGGGTCATGCAAGAGCATCATGATTTTGAGGCTACCATGTATTACATAGTGAACAACCCTGTCAAAGAAGCAACACAAGACAACACAACCACTAAAAATACTCCCAAGCCCAGCAAGATGGCTCAGTGAACAAATACATTAAAGGCAACCTGAGTTTGAGCCCCAGGATACACATGGTGGACGGAGAGAATCAATTATCTCTTATCTATAAGCTATAATTTATAATTGTTATATCTATAATCAATATAACTCTCTCTATAGATTTATAATCAATCTATAAGTTGTCCTCTGGTTTCCACAGCACTGGACATAGCATACATGTGTATATGTATGTACACACAGGGAGGGAAAGAGAGAAAGAAAAAAGAGGGGAGAGGCAGAGAGATTAATAAATGTGGACCACAAAGAAGACATGGTGGGTAAAGGCATCTCTTGTTAAGCCTGGCAACCAGAATTTGATCCCAGGAAACCCCATGGAAAAGAAGAGAACAGACTCCATTAAATTGTCCTCTGACTTCCATATACATGCCATGGTGAGTGTGTACCCAAACATATACAACAAATAAACACAACGTAATAAATAAGTGTAAATAAATAATGCACACCCCCACACTATTTCCAGAATGAGTTTATACATGTTGAGGTAGGCCATCAAGGAATCGACCTTCTCTAATTTTTTCCCTTCCTACCTTTATTCTAACATTCTATATTTTACCTGGGAAGTCAGATCATCGCCACTCTCAAGTCCTACAGTTTAGGTGGAAATGACATCATTTTCCAATCTAGGAATGAAGTCTGTTCCAGGCCAGACCATCTCAGGAATTGGCTCATCAAAGGATCTGGAACATTTGTGGGGTTGTATTGTAATAGAGTCACTTTTTCCCAGGGATGATTTAGCTGGCAGCACCCATTCTCAATGACACCAGTAGCCATCTTAGAAGTTAACAGCTCCCAGAGACTGAGACACAAAGATCACATCTTGACAGTATCATTTGTGGCTCTTGTATTGAACAGATATAATCCCCCTTGTTTGTGTAATCCAAAGTTTGGAGTTTATTATTCTTTCACTGATACATGAAATAGACATTACAAATAAAATCCCTGTCTTGCACCCTTGAGCCTCTCAGACAAGAAACATTCAAGCCATCCCTTTCCTTTTTCTTGGTTCTCCATATCCAGAGACCATGCTTTTATGAAGACAGATATCTACTCATACATGTGTGCCCAGCTTCTTTCCTTTTTTAACATTTATTTATTTATTTATTTATTTATTATTTATTTATTTATTTATTTATTTATTTATTTATTTATTTATGTATGTGTGTGAGTGTATACCACAGAGCAGTTGTGATAGTTAGAAGTCAAGTTGTCTCCTTCCACCATGTGGGTCCCAGGGACTGAATTTAAGTTGTCAGTCTCATCAACAAGCACCTTTACCCACTGAGCCATCTCCCCATCCCCAAGTCTCCTAATTAAATGCATCTCTGCTATAACTTTTTATAGTGACACATCTCCCCCATTACATGACTAGTTCACTCCACCTCGAGTTCTGTCTCGAACTGCTATTTTCTTTTTTCTTTTTTTTTTTTTTTGGTTCTTTTTTTGGAGCTGGGGACCGAACCCAGGGCCTTGCGCTTCCTAGGCAAGCGCTCTACCACTGAGCTAAATCCCCAACCCCAAACTGCTATTTTCTTAAGCTCCCCTCCCTCTTCCTTCAATCTCAGGAAAGATATACTTCCAAAACACAAGCCTAACCTTCCATCTTCTGGAGCCATTTCTTCTATGACATTGAATCTCTAATTGCTAAAGTAAACACACACACACGAACACGCACACGCACACGCACAAACACACACACTCAGAAACAGAGGCACAGAGACACAAAGACAAAGAGACAGAGACTGAAAGAGACAGAGACACAGAGAGAGATTACTGAAACACAACAGAGAAGCCCAGAGGCAGTTTGCTACAGATATAGCTGCACATGGACTCCTCAAGAAGTTCAGCAGAGATCTCTCATTCACTACCAGGAATTGCTCCAAGCACATCCAAGGAAATATTCCCAGGGATACTCTTCATTGGCCCAAACTGGGTCACATGTCTCATCCCCAAAACAGTTATAGTGACTTCTGAGGATCTAATGACCAGTACAGGAGCTGGGAAAAGAAGCTACATACAGAGGTAGGGAAGTTGAGGTTGTCTTCAAAAGTGCAACATGATTTTGTGAGTCTTTAAAACACCAGTAGCCAATGAGATGGCTAAAGATAAAGACATTTGCTCCCAAGCCAGATGACCTAAATTTAACCCCTGGTACCTACATGGTGGAAAGGGAGAACTGACTGCCATGAACTGCCTTCTGACTTTCACAAGTTCCCAATGCACTCATGTGCCTAGACAATATACACAAAATAAATAAACAGATATGATATTGCTTTTAAGTGAATACTTTATATTATTAAACCCACCTAAAATGTACCAGGACCCCCAGGGTCTTTGTGGCTTCCTCTGGAGCCCTGCCTCACAACCAGCACTATAGTTTACACACATTAGGTAGAATACATGTTTGATGTCTCTGTCTCTGACCCTTAGACTTCTGTATGTTTCTACCCTCAACATAAAATACTCACTCCATTACCCCTTTTAGCAATCTTATGCTCCACTTGGGGCCTCAACAACCTTAGCTGTTCCTTGGGGGAGCTCCTAATCCCCTTCTCCCCTCCTCTACCAGACCCCACAAGAATAAGATTTTATGCTGAAGGTAGATTTCACTGTTAGGAAAATAAAGCACTTTTGAACATGTATGTAGTGCAAGTGGACTACTCGTAACCCCAACCTTTCTACCAACTCTATCTACCCTGCTCTCTCCCCACAAATCTCTCACCTTCATATCTGTTTATGCTGTTTTGTGCCCCTCTGAGGTTAACCAGGGCCATGTGTGTGCTGTAGGTTTGGAGCTATGTGTTGGAACCTGGTGGCTTCAGCAGAGGAAACACAATTAAAGATCGTAATTCCCGCTCCCATCTCAGAGTCTATCAATAGTCATTTCGACATTAAAAAGCTGCCCCCCCCCACTTCCATGACTGATGGTTAACAGAGTTGGTCTTGTGGGGGATGAGTGCAGGTATCCACAGTTGCTTTGAGTTAATGTTTGCAGTGGTTGTGTGGACTCCAGAGAACGGCATTTTACAGCCGTTTATTCCTATCTCTCAGTTCAGATGTGCTTCCCTCCTCCCTCTTCTGAAATGTTCACTGAGCCTTAGAGAGGGGGAAGAAGCCACCTAAGATGGAGTCCTTCTCTTATTTTCTGCATCTTGGGCAGTTGTGAGTCTCTGCATTCATTCACTACTGTTCATGAAAGGAGAAGCTTCTGTATTTGAGAAACTAGGGGCTGCTTTTGACTCGGGGAATAAGCATAGGCATTTTGAAGGCACTTGATGTTTGAGTTCCGTTTATGTTGTCTAATCCTGAGAGAACCTAGCCATCTTCCTGATTTGTCAGGACCTTATCTCTCCCACCTGTATCCTCATCACAGATCAGCCTAAGATGATAAATACTCTATGTGGCTAGCCGTGACTTGGGAGTGCATGACCCACGGCAGGCCAGGTAAGGGTATTCTTCTAGGCGCAAAGGAAGTTGGCCTTTCTCACACACACAGATGACCTGAGAGTGGTCCACTATGCTCTTTTGGGGAAGCTTTGCGTGACGGTGCCCTGCCAGTGTACAGGCTCAAATGGAGAAGAGACAGCTGCTGGCTACATTCCATCACCCCAGGACAGCTACACCCCTCTCCTCCCTGACAGCCAGCTCCTGGAGCCAAGAAATTCTCCCCCCCCCCCAATACACACCCTTACTGAAACTGGTTTGAGCACTCTGTCATCCTTAGTCCTTCGAGCCAAGCAGGGGCCCCTACTGTTCCACGCAGCGGCCATGTGTATTAACCAAAAACCTTTATTGGCAGAGTGAGGCTTGCAATGAAACCTGTTGGGGCCATTTATTTTGTCATGTAGAGTCCTACATGACCACCTGTTGGGAAAGACATACATTCTTGGGAAGCGTGTCCTATGTACTGAATAAATTGATTTTAATGCACGGACGGCTGCCATTTGAGACAGCCACTCATGAAGGGACATGGCTACCTCGTGATGTCGGGTTGCATGAGAAAGCTGTTGAAATGAATCGAATTTCAGAGACATAATACAGCAGGTGTTAGCTGACGTCGGAATCTGTGCCTCGACCCAGACTCCCCTCCAATTCTAGCCCCGCAGGCAACTAGCAGTGGGTCCAAGGCATGCCATGTGCCCTCTCCGGTCCTCAGTGTCTTCACGGGTAAAATGAGAGTGATACTAAACATGTAAAAGGCCTTCCAGGATGGGGGAAGTGGGGAGGGCGAGGACCAAGTAGGAGAGTTGATGCAAAGCACACAAAACTGTGCCACGCGTTTGGAAAGCCCAAATAAGTACAAGCTGCGACTCACCTCCCACTTTTGCTGAGTGTTTCATAGAAAGAGGCAGGCAGAAAATATTTGCCGTGCCACCAAAAATATCAGAGAGAAGAGGGAAAACACGATGATGGGGCTGAATTGAGTCGATAGGAGTATCTCACCATCTGAATACCCCAGCAGGCCTTCCTTATAATAGCTACGACGTATCCCACACCATATGTCCTCTTCTCTTGCCAAATGCTTAGTGGCTTTCCTCTGAGATAGTTTCTTCCCTGGCTCTCATTTCCTGAAGCTCAGCGGAGCTGAGTCCTTAGCTGAATCTAAGAATGGGATGCTCACACCATGATCCAGCCAAGGTCACCAGAGCCCTACCTATGTTTCTTGCTGAGGTGTGAAAGTTCTCAAGGGGACACTGTCAATGATTGTTAGGGGCAAGAAGTTTGTTGGAAGAGGTGTTAATGACACGGGCAGACAGACAGATAAATACAAGAGGTTTACGGCAGGAACACAAGAGGTTCCGGCCCCAGTGCCACTAAGGGAAGGCATAGTGGAAATTCTGAAGAGGAAATCAGGCCTTTGTGGCAGAGTTGGAGGGGGGCTTTCTTAGGAATAAGTTGGGGGTTCATAGACATGCTCCCAGAGAGAGCAGGAAGCAGGATATGTCAATACCCCTATTCCTTCTTTGATGAAAGCTTACTTCTGTGGCTAGAGTTGTGGGCATCTGGAACTCTGTCAGCTTCTCAGAGGGTGTTCTCAATAGAGACCTGTCAGTATCTCCCAGAGGGGTGTGGCTTCTGTGCGGTTGGTGGTGGGTACAGCAGTCTGCTCTGGATTCTAACAGGGTTATGTTTTGCTTTAATTTCTTTGGCTATGATAAAATACCCTGACAGAAGTAATTTAGGAAAGAAAGCATTTAGTTTAGCTCACTACTCCAGGCAACAATCCATCATAGTAGGAAGCCAATGAGGCAGGAACTTGAAACAGCTGGTCACATGATAATCAGAGAGGGATGAGTTAATGCCTTCGAGCTGGTATTCACTTTCTCCCCTCCTATACAGTCCAGGACCCAGACACAAAGAGTGGTCCCACCTACTGTTAGTCCTCTCATACCAATGACAGAATCAAGGCAATTGTCCACAGACACATCCAGAGGCCTACCTGATCTAAACAGTTCTTCATGTTAGCACTAACTATCACAGATTGTAAAGCTGGACCTCCCAGGGGTCACCCTGCTGTGAGCTGAGGGGATCCCAGCTGAGTTCAACTGAGGAAAAAAAGCAGAGGACACTACAGGGTGGAGATGTGGGTCCATTGGTAGAGAGCTTACCTAGCACACAGGAAGTTCTGGGTTCAATTCCTAGTGCCACATGAACATGTGAGCGAGTAGTACATTTCTGAAATTCCAGCCCTGGGAAGGTAGAGGCAAGAAGAACAGGACTTCTAAGTTTCCTTGGCTACATTGTGAGTTTGAGGTCAGCCTGGGCTATAAGACCATACTTTAAAAAAAAATGTAGCAATGAATATCCTAGTAAGAGCACCAGTGGAAGGGGAAGCCCTGGGTCCTGCTAAGACTGAACCCCCAGTGAACTAGTCTATGGGGGGAGGGCGGCAATGGGGGGAGGGTTGGGAGGGGAACACCCATAAGGAAGGGGAGGCGGGAGGGGGATGTTTGCCCGGAAACCGGGAAAGGGAATAACACTCGAAATGTATATAAGAAATACTCAAGTTAATAAAAAAAAAAAAAAAAAGTAAATGATTCTACTCAACTCTAAAAAAAAAAAAAAAAAAAAATGTAGCATTGTGATGAGGTTAGTCCATCTTGCTGTCCTGGTGGATGAAACTATCTGAGATGGTTTCTCTTCCTTGCAACTAAGCGATTCTTAACTATTACAAGAGACCTTCTACAACATGGGGGCCTGTTGAGTGGTTCCTGAGAGAGGGACCAGCCACTCTTTCCTGCCCCACTTCCCTGGCATGGCACTCTTCCCCAGAATGCACATGGTCTGAGTGTCTTGGGAGGAGTACAACCAAGCGAAGGAACTGAAAGGATGTTGTCTGTACAGCTATGGGAAAATTGTCACCATTGCTGTGGTAAGACTTCATGCTGATACTGCTACTAAGGGGCGTGTCATACAACCCTCTTGCAAATAACCCCAACTCATTCCTCTGTAAGTCTATCCAGTTAAGTCCTTAGCTCACCAAGTTGAGGAAATATATGTTCACACAACACACCTGCATCACTGGTGTGTGTGTGTGTGTGTGTGTGTGTGTGTGTGTGTGTGAGTGTGTGTGGGTGTGTGTGTGTAAAAGACAGAGACAGACAGAGATAGAGATAAACAAAGAGACAGAGAAACAGAAAGGCAGAAGAGTGTGTCTTTTCTTAACTTAGTTGTTTGGTCCAATTGAGGAACCCAACTAATATAAGAGATAAGTCAGAGGAGAAAAACATTAAACTTGCATTAATTTTATACATCCACGGGGGTTTTCATCAGCATCTGATGTGAGAAGCAGGGCGCCTCTACACATTTTAGACAAAGAGCAATATGTTTGAGAAGGAATGACAAGACAGATGGGTCTCTGACTGGGGGAGTAAACTCCAGGCTGTCGCTAGGAGATATATGGTGCTGTCAGGCTGGGGGGAGATAAGGGCTACTTCAGGGTGTTTACACAGGTTCAGGGCAGCCCAGTCACCCGCCTGTGGTCATCAAGGCTCTGTCCCAGCCTTCATGTGTGAAAGGATCTTTATGGCCTGTTGCTCCTGGGAGAGACAGGCTGAATGAACCTTCCTATGGCTACAGTTCCTCTGGGAGTTTCAGCCTGAAACAGCTGACAGGCCAGCGTGGTACATTTTAAGATGGTTTGTTCTTGTCTCTTTCACTTTTCCATGCAATATCTCTTTCCTGGACATGTTGCTTGAAATTTCACAAACTGTCACTTGTGTATCATAGAGAAACACATGTGCACCAACAAGCAGAAAAAGCTCCACAAATATGGAAACAGGGAAAAGAGAGCTGGCTAATGGAATAAAGGAAGGTGATCTCACCAAGCTGGAGATGCCTGAGGACCTGAATTTGATCCCTGGAATCTACATGGTGGACGGAAAGAACTGACTTGTACAAACTGTCTCCTGACTTCTGATGTATGCTGTGGCACATGCACATGCAAATGCACAAGCACACACTTCTGTATGCATACACATATACACAGCACACATATTCATAAATAAGTATATGTCATTTTAAAATTCACATTTAAACAGATTCGTAGAGATAATGGCTCTCAGGCAGGGAAAGCCTAGGAGATAAAAAGACATTTAAGGAAATGCATGCCGGTATGGCCTACACTCTCAAGTGTTTAGTGGTCTTTGGAGGACATTTTGTTTTTAAATTTTCTTTTTTATTTATTTATTTGTTTGTTTGTTTGTTTATTTTTCAAAAACGTATATATTGTATGCTGTGCACACTATCCTTTCTCACCTCTGTGGATTAGTCCCTGTTGTCCCCCATACCTTCATGTTACATATACATACATGATCTGTACCTATCTATGTAAAAATCTAGGAACTTCATGCAAGGAAAAACCATACGAGTCTTTCTGAGCCTGATTTATCTCTCGTTAATCTTGTATGTGGATGCTGGCTTGTGACGGCGTTCTGTGTACATGGGAGTGTGTGTGAGTGTGGCTATAGGCTATAGGATTAGAACAGAGACCAGGACAGGGGCAAAAGAGGAGGTGAACAAGTAGGGTGTCAGGACAACAGGATGCTTGTGACATAAAGAGGAAAGGGGGTGACTGAGGGTGGAAGGATACAGGAGAAGATGGGGGATGATGAGAAGAGCCGGGGAGGAATATCAACAAAAGAAAATTTTGTTTGAAAATCCATAATGAAACCTAATGTTTTGTAGAATAATTAAAAACTAAACTTTAAGAATCCTGTTTTTAAAAATGCACTCACTTTCTGACAACTAACATAACTATTTTTCTTTATGGAAAATTATTCACACACCTATGTACATATATGCATAGAGAGGTAGATAGGTACATGATGGATTGATAGCTCCCATTTTCTGTATCCTGTTCATGGACACCTAGGCTGATTCCTATATCTTAGTTATTGTGAACAGTGCTGAAAAAAAATCTTGATATGCAAGTATCCGTGTGAAATATTGACTTGAAGTCCTTTGGGTGAGTATTTGAACAGAGTGGTATAGCTGGGTCATATGGAAGGCCTATAGCAAGTCCTAAGAAAGCAAGCAAGGAGGGGATTAATAAAGATACCAGGCCTGGCAATTAGTGCCCAAGTTCTACAGCCTGGCTATGTCACTTGACTGAAACCTGCCAATACAGCATCTGAATCTTCATCCATTCATTTGAAAAAAATCAGAGCTTGTTGTGATGTCAAACACTCTAAGCCTTGGCGTTTGGCAAGGAGTGGCAGAAAGTCTGAGGCTTCAGGACACCAGCCCAGGGTTCCATGGTGAGTTCCAGGATAGCCTAAAGTGCACAGCCAGGCACTGTCTTAGAGAAAAACCATACCACTACCACAATAGCAACAAAGACAAAGGCGAGAGAGAGAGAGAGAGAGAGAGAGAGAGAGAGAGAGAGAGAGAGAGAGAGAGAGAGAGAGATGTGAGCATGGTGCTTGCTACCATCCCTGATGAGTTGGTGGGTAGGGAGTGTCAACTCCAGCAAGCTGTCTTCTGACTTCCACCCAGGCACATGTACACACACACACACACACACACACACACACACACACACACACACACGTGCGCGCAAACACAATTAGTAAAGCAATGTAATATAGTGGTTAGCAAAACAAAGGAATGGAATTCTATATATCTCAGCCTTCCTAACGCTACGACCCTTTAATAGAGTTCCTCATGCTGTGATGATCCTCAACCATAAGGTCATTTCATTGCTACTTCATAACGTAATTTTGGTACTGTTATGAATTGTAATTAAGTGTCTAATATGCAGGATATCTAATATATGACCCTAAAGGAGTTTCCACCCACAGGTTGAGAATCACTAATCTACATTAAAATTAAAGTGCTGACCCAACTTATTTTAGTTTGCTCATTATCTCTGCATTCACATGATCAACTTAGAATTCTTAGAGCTAGTCTTGTTATCAATGCCATCATCACTGAGCATGTCCCTTCTCACGTGTATCAAAATTCACATTGAACAGTAGGTTATGAGTTGTGAGTGAGGATTTACTTTTGCAACCGTTTCTTTTGTGTCTTTGTGTATCAACCAAGTCAACACACACACACACACACACACACACACACACACACACACAGGAACTATAGAACAATACCCTTGAGCATAGAGTGGTCTTGGATCTCAGAGGAGCTAAGACATCTTGCCTAGCAAGGTGCTGTTGGAAGGTCCCAGATGTAGACAAGACAAGATTGGCTTGGCCAGGCCATTTCCTGTTGCCTCAGACAATGCATGAGAACTTTCTGGCATAGTGAGCACTCTTACCAAGTGACTGTCTTGCCACCTCAGTATCAACATATTAGGATGTACAATATAAATGATCTTATTGTAGATTGTCCATCAGGTCTGACTTCACCTCCATTTCACCGTAGGCTGGTGTACTGCTGTTAGTGGGGACTAAGTCAGCAGAGAAGCACCTGGTTGGTGGCAAACAATACAATATTGAGTAGGGACTGGTTATTCAACCACCTCTCAGTCAAAGCCTGTGACATCTGGTTCTCCTACTCTTAAAAGTTAAAGTTGAGGAAAATAGAAGACATTATTTCCGATATATCCCTTGACAATTTAAAATTACATTTATATGTCCTATGTATGTATATGGGTGCACACACCGGAGCATTTGTGGCCTAGCCTGAGAAGCTGAGAAACCCCAGGACTAAGGATTCTCATGGTGGAGGAGAACTGACTTCTGAACCTGTAATTCCTGTCCTGACTTCTGTCCTCCAAGCTCCACAGGTGTCTTCCTGGGGTTTAAATTCAGGCAATCAGGCTTGAGGGCAAGACTGCTTCCTGCTAAGCCATTTTGTTGGCCCTTCCATATGTCCCTCATTACCTGCTGTATTAAAATGGCTAAGCCTCCTAGGCAATTGTGGGCAATTTTCACTCCTTGCAACGTTTGTACCTGAGGCGGCTAACTGCTTTCAGAAAGGAAGCTAAATGGGGGCTGCTAGAAGCTTTTCTCAGCCCCCAGATGGCAGTGCTGCCGAGATAAGGGTAGAAAGAGGGAGCTTTTTGTAAGGTGTTTGGAAGGACTGTTGGGAGTGAACACCTCTCTTCCAAAAGAATTGCATTCAAACATCTGCCTTCCTGCTCCACCCCCTCAGAGTGCGTACAAGCCTCAGGGTTACCCGGATCCTGATTCAAAGGTCGCCATTCAGTGACCTTCAGACCTCTGATTGATTTGGGAGCCTCCAGCCCTCTGGCCCACTCGCCTCTCCTGGGACATCCTGGGCAGCCACTCCAGACTCAGGGACGCCAGGAGCCTCTTTTCCTTAATCCCTCCAGCTGCCAGCGGGAGGCCCCAGCAAGGGCCAGGAAGAAGGCTCATTTCCCTGACCCCAGCAGAAGGGGAGGGGGAGCGGAGTCCTTGGGCCTGCCACCCAAGAACTATATTTCTATACCAAGAGGGTTTAGGGAATGCTGCTGTCTGGCTAGGGAAGAAAAGAAAAATAAATTTCAATACTGTTAAAGGAAAAAAAAAACACACTGAATTGTTAGAGACGGACTGTGTAAGAAAAATTTTATTGAGGACTGTCTCGATAGATATAAGGACCTTGACAGTGTTTTTTCGTCTTCATCTTCTTAAATTACATTAGGTTATTTATTTTGCAGGAAGGGGGATGTGCACTTGTGGAGATCAAAAGACAACTTGCAGGAGTCAGCCCTCTCCTTCCCGTGACGGAAAGAATGCCCAGTATCAGGGACCAAATTCAAGTCATCATGCTTGGCCACCATCACCCTTACCCAGCTGAGCCATGTCACCAGCCTTGGGTTTTCCTATGAAGATTAAGGGGTGAAGATACAGTCTAATTCCAAACACAGTGTGGGCAAGCTGTTGTCTATCGGCAAGAATCAGGATCAGGTCCATGGGAAGGAAAGGTTCCCATGGAAACATAAGGATGAGCTGAATTCTCTCCACTCTGACCCAGCAGTCTTGCTGGACACAGGGCAGGGAGTTGAGACGTCACTGGGTAGGATAAGGAAGGTGATCAGATATGTCAGGTGTGGGGGTAGTAGGTTCTTGCTAATAAAAGATTTTGCACGGAAGTCCATGGACCAGCCCAGAGGTTTCTGGAACTCCATGAAAGTGTGATAAAACCTGGAATGTTTGGCAATATCCTGCAAAGGGAAGGTGTGGACCCTGGTCATATTTTTATATTCATGTACATATTGATAGCTGAGGGTGTGGGTTCTGCTCCCATGCTCTTCTGGAGAAGTGAGTCTCAAAAACGTGCCTCCTGCAGCAGCAGAAAGGTGGAAATAAAGCCAAGCCCTACCGCTCCTCCCGCCGATGGCCCTCAGCATTCCTTAAAGGCGTTGGGTTCATGCTACCTCTGACAGTCCCATCTCAGGAAGAAAGAACACAAAAACTCCTTAGTCCCTGCTCCACTGCAAAACTCCCTGCAGGCATCAACAGTGTCAGCTCATCCCTTGAGTGCCATATTATGGGATGGCAGGTGACTCCTCTCCTGAAAACCTCATCCCTCCCTTCCTGCTGTTCAATGGCAGAATCCTGAGGCACACGGCCCAGGTATGGTCAGGTGTAAACTCTAAATCTAACCTTGTTACACACTAGCAGTGGAGTTCTCAGTCACTGAACAAATGCTCTGCAGGCCTGTGGTCAGGCACGGCTTATACGCAGGGATCAGGGAAGACACAGAGTCATGCCCCTGCCTCCTGGGGGTGGGTGGTCATGTAGTCCCAGCACTCTGGGGACTGAGTTAAGAGGACTGTGAGTTCCAGGCCAGCATGGGTGACTTGGTGAGACCCTATCCCAGTGCCCACACATCACCATAGAAGAGTCAGGCTCTTTACCCGGAAGTGATAGAGTAAGGAACCAGATACTGGCAATCAAGGCAAGGAAATTTAAAAAGTGAATAGGGATCTGAGGCTGGAGCACAGTTGGTAGAGCACTCACCTAGCATGCACAAGGCCCTGGGTTCAATCCTCAGTACTGCAAAAAAAATAAAATTAAAAAGAAAATGAATGGAGTTAGGTGATACCATGCTCACACACGTGCCAATGAAAACATATAGAAGACGTGGGAAAACAGACAATATAGACAAACAGAATCAGGTCAATCTTAAAACTTCTATGACCAGAGGATGGGATGATTGACAGACTGCAAAGGCAGTTTAGGGGAGCAGTGAGATTAGGTTCTGCTTACATGATGGAAGGAGAGAAACACATCCCAAAGGTGTCCTCCACACGGGTTCCACGGCAAGCTCCAGTGTGTGCCATACACATACACACATACATGATGAATGAAATAAACAGCATTCTAAATTGGCAATCTATAAAATGAGGGGCAGTACCTCATAAAGCACTGCAGTTTAAATATATAAGGAAACTCCAAGAACTCAACAATTTGAAGGTGAAAAGTCTTGTGGAAGAAGAGACGGCTTGGCAGTGAAGACACTGACTTCTCTTCCAGAGGACTGGAGATCGGTCCCCAGCACCCAAGTGGTGGTTTACAACCACCAGCAACCCTGGTTCTAGGGCACCTATCACCCTCTTCCGTTCTCCATGGGCACCAGGCACATATGTGGTACACAGACACAGATGCAACCAGAACACTCACAATAAATCTTTAAAAACAGGGGCTGGGGATTTAGCTCAGTGGTAGAGCGCTTACCTAGGAAGCGCAAGGCCCTGGGTTCGGTCCCCAGCTCCGAAAAAAAGAGCCAAAAAAAAAAAAATCTTTAAAAACAACCTGGTTTTATTTCTCAAAAACGGAAAAGAGATTCAATTACTGTTTCTCCAAAGATATAGAATGGCCAACAAAACCATGCAAAGGCATCTGACGCCATTAATCCTTACAAAATTGCAATCTGAGACAACCATGCAGTATCGCCAATGGGTGAGGATGGCTGCAGGGCCAGTGAGATGGGTCAGATGGTACAGGAGCTTGCTACCAAGCCTGAGGACCTAAGTTCAATCCCTGGGACGTACATGGTAGAAGGGAAGAAGCAACTCCTGAAAGTTGTCCTCTCATTTCTATACGTGGGCCAAGACACACATGTAGCCACACACACACACACACACACACACACACACACACACACACACACACACAATAATAAATAAATGAGTTAAAAGAAAAGAAGCAGAAGAGGAGGAGGAAGAGGAAAGAGAGGAAGAAGAGGAGGAGGAAGAAGAAGAGGAGGAGGAGGAAAATGAAGAGGAGGAGGAGGAAGATGAGGAGGAGGAGGAAGAGGAAGAGGAAGAGGAAGAGGAGGAGGAAGAGGAGGAGGAGGAAGAGGAAGAGGTGGCAGCTGCTAGAGGAACACCTGGAACTACCATCCTTATTTCTACATCCACAGATTTGACTGCCAAAAACAACTGGAACCACATAGCATTTGTCATTTTGGTGTCTGCTCCTTTCCTACCTAGCTTAATGTCCTAGACTTTTACACATAGAGCATGTATCAGAATTTTCTCCCTTTTTGTGACTGAATAGTCTCCCACTATTCAGTCATGGCATGCCACATTTCGTTTATTTGTTCATGTATTGATAAACACTTGGGTCTCTTCTGCCCCTAGATTGGCATACACAATGTTTGTATGAATGCAAGCATGAGAACATTTTCAAGATCTGGATTTCATTTTTTTGGGGTCTATGTCCAGAGTGGAACTGCTGGATATGCACAACCAAGAACTTGTTTTTGCAAATGGCTATTGCCCAAGCATAGTGCCTGGAATTCTGGAAACTTTGAACTCTGCTTACAAACCAGTCCTTGGAAGATTCCTCTGCTAAGACTCTGTGCAGACTGTCTCCTTCAAGATACAATCTCTGTGTCTGTATATAGGGGCAGGAGAGCTGAGGGTGCCCTTGTGTGTATATGTACATAGAAGCCAAAGGGCAAACTCAGATGTTATTCTCAGTCACTATTCACCTTAAAAGGTAAGAGAGAACAAAACACAGGGTCTCTCACTGGCCTGGAACTCAACAAATAGGTTAGGTTACCTAGCCAAAGATCCCTACTGCTCCATTTCACCAGCACTGGGGTTACAAGTGTGCAGTACCCGCCTTGGCTTTTGTTGGTCTGTTTGTTTGTTTGTTATTAACATGTTACTGGGGATTGAACTCATGCTCTCATGATTCTGAAGCAAGCACTTTGATTGAGACAGGAACTCTTACGATATCCACTCCATCAGGGCTTAGGAAGATGAAATAAACTGATGTCAGGGAACCGGAAACAGGGGAGGTTGATGGCCTACTAGATGGTCAGGCGAATGCTGAGGTCTTCAGCCTAATGGGCACTGGCCAGTTTCGAGCGAGGAGGTGATGCCCTCCAATTTTCCTCTTGAGAAGATCCCTGTGGCTGCAAATGCTGAGTTGATCAGAGGCCACGTGGGTCGGGGAGTGAGGGAGACACGGGGTGACCAGGAACACAGGTACAGCCATGGAGATATGGAGATGAAGGGGCATGGGAGAGACCTGTACAGGAAACAGCTGAGTTACTGTGTAGGACGTAGGGCTGATGGCAGGATGGGAAGGTGCGACATGAAACACCGTCTTCTGGACATGGCATGCAATCATGGACACACAGCAGATGTGGCTACCTGCACAAACAAAAAAGCAAAGTCATGAAAGTTGGAGGGGACTTGGAAAGAAAAAGAAGAGGAGGAGGAGGAAGAGGAGAAAAGGAGAAAGAGGAAAAAGGTACAGGAAAAGGAAGATGAGGAGGAGGAAGAGGAGGGAGAGGAGGAGGAAGAGGAGGAAAAGAGGAAGAGTGGGAGGAGGAGAAGAGGAAGAGGGAGGAGGAGGAAGAAGAGGGGGAGAGGAGAAAGGTGTAGAAAGAGGAAGAGGAGAAGAAAGGAGAAGGAAGAGGAAGTAGAGGAGGGGATAGAGGAGGGTGTCATTAGGGGTGGGAGAGACATAAGAGAAGATAATGGGTGACATGGGATTGTCAAAAATGTAAAGACTTGGGACTGGCAAGATGACTCGTCCATTCAAGTGCTTGCCATTGAAAGTATGAGGACTACAGTTGGGATCCTCAGAAACCCATGTGAACGCTGGGTGGCCCAGGGAGCCTGCCTGTAATTCCAGCCTCCGAAGGTGGAGGGAGACTGGGAACCCCAGAGCAAGCTGGCTAGAAAGTCTAGCTATACAAGTGAGTTCTGGCTTTGATTAAGAGACTCTGTCTAAACTCAGGCCTCCGTGCATGTCTGTGTATGTGCACTCACACATATGCAAACATGTGCGCATACACACACATGCACACCACACACACATGAAAAAAAGGTTAAAATTGTATGAACAAAAACATAGATTTCTGATGGAATTATTAGAGCCTCCCCATTTCCCACCTCTTGTACCCAGTGGCTGACTGACAGCCTTTGCTGCTGGAGCAAACGGAGACCATGTTTAGATGGAAATAGTTGGCAGTGGCTGGGCAAGTTTATCCCAGAGCTAGAGGAGGGTGAGGCGAGTTTTCTCCATGTGCTGAGCCAGCAGATGTGTCCTTGGATCTGATGACAGCTATGGGGGTGGAGAGAGCTAGAGGCAGAGCTGAGGTAACCCAGCCCAGACTTAAGCTTCCACAGTTGCTCTGGCTTTAGGCGCCTACATCATCTGGGGTGTCCTACCCCACCCCCTCCAGTCCTCTCTTTTAAAGAATTTTCTTTAAAGTCTTTTCACAATAAAAGGAGCGTGTGCTCTTTGTAGCTGTGTTGGAAATCACGGAGGGAGGGGGCAGGTATCAAAGAAGAAAGAAAGAAAAAAGAAGTATCCACAAGCAGGTAAACTGGGGCTTTTCATTCATTCTTTCCCATGAAGATCTATTCATAAAAAATGAAAATTCAAGGATACTATGTTTTTCACCAGTTCTCAAGTGAATGACTGGAAACACGGAGAATTTTGTTTTAACTATAGGGTCACAGAAAGGAAGTACAAATCACACTATCTTAATGCAGTTTTCGTATTCCATATGTTTTTACTGTTCCCATCCTCCAACCCCATAAGTTACCTTACCAGCATGGCTTCTACTCTGATCAGACATTATTTAGAGACACCATCTCTAGAATTGCATATCATAGATATTAAAACATATTTACTGGTCAACTATTATTAAATATTTAGCCAGGATATTGTCATTGCTATTGTTTTTGTTTGATTTGGCTTGGTTTTTTGAGTCAGGGTTTTTTTCTGTAGCCTTGGCTGTCCTGGAACTTGCTATTTAGACTTGGCTGACCTAGAGAAATCCTCCTGCCTCTGCCTCCTGAGTGCTGGGATTAAAGGCATGTGCCACCACAGCTCAGCTACTTAGCCTATTGTTTTTGTTCAATGTAAAGAGAACTGGAGGGGTTGGGGATTTAGCTCAGTGGTAGAGCGCTTGCCTAGCAAGCGCAAGGCCCTGGGTTCGGTCCCCAGCTCCAAAAAAAAAAAAAAAAAAAAAAAAAAAAAAAAAAAAAGAGAGAGAACTGGAGAATCCTTTTTCCATTTATAACATTTTATTATATTATTTATTTCTTATGAAGGGGCACAGTGCATATATGGAGTTCAAAAGACAACTTTTGGGAGTCAATTCCTTCATTCTGCCCACCACATATGTCCTGGGGATTGGATTCAGGTCCTCAGGCTTGGCAGCAAATGCTGAGCTACTCACTGGCCCTTGAATGAAAATATTTTTATAAAATTGTTTTGTGGTGTTTTGTTTCCTTTCTCATGGACAATCACTAAGATAGAAAATATTTAATCAATGGGAATGAATAGTTGAAGATTTTTTAAAAAGATTAAGATAATCACCTCTATCATCAGACAATATGCAGACAACTATTTTTATATATGTATGTGTGCACGCACACACGTATTTGTATGTATGTGTGTCCACATGTGTGTGTAGAGACAGAGGTCAGCCTGGGATAAGATTTCTCAGGGGCCATGCATCTCACTTTGCTTTTTTAAGACAGGGTTTCCTCACATTTACCTGGAACTCACTAGTCTGGCTAGGGTGGCTGACCAGGGAGCCCCTGGGAGTCTGCTGTTTCCATGAACTCAGAACTGATGTTATGAGCTTCCACCACTGTCCTGTCCCTCATCTTTATGTGATATTGGGGATTAAACTCGGGTCCACATGCTTCCAAGGTAAGCATTTTACCCACTGAATAGTTATCCAAGCCTGGGTGACTATTGGTTTTGTTTGTTTGTTTTCTTTGGGGGGGTGTTTGTTTTTTTTTAAACAAACACGTCTTGCTTATTTATTTATATTCTAGCTTAGTTTGGTTTCTATTGTGATAAGGGCACAGCCAGGGACTGAGTTTATCTCAGTTTATAGATTAGAGTTCAATTAGAAGAGAAGGCAAGGGAGGAACACAAGGCCAGAAAACCCTTGAGTCAGGAACTGAATCAGAAGTCACGAAGGAACACAGCTCCTGTGTTTGCTCCTGTGCCTGCTTTGTTATTTAACCAAGGGTCATCTGCCCAGGGATGGCACCATTTACAGTGGGCTGGGCCCTTCTGCATCAAACATCAAATCAAGAAAATGCCTTCACAGACTTGCCTACAAGCCAATCTGATGTGACATTCTCTCAACTGGTGTTCTTCTTCCTCAAGGATGACTTACTCAAAGATGACTCTAGCTTCTGTCGAGTAGACAAACAAACGGAAGCCATACTGACCTGTACAGTTTATTTGTGTATCTTAGAAACAGGTTCTCATGCAACCCAGACTGGTCTTGAGTTTTCTACACATAGGTGAGGATAACTTGAACGTCTGATCCTCCTGCCTTAGCCCCCTTAGTTCTAGGATCACAGGGGCACACTATACACCAGCTTTGTGCAGTGCTTCAGGCTGAACCCAGGGCCTTGTGCATGCTGGGTAAGAACTCTGCCAAACTCAGCCCTGGGATAACTCTTTCAAGGCTTAAAATTATTTTTGCTCTGTCTGTCTGTCTATCTATCTATTTATCTATCTATCTATCTATCTATCTATCTATCTATCTATCTATCTATTGCCTATCTATCTATTATCTATCATCTATCTCTCTAATCCATCATCATCTATCAATCTATTATCTATTCATCTGTTATCTATTTATCTCCCATCTATCCATCCTGTCATCTATCTACCACTTATCATCTTTGTATCTATAATTTAACATCCAGCGATTATCTTGCCAGCTATTTATCAATCTACCATCCATCTATCTCTTCATCACCTACTAGTCACCATCAATCTATATATCTATCACTGCGTAGCTATCACCTATTATCTAGCTATTAATATTCCGGACCTTATCTTATTAGAAACTGTATGATGTTAGAAATTGTAATATCAAAAAGAGTTTGCTGTCATGGATAGCCCCTGTCCTAAGGGTCCCCTCCCAATTTATATATTTCTTTCCCCCACACCTGACTTTATCCCTCTTTATCTAATTTAGATTCCGTGGTCCATTCTGACAATCATTCTCCCTTGATGGCTAACACATTAATCATAAAGTATGTGTCTTAGAAAAGTCCAAGCCCTGTGGTGGTGATACAAGTCTTTAACTCCAGCACGTGGGAGGCCGACATCAGTGGATCTCTGTGAGTTTGAGGTAAGCATGGTCTACCGAGATAGCTCCAGGACAGCCAAGGCTACACAAAGAAACCCTGTTTCTGGGTTTGGGGTGCAGGATGAGGGGTGGGGGGGTGGCGGGTGGGAAGGTCATAGCCAGGCACAACGGCACGTAATTTTACATAGCAAGTTCTAGGGCAGCCAGGGCTACATAATGAGACTCTTTCTCAGAAAATTTTTTTAATGTTAATTTATCATTTCACAGTTCCATGGAAGGCCAGGAAAGCTCCAGGACTGGATTCTCTTTTACAGGCCTGGGAAGAAGAATCAACAGGTCTATCTCTTTGCCATTTCTGACTTCGGGAGTGACCCACCTCAGTGATCCTCACCTCCTATTGAAGAAGGGACTGCAGTGAGGAACCCAGACTTCCTGCCAACATCAGCATCTAATTACTAGCTCTATGGTGAGCGATCTGGGATGTGGCTCTTCCCACCATACTCAAGACTATAGGCAAAAGCCGGAGGAGGGGGAGGCTAAACTCTTTACAGACCTAAGGAACTCTGATCCAAAATTATCTAGCCAGATCATTACTGACTTCCTGAACTACAAAAGTGACATGAATGCCAAGTGTAGTGGCACTTGCCTTTAAACCCAGCCTTCAAGAGGCAGAGGCAGGTGGATCTCTGGGAGTTCAAGGCCAGCCAGGTCTATATATCCTATTCTAGACCAACCAAGGATGCAGAGTGAGATCCTGCTTCAAAAAAGAATTATTGGTGTGTGTGTGTGTGTGTGTGTGTGTGTATACATTTAAAAGACATATGTAAGAACTAATAAAAATTGTGTTTAAGAGGAAGTGGCAGGAGGTAATAGGGCTAATTATTTTAAGCCACTAGGGTTTTGTTGTCATTATTGTTTCTTACATTTCAAAATTGTTTTATTATTTTTAATATTTGTGTGTGTGTAGGGGGTTGATTGTATGAATACAGGTGCATGAAGAGGTTCGAGCCCACTGACGTTGAAATTACACGGGGTTGTGAGACACTGATATGGTTGTTAGGAACTGAACTCAGATCTTTTAGAGGAACAGAACACTCTCTTAACTACGGAACCATTTCTGTGTGTGCGCACGCGCATGCACATACATGCCTGAGGAGTTGGATACTGGACTGAGGAGTTGGATACCCTAGCAACTGGAGTTACAGATGGTTATGAACTACACAGTGTGGGTGCTAGGAACTAGACCTAGGTACTCTGCAAGAAAACTATGTGCCTTTAGCCACTGAGTGATCGCTTCAGCCCCAGGGATTTTCTGGGTTTGGTCCACTGAGATGGGAAGTCACATCCTGAATGTGGAAGGCACCGTTGCCTGGGCTGTGTCTGGGATGAATGAAAAAGGGGGAGTAAGCTGAGCACAGACAAGTACAGGATAATTCATGCTCTCTGCTCTTGACTGGAGATATGAAGTGATGCTTCACATTCCTACCTCCTCGCCCTCCCAAAATGATGGGCTGTGACCTGTTAGTTTTTCAAGAAGACAAGTTCTCACTATGTAGCTTTGGCTGTCCTGGAACTCACTGCGTACACCAGGCTGGCCTCAAACTCACAGAGATCTACCTGCCTCTGCCTCTCAAGTGCTGAGATTAAAGGTGTGCACCACTGTCCTTGGCTTAGACTGTAACTGAAACTGTGAATCAAATAAACCGCTTCTCCTTTAAGTTACTCTTGTTAGTGTACTTTATCACGCAATGGGAAAGGAAACCAAGACAACATTCATGATCAGTCATCTCTCTATAGCCACTGGCTGGGTACCAAGCCATTCATACATAAAAGCCCTTTTCAGGGAACTTTTATCTCCAAACCTTCACATAGTGCATTTACGTTGTCGGAGCATGGTGAGATGACTAATCGCTTGCCAAATTCATACACTGAATTCCTCATCCACTCAGAATGTGACTATAGTTAGAACTAGGGTCTCTTAGAAAAACGGAGTTCAGGGTGAATGCTAAGCTACTATGACTAACATCCTTATAAGAAGAAAAGAGTGTGACTCAGTCACACGCAGAGGAGCATATGATCTGACAAGGGGATAGGCACCTGAAAGTCATGAGAAAACTGCGAAAGAACCAACTGATTGAGGGGGGAGAGTAGAGATTAACAAAGAAGGCTCTATCAGGTAGGAACATTGCAAGAACCAGAAGACCAGGACATGGGCTCTGAGATAGTGTTTTCTGTACTATGACAGGGAAACTTTACCCGTGAACGCTCAACAATATTGTTGCCTGAACAAGACCAGCATAGGTACCACTAGTTGACATGACAATGATAGGGGGAACTTCACAAGGCCCCACCTCTATAAGCAGAGCTACAGACAATTAATGAGTACAGAGACATGGAGAATCCCCTGACAGATCATCCACTCCCAAGCAGTCAGCCCTGAACACGTACACATATGAGCAACACTAAAAGACTTAACAGGAGGGCTGTGTGTGTGTGTGTGTGTGTGTGTGTGTGTGTGTGTGTGCCAAACAATGAAATAAGAGGCCATGCATTTGATTGGGACTGGGAAGAAGGCTCAGGAGGAACTGGATGTGGGAAGGGGGAGGGGTGGAAATGTAAATTCAGTTCTCACTCCTCAAAACTCCCAAAACACTTTCAAAAGAAAGAAATTAACATACAAAAGGCCCTGACAGTGGAAAAGGGGGGAAAGCCGCAGCTTCACCTGGGCTTCATGCAAACAAGCTCTGAAAAGCCTGAATTAAAGGAACCCAGTGGGGTGGGTCGTATGTTAATGACCCATAAAAAGTCATTGCAGACCTCACTGCTTCCCTTGTCTCCATTCTTGCCCTCTGGGAACCAAGCCACCAGGCAGGCTTGACTCACTTCTCCCCTCCCCTTGACCTCTCTCCTAAAAAGCTCTCCTCTTCCCAGTAATGACCCACCTGTCTCAATACCTCATTATAAACAGGCACCTGGAACACCTGGAAACCTTAGCATCTGCCTTCTAGACTCACATCAACACCTGGATCTTGGAAATTGTAGCCTCTAGAAAAACGATTTCTGCTGCTTAAGTCACTACATCTGCTAGCACCCTGCACTGGTGACTCAAACCAATGAATCCAGCTAGCTATCTGAAATACAAAAAGACAATACTCGATTTATTTCTTCCCTCAAGAGAGAGCTAGGCTAATCAGGAGTCTCTCTGAAGCGTGGTACTGTTCTGTGGAGGGTCTGGGGGCAGCAGAGGACAGGTGCTGTCCAGCTTTCAAAGACAGAACAGGATTGACATTAACGTCATCTGCAGAAGTGTGGTCTCTGGAGTGAGACCCCGCTGGATTGGTTGGCATGCAGAGGCGTGTTTATCAGACTGAGTCCATCTTTGATGGGCCCGGCTCTCCAAAGCAAAGCAATTGTTTGGCTTGCAGAAGCGTGTCCACTGAGGCGAGCCGTCATTGATCAGCTGAACGGAGTTGTATCTGATTCTGATAGCTATTTCCTTCCCTGGCTATGAACCAATACAGCTTTGCCTTAGCTCACAGGAACTTTCTTACTCTTGACATACTGTTTTTCAGGTAACTGTGGCCCTAATACATTGTCAGTAGACTGAGACAAGTGTGGTGAATTACTTATTTAAATATATACTAATGGCCTACAGTTGACATTCCACACATGTGGGAATGATCACTATTTCACCATGTGTGTCTTGATGGGAAGTTTGCATGAGGATAGGTCAAGGATGTGCAAATGACCAATTTTAACTTTTACTTATTTTTAATTTTAAGATTATGTTCAGTTATTTATTGTGTGCATGTGTACATACATACATAATATACATACACATACATACATACACATACATACATATGAATGAACAGATCTGTAAGGATGAGCTCATACAGGTAAATCTGGAGCCATCAATCCTTCACAGCCTACAATAACGGGTAGTTTTCTAAGGAACACTAGAGCCCTTCAGTTTGGAGTTAAACATACTTCTGGCCCAGAAGACTCTGATGTGACCTGGAAGTGACTTGACAGATTCTCTCAAAACTCAAAACCAAAGTCAAACCAAACCAAACCAAACCAAACCAAACCAAACCAACCAACCCAAACAAACAAAAGCAAAGGAAAAAAAAAGTAGAAGAAAGAAAATAAAAGGCAGGGATAGGCAAAGTGACTGACTAGTTCTGGTAAGTTTGGTGATCCATGGAGAGAAAGACAGTGTGTGTGACAACATGGCGGTGACTGTTGACCTTGACGAGAGGGCTTTCAATGGAGTGGCAGCAGGTAGACCTGACCATAGCCAAGCAAAGAGAAAATGTGAGGTTAGGGGTGCATGTACAGCTATGGTGGTGACAATGCAGCCAGCTCTTCAGAGGTGATGTCAGAAGTTGACACAGAGCTATGACCATCAACACACAGAGATCCAGGAAGGAAGTGAGGAGACCCTCAGAGGTTGAGCTGGCTACTTAGACTTCGTTCTGATGGAGGTGCACAGCCATACAGGGCTTTGGGCAAAAGGCAGTAATTATAGCTGGACATTCTTTATGATCACTGTGTATGTGAGTGTATGTGTATATGTATGTGTTCATGTGTGAGTTTACATGTATTTATGTACGTGTATATGTGTGCACATATGTATGAGTATGTGTGTAGGTTTGTGTATGTGAGTGTATACGTATATATGTATGCACACATATCTGTGTCTATATCTACATGAATATATGTATATGTGTCTGTGTGTACATGTACGTACATGTATGTAATATGTCTACATGTGTATATTGATGTGTATATGTCTATGTGAGTGCATGTATATGTATGTACTCTATATACATGTATGCATGTATGTCTATATCTATGTGTATGTATATGTATATATGAATGTATATATATATGTAATATGTGTATATTAATGTGTATATGTCTATGTGAGTGTGTATGTATGTGAGAACATGTGTTTGTGTGTGTATTTGAGTATGTGTGCTTGTATATTGTGTGTGTGTGTGTGTGTGTGTGTATGATGGCCAGGCTATGCTGTGATAGACAGGGAGAACATATAGGAAATAAAATGACATCAGATGCCTCGGGAGACATATTGGCCACAAGGGCATGGTGATGAGGACAGACACAGACTTAACATGAGAAGTTGGTGGTCAGCCTTCTTAGGCAAATATGGAGATGTGGGGGTAGAGCCCTAAATGGGACTACTCTATCAACCTCCTCCTGCAAAGGTCAAGGGAACATCTCTGAGAAGAAGAGGTGGAAAGAATGTTAAGAGCCAGAAGGCGGAGAGGAATGTGAAGTGCTGTCTTCTGGACGTGGCATGGCTGTTGCACTTGTGAACTCACAGCCGCTGTGGATACCTGCACAAGATCTGACCAACACCAAACCACTCAGAATTCCCACACAGAGGGAGAGGATATTCCCAAGACCCCAGCCCTCACTGAGAACCTCCTGGCAGTAGGTGGCTGCTTCGAAAGGGACAGTCGATTCTCCTTGAGGGTGCAGTATTGCTCAGTGTCTACTCCCAACCCATAAGAACATGGGTAGTAATAACTGAACTCAGTGTATGAATTTTTTAAAAAGGACATGAGGGTAGGAGGGAGATTTGTGTGTGTGTGACAAGAGGACATCTAGGGAGAGTGGGAGCTGGAAGTAGAAGATGGATGTGATCAAGATCTGCTGTATACACATATGAAATGGTCAAAGAATAGACACAAGTACATTAATACAATTTAAAATGAAATGAAAGAAATGTGGAGATGTGGGGGAGGAATCTTAAGGCTGAGGTACATGATCCCGAAGCAGAGGTCCCAAACAGTCCAGTCCACATGGAACTGCATCTACAAGAGCCTTCCAGCCAACATCCTCACCTCAGCCTGGTTCCTTTACTTCCGAGCTAAATGCCAGGTTGGGACTGAGACATGTCTCTCTTGCTACCTACTATGCAGGGCTGGGCTTGTGGAGGGGAGGGGAAGATAGTTCTGCTTCGAAGAGCTGCCCACAGTAGTTTCTTAAGTATTCCAGAGATGCAAAGTTTCCAATCAGCAAGAGACCACCCCTGTTACTGATTTTCCTTGTTCTTACCAAATCGTTTGCCCATTTCGGGAAGCTGAGAGTCTCATGTCATGTTGTAACACGAAGGCTATCCATCTTACGGTGGTCAGCAGAGAAAACGGTCCCAAGTCAGACCCACTGAACTAGATTCCAAACTATACCCCAAGCAACATAAATATTTTCACTGGCATGCTGAGATGACTCAGTGGGGGAAGGAGCCTGCCACCAAGCCAGATGACTAGAGTTTAATCCCCCGAAGCCACAGGGTAGAAGAAGAAAGCCAACTCCTACGCACTGTCCTCTGACCTCCATGCACAGGCCATGGCATGCAAGCCCTCCCCATACCATGCACACAATAAATGAAAATGTAACTAATTTTTGAAAGAAATAAACTCAAGTTAATTTTTTTCAACATTCACTACTATGACCTTATATCTATCTGTATCAAAGTACAAATATGCAAACACACACACAAATACACAGTGGTAGTCATTTGTTTGTTTGTCTGTTTTAAGTGTTTCATGAGCCAATAAGAATGTAGCTCACAGAAGTATTCAGGTAGAACCATTTTTTTTTTTTTGGTTCTTTTTTTTGGAGCTGGGGACCGAACCCAGGGCCTTGCGCTTCCAAGGCAAGCACTCTACCACTGAGCTAAATCCCCAACCCCCAGGTAGAACCATTTTTAAGTCAAATGTCCTTCTGTGCTTCAAAAACCCTCATTTCTCCTGAGGTGTTGTGACAAACTGGGCTTACATGTAAAGCACCTCTGAGACCTTTGTAGGATATAATGTAGATTTTTATTTCAGAAAGGTCATGGGGAATGGATTAAGGGTACAAATGCCAGAGGATAGGACACATGGCAGGAGTCCAAGCTGAGGGTGTGGTGGCCTTCACCATATTGGAAACAGTGAGGTGAGGGATGAGGAACAAATTATTTTAGGAGACAGCACCAGGGAGCCTGGTGACAGACGGGACATACCAGGTGTGTCAGGGACAACGTCCATGTTCCTGCCCTGGGTCCCTAAGATGAACTATGATTAAGAATGTGTGGATATTGGGGGGAGGGGGATTTTTGCCCGGAAACCGGGAAAGGGAATAACACTCGAAATGTATATAAGAAATACTCAAGTTAATAAAAAAAAAAAAAAGAATGTGTGGATATTAAGTCCTCTGCAAGAGCAAAATCAGAGTCTGATGGCCACTTCAATTCTGGAAGGAGGTAAAATGTCCCCTTTCCATCAGGAAAGACATTAAGTTTGGAAAGTAGATTTTTGTTTTTGTTTTTCTTTTTATTTGTCCTTTGTGGGACTCCATAGAAGTTCTAAATGTTTCAAAAGTCAGGGGAAGGGTTGGGGAGATGGCTTGGATGGTCTTGCTTTACATGAGGACCTGTTGTATGCATCCACATACAACAGTCAGCTATGGTGACAAAGCTGTACTGGATCTCAGAACTAGAGACAGAGGTGGAAAGATCCCCGAGGTTCATGGGCCAGCTAGTCTAATTGAAGGAGTGAAGTCCAGACTCGATGAGAGACCCTGTCTCAAGGTAAAAGAAGACTCCTGATGTCGATTTCTGGTTGACACACATTTGGGGGTTGGAGGGGCTGGGCCGGCATGAAAAGTAGTAACATAAGCCGAGGTAAGAGGATCACAGGTGCCGCTACCCACTGGGCTGCCTTGCCAGCACCAGCTTGATAGTTTTACTTAGGGGGAAGAGTGAGGAGATTGATTGTGTTTGTACCAGAAATTAAGATATCAGATTCATCCTCCAGGAGCCAGTGGAAATAATACTTAGGAGGTCAGAAGAGAGTGGGTTTCAAGGTGGGTTCAGAAGCCACATGGGCAGTTTGCACATGCCTTTAATCCCAGTACTCTGGAAGCAGAGCCAGGCAGAACTCTTCAGTTAGAAGCTAGCCTGGTCTACAGAGTGAGTTCTGGGATAGCCAGGGCTACACAAAGAAACCCTGTCTCAAAAAAAGCAGAGAGAGAGAGAGAAAGAGAGAGAGAGAGAGAGAGAGAGAGAGAGAGAGAGAGAGAGAACACGAGAACATCACGTGGGAGACTCTGGTTCCCTTTCCTGAAAGGGATCCAATATAAAAAAACAATTTTGATAACCTCAGCACTAAGGTTTTAACACCCAGTTGGGAGGATGAGCTTCAATTCATAAAACCTTGTAAGGATCACTGAAGGAGGTAGCTTGCTAGAAGAATGCTTGACCAGCATGCAGGAGGTCCTAGGTTCAATTCCCAGTAACAGGCAAATAAGTAAAAAAATAAAGCCTTACACAACCAGAAAAACTTGTCTAAGATCCTCAGACAAAGATGCGACCCTGATCAGTTTACTATTTCACAATTCCCTCCTCTAAGTCTTGTCCAAAAGACAATTTCTTAAGAACACAAACGGCCCAGACAGGTGATGTAGCTGACATGGAGTGAGAAGGAAAGTCCATAGAGCAAAGACTAACACAACAAGAAAGGAGACTTTGACTCCTGCCGTGAATTTATAATGTGACCACTGTAGTTATCTACCTGCCCCTTAGAAAAGAATAGACTGGGGTTGGGGATTTAGCTCAGTGGTAGAGCGCTTGCCTAGGAAGCGCAAGGGCCTGGATTCGGTCCCCAGCTCCGGAAAAAAAAAAAAGAACCAAAAAAAAAAAAAATAGACAATTTGTGAATGTCGTGGTGAGCCCAGAAAAGCGAGAACGATTCGTAACAAAGCATTGTGCTAATTGTTCTATCCGTGTTTCTGATAAGGCAAGGAATTGGCAAACTATGACCCATGGGTCAAAACGGGTTCATAGCCTGTTCTTACACAGCCCATGGGCCATGACTTGCTTGTTTGTGTGTTTGTTTTTGAGATAGGGTCTCTGAGCTATACAGAGTGGGCATGGCTTAAGAATGGAGTAACCAGGGGCTAGAGATGGCTCAGTGGTTAAGAGCACTTTGTTCTCCCGGAGGACCTGGGTTCAGTTCCCAACACCCGCAGGGCAGCTCACAACTATCTGCAACTCTAGTTCCAGGGGATTCAATACCTTCTGGCCTCTGAAGCCACTGCATACCTGTGTTATACACACGGACAGGCAAATAGTCACGTTCATAAACCAGAACTCAATCTCAATGCATTAAAAAAAAAAATCTTTAAAATGGAGGATCAAGTCAAATTTGAGCCATTTTCTTCTTGGGAAAGATGGCTTTTGTCACATGACCCAGAAGGAAAGGAAGGAGTCTGGGCAGAATACTGCAATAACAGAAATTGTGTGTACGTGTGTGTATGGCGGGGGAGCCGGAGGGGGACGGGGAAGGAGACAGAGACGGAGACAGGGATATGTGTGTGGGAGTGTAGTCATGTGCCCATTGTCTTTGTAGAGGCTGGAGAACAACTTTTGTTCTGGTTCTATCCATTCTACCTCATTTCTGAGGCAGATCCTTTCTTTTTTTCCCCGACTGTGCTGCATGCTGCATACTTAATGTTAGCTGTCCAGCAAGCTTCCAGGAGATTCTTTTATCTCTGCTCTTCGTCTTGTCAAAAGGAATACTAGGATTATATAGATGTGCATCAGCACATACTTTTTTTTTTTTTTTAATGCATTCTGAGATTGAGTTCTGGTCATCAGACTTGAATGGCCAGGGCCTTTTATCTCCAGAGCCATCTTACTAGGCCCAGCCAGATCATATTTATGACTATTAATTACACTCACTATATGTCTGGGATTTTCATTTACTTCAGTCACTAAATTTTCTCTTTATTAAAGCCAAATTGAAGTTAAAAGTCTTGCTTGAGATCTCAGGTCATTTATGGATTTTCCTCACCACCACCCCCAGCTCCCCGACCCCCCCCCCAACAAAAAATTCTATGAGACAGATGGTAAATATATTTTCCCCCCACTGGTACGCTCTCCTTGCTTAAAACCATGCATGATGTTGCAAACATCGCTCAGTGTGTGTGTTTCTATTCTCCATTTGGTATCGGTCTCACCGCAGCCCCAACAGGCTCATTTCCATGCAATACAGTGTTTGGCTTCATCTGAACTCATTTCTACATGCCCCAGAACCTAGCAAATATTCCATAGCATAAATATTTTAAATATTACATAGCTCCTGTACCATAAGAAATAAGAGACTAAATGCCACATCTGCTTTAAAAACAATTGCATCCTATGGACCCAGCATGGCCTAGCATCCAAAACCCCACTCCCTAATCCCCATTCAACAAAGATAGACTAAACGGATTGATAAATGGTAAGCTTGAGTGAAGTTAACACCATTGCGGTTGGTAGAGGCTTCTGAAATGAGAATCGTGACTTTATGGGGTCTACAAAGAGTAGCCAACTTTCTCGAGTTCTGGAGAGAGCAGCACAATTCTTGCATAAGCTAACGGGGAGTTAGTCTGGGATTCAGGGAGCCCTCCCTTCCCCCCACCTATTTAGGTTGTCTCCAATTGTTCTGGTTTAGCCCCTTTCAAGAGCTGTTAGCTGTTGTTAGCCGCAGAGTCAGGTTCACTCTATTACCATGGAAACTGCAGCTGGAGTGGGGAAGGAAGGCTGAGGAATGGGCAGGGATTGAAATTTTCCAGCTCTTGAGACAGGCTGGGAGGAGGTGAAAGGGTGGGGGAGGACTCTGACCAGCATACAATCATCAGGGCCTCAATTAAATTTAACATTCAATGTTTAATGAATGTATGAGACCAGAAATTAATCATGCTACTGCATGGGAGCTCTCAATTAAGGTGACATAAATAAGAGCTGGAAAGATGGCGGGCGGTTTAGAGAGCACACTGCAGCTTCCTATTCTTGCAGAGGACCCAGCTTGGATTCCAGGCATCCATCCACATTGGGCAGATCAAAACTATCTGATCAGACCTCTCTGGCCTCTGAGGAACACGTACATTCATGTGAACATTCTGTCTGTCTGTCTGTCTGTCTCTCTCTCTCTCATCTGTCTCTCTTTCTCTGTCTCTCTCTCTCTTTCTCTGTCTCTCTGTCTCTATCTCTCTTTCACACACAAACATACAATTAAAAGATAAAAAATTTTAAAACAGGATAAATACCCCACGGCCCAAGTTTATAAATTGCTGAGGTTTTTGTTTTTCTCATTTTCTGTTTGTTTGTTGTTGGTCAGGCAACAACAGTTGCTGAGCTCCCTCATAACTGTGTGATTATTTGGAGGTGCATGTTTATACATTCCCTTGCAATACGGTTTTCTTTCCTCCTCCAGTTCCTTTTTTTAAAGCATAAAAGCCATCTTCTCTCTCAGACTTAACAGTGGCATTGGGTTGCCAGACAAAATAAAGGACAGCAAGTATATCCAAATTAGACATCATTCGTGTGTGTGTGTGTGTGTGTGTGTGTGTGTGTGTGTAAAATTGTTTATTTAAAATTCAGATTTAGCTGGGCTGTTCGGTGTTTCTTTTGTAGTTTGCTAAATCTGGAAGCCGTAGCTCTCACACTACTGCTTTGTAGATCGCCTCATATCCTCCGGTATAACAGAGGCCATCATTCCACTGCCCATCCTCTTCAGAGGAATTGGTGGGTAGCCTATAGCAGTGGGTATGTGCAAGCCTGACTTGGAAATAGATAGGAAAGCTGGGGCTAGATGCATGCACAGGGTGCCGAGCCTGGAGCAGAGTAACTGAGTAACTTCAGCTCATAGACTTCCAAGCAGGGAGATGTCTCAGGTGGCTGCCCTCAGCAGCCCATTGGGAGGCAAGGATTCAGTGGATGCACAGCCCAGATTCCCTAAGGGTTAAGAGATCCTAGAACCAAAGAGTAAAGAACAGTAAAAGCCCAGGGCCTTCTCCTACCATACCCCCACCCACGTACCTTTGCGCTACAGCTGCTGTGTTCTCGGAACATGGCGTTCCTCATTAGCATCAACCAGAGGAGGAGAAAACCAGCAAGAGGCTTAGCAAGGGGTCTGAGGATTCTTTGCCAAGGTAACTGACCTTTAGAGCTTTACCGAGATTTGATTCACGGAAGTCAAAACTGCACCAAGCATATAACTCAGTGTTGTTGTTTTAAGGAAATTTATAAAGTGGTACTTCCTTGCTCTCGATCTTTCTCCGGATCAGCTGCGGGCCATCACCAGCATTTTCTTTCAGAACACCTGCACCCTCCCCTCACCGGGGAAAAAAAAATCCCCTTTCTACCAACCCGTTTGTGTGGGTCGTGGCTCCCAGCTCCAGGGACGCAACCATTAGTATGTCTTTAGTTTTTCCATTCCCAACGTCTCATAAAAATGTAATCTTCCCTATTTGTCATCCCTTCTTTTAACTAATCAGCCCTTGACGTTTATCAAAGTTACAGGTTAATCGAGAGTTTGGTATCCCTCTTAAATGGTTTTAGAAGTTCAGAACTGCACCGCTGGAGATTCAGGTGAGTTGTGGAGAATACTGAGTGCGACTGGAAAGAAAAAACGTCTGGCCACCCCCACCCCATCCTTAAGTTTGGCTTCTTGGGCCAGTTTCTCTTTACCCTCGATTGAACATGGTTGTTATTTTTAATTTACTGATGAGAATACTCTGGAGGATGCTCACTCCATTCTCTACCTGGCTTGGCTTTAGATCCAGGCTCTCTCCCTTGCTAGTAAAGCAATCTGTGTCTTAGTTCTCAGGGAACACGGCTTTCTGGATTAAATGAGTTATTGAAGAGAAAGTGATTGCACAGATTCAGCCATCTGGCTGAAAACATTTGCTCTCTGTTTCCTGTGGGAATTTTTTTTTTACTTCTATCTACGTATCCATCCACCTGCCTACCTCTTCATGAACTTACAAATGAAAAACAAAACCAAAAGGCTGGATGTGATGGAAAATGCTCTTTGTCTCGGCACTTGGGAGCAAAGGGCTTTCTAGAAAGCTCTCTTATTAGTTTGAGACCAGCTTGGTCTACACAGAGACTTCCAGGCCAGCCAGGGCTATACAGGGAGACCCTGTCTCAAAAACAAACAAACAAAAGCAAAAGGTAAAACCCTCACCAAGGCTCCATGGCTTCAAAAGGGCGATTTTAACTGTATAGAAGTCTACTGAGATATACAAAGTTTGGAATGGAGCAAGCATTTGAGTGGTTATTATTAATCTAGCCGTAGGATAGTTTTACTTATGAGTTCATTATCTCTGTTCTTAGAAGGGAGTCTTTAAACATATTACCTTTTGGTTAGCGTTTGTGTGTGCGTGTATGTGGGTACATGCATACCAGGATGTGTAAATAGAGGCGGGGACAACTTTCAGGTGCTGCTTTCTTCTTCCACCATGTGGGGAACTCAGGTTATTAGGCTTGGCAGCAAATTCTCTTACCCACTGAGCTGTCCTAGGTAGGCAAGCGTGACCCTTACTTAACGTTCTCCATTTTTGCTGTGCTGGAATCACACGCCTGCACTATTATGGTTTTATGTAGTGCTGAGGCTTTGAACATGCTAGGCAAACATTTTACCAACAGATCTACATGCCCAGCTAGGATCCTGTGTTTGGGAAGGAAAAGAATGGTGGTATTAAATTTTGTTAATAAGCCCATTTTTTTTTTGAACAGTCCAGGTCAATTTGTAACACAAAATTATTTGCTCACTTGCAGTTGATGGAAATTTAATCCTCCCTCCTCCAAGATTATTTTCATAATTTTAGTACTTAATATTTTTTTCCAATACTGGCTGTTCAACTCTGGAAATGAGGCGTTTGCTTGATACATGCAGATTTATTTGATTATAATCGAATGCTATAGCGTTAAGAGGGCACATAGTCGGTGGAGGTAGACACATGGGTTAGCGTCCCAACTTCTCCCCTTTTTCGTAGCCTTTGGAGGCTTGTGCCTCATCCACAGAAGTGGGTAACAATGGCAGGCTACCTTCCCCTGGCTGTCAGGGGGATTAGCTGGAAATGTCTGACAGAGCACAGCACCTGGCAGCAGAGAGGACGTTGCGCAACCGTCAGCTGTTGTTATTTTCATTATGCTGAGTTCCTTCCAATTAAAATCACTCGGGGATCGTAAACCGCTGTGAACCAGTTAATTAAAACGAACTGGGAAGAACTCCACTGGTTTCTAGGCCTTGGCACGCTTTGTGGGACGGATGAATTATCTGTTCCTTGAAAGTTGGAAGGAAGTTTCTGCTCCTGCTAAAGTCACCATTTCGAGTCATGCCTTTTCCTCCCTTTTGAGGGGAGGGGTGGGGAGCTACTTATTAAAAAACTCCCCTGACATTTAAATTAGAGTTTTAAATTTTAATCCTAAGAATGGGGTCAGCCAGCTCTTTCTGTAAAAAAACAGAATGGCAAAATTTCAGGCTTTGTGGCACATACAGTGCCTTCTTTCTTAAGAATTATTTTAAAATTCTGTGTGTGTGTGTGTGTGTGTGTGTGTGTGTGTGTGTGTGTGTGTGTGTGTGTGTGTGTGTGTGCATGCATGTAGACCAAGTACCGGTGACTACAAAGGGTAAGAGTTGATGTTAGACTCCTGGAACCCGAAGCCACCAGGTGGATTTGAGCTGATGTGTGGTTGCTGGGAATTGAACCCAGGTTTTCTGGAAGTGCAGCCAGCGCTCTTAATCACAAAGCCACCTCGACAGCCTTACAGTCTGGACTCTAATGGCGGGCAATTACTTAACCATTGAGCCATGTGAATTTGGACCCACTGCCCAAGCCTCTCCGTCCTTGTCCACCTCTGTAAAATGGGGTTCACTACTGATAACCTACTGTAGACTGGTGTTGTGGGGGTTTGGTAGGCGCACAGCTATCAAGTACTTAGAAGCATGCCTGCCGTTTATCAGTTACTGGCTTTTTTACTTCAAAATAAGGTACGTTCAGGGTTTCAAGTACCCGTGCCATGTTGTAAAGACCTCCCTCTCCTTTTGCTGCTTTTAGGATGTATAATGCATGTGAATTATTCCTCGGGAGGCGGAGGAAGTTGTCTATAAACTGACAAGGGCTTGGAGCCCATTTTGATGAAGGCATTCCTTTGACATTGCCAAGTTCTCAGAATCTACCTTTCCAGAATGATACATTTCATTATGGCTTTCAAATTTAATAGCCTAGAAATGTACCCAGTGGTTATTGAAGAGTTCAGGCATCTGGCAGATTTGGAATTCATTCCGAGACCTGCCATCCACTCTAACTTGTAACCTGGAGGGGGATTAAAAAAAAAAAAAAAGAGTAAAAGACAGTAACCTTTCAAGGCTCACCTCTCTTCTATAAAAGCTGGATAGAAAGAACAGTTATGTCATAGAGTTCTTGCAATAATTAAATATACCGTGTGTAAAGAGTCTGGGGGGGCTTATACATTATAAAATTTTAATAAGTGATAGTTATTATATTTACTATCCTCCAGGGCATTTACTCAGGAAGACCCATTTAAGATTAAAAGCCATTTGCTGGGTTCTTAAATGAACAGTGTTCTCCTCTTACTGTAGGTCTGAAGTGTCTACCTGTGGGGCCAGAAAGATGGCTCAGCGGTTATGACTGTTTGTTACTCTTGCAGGAAACCAGAGTTTGGTTACCTGCGTTCAGTACCCAAGCAGCAGCTCACAACTGCCTGTAATTCCAGCCCCAGAACAACTCACTCTCTCTCTCTCTCTCTCTCTCTCTCTCTCTCTCTAAAATTTTATATATATATATATATATGTATATATATATATCTGTCTGTCTCTGTCTCTCTGCCTCTCTCTCTCTCTTTCACACACACACACACACACACACACACACACACACACACACACAGTCTTTTTCACTTTTTTCTTCTTTTTTTAAGATATGCCTAATTGTAGTATAAGAATTAATTGGCCCCTGAAGATGGCCTCCATGCGTCTGTTAGTCATGCTTTCTCAAGGGTGGGCATTTCTGATGCTCGGGGTGTGGGAATGTTTGCGGAGCACAGTAAGCAATAGAGACTGATCTAGATTTGAATCTTGTCTTTCTCAACTTATTAGGTTCTGAACTTGAGTAAGTAATATCCTCCATGAGTTGCAGACTTCTTATCTTTAAAACAAGCCTACTGACTTCCGTTTCAATAAGGCTGCTGGGTGGATGAATGTAGCCATACACATATTTTTAATATCAGCTTTATCAAGCCATGATTCACATACCTAAAATTCACCCATTGCAACTGTACGATTTGGTAGCACCAAGTATCCGCCAAGAGTCACCCAGCTACTACTGTAATCAATCTAAAGAAACTCTGACCTATGATCCCTGTTTTCCCTAGCCTTAGGCCACCATTACATTTACTTTAAAAATTC